>NW_028250245.1:0-457554 GCF_964263255.1 Lissotriton vulgaris
TAACACCCCCCATTACGTCATGCTTCAGAAAGGTGAAAAATGGTCAGTTTTCAAATGTTTTATTTTTGAACGTCAGTTCACATTTCTAGGTGGATCATCAGTTTTAGAGCTAAAATTAGCATGTTTAAAATGATTTTCATGCTTCCAGGGGCCTGGGAAGTGAATTAAATACCATTTGGAGGCATTTAATGTTTAAGCAAAAACAGCTGATTTTTCACAAAAGAGATAACACCCCCCATTACGTCATGCTTCAGAAAGGTGGAAAATGGTCCGTTTTCAAATGTTTTATTTTTGAACGTCAGTTCACATTTGTAGGTGGATCATCAGTGTTAGAGCTAAAATTAGCATGTTTAAAGTGATTTTCATGCTTCCAGGGGCCCTAAACACAAGATTTATGGAATGGTTAAAAGTGCATGAAAATGGCCAATTTACTCACTCTGAGTTCTCAAAAAAGGTTTCTGCACCCCGGGAAGTTAATTAAATACCATTTAAAGGCATTTAATGTTCAAACAAAAACGGCTGATTTTCGACAAAAGAGATAACACCCCCCATTACGTCATGCTTCAGAAATGTGGAAAATGGTCTGTTTTCAAATGTTTTATTTTTGAATGTCAGTTCACATTTGTAGGTGGATCATCAGTGTTAGAGCTAAAATTAGCATGTTTAAAGTGATTTTCATGCTTCCAGGGGCTCGGGAAGTTAATTAAATACCATTTGGAGGCATTTAATGTTCAAGCAAAAACGGCTGATTTTCGACAAAAGAGATAACACCCCCCCATTACGTCATGCTTCAGAAATGTGGAAAATGGTCCGTTTTCAAATGTTTTATTTTTGAACGTCAGTTCACATTTGTAGGTGGATCATCAGTGTTAGAGCTAAAATTAGCATGTTTAAAGTGATTTTCATGCTTCCAGGGGACCTAAACACAAGATTTATGGAATGGTTTAAAGTGCATGAAAATGGCCAATTTACTCACTCTGAGTTCTCAAAAAGGGTTTCTTCACCCCGGGAAGTTAATTAAATACCATTTGGAGGCATTTAATGTTCAAGCAAAAACGGCTGATTTTCGACAAAAGAGATAACACCCCCCCATTACGTCATGCTTCAGAAATGTGGAAAATGGTCCGTTTTCAAATGTTTTATTTTTGAACGTCAGTTCACATTTGTAGGTGGATCATCAGTGTTAGGGCTAAAATTAGCATGTTTAAAGTGATTTTCATGCTTCCAGGGGCTCGGGAAGTTAATTAAATACCATTTGGAGGCATTTAATGTTCAAGCAAAAACGGCTGATTTTCGACAAAAGAGATAACACCCCTCCATTACGTCATGCTTCAGAAATGTGGAAAATGGTCCGTTTTCAAATGTTTTATTTTTGAACGTCAGTTCACATTTGTAGGTGGATCATCAGTGTTAGAGCTAAAATTAGCATGTTTAAAGTGATTTTCATGCTTCCAGGGGCCCTAAACACAAGATTTATGGAATGGTTAAAAGTGCATGAAAATGACCAATTTACTCACTCAGAGTTCTCAAAAAGGGTTTCTTCACCCCGGGAAGTTAATTAAATACCATTTGGAGGCATTTAATGTTCAAGCAAAAACGGCTGATTTTCGACAAAAGAGATAACACCCCCCATTACGTTATGCTTCAGAAATGTGGAAAATGGTCCATTTTCAAATGTTTTATTTTTGAATGTCAGTTCACATTTGTAGGTGGATCATCAGTGTTAGAGCTAAAATTAGCATGTTTAAAGTGATTTTCATGCTTCCAGGGGCCCTAAACACAAGATTTATGGAATGGTTAAAAGTGCATGAAAATGGCCAATTTACTCACTCTGAGTTCTCAAAAAGGGTTTCTTCACCCCGGGAAGTTAATTAAATACCATTTGGAGGCATTTAATGTTCAAGCAAAAACGGCTGATTTTCGACAAAAGAGATAACACCCCCCATTACGTCATGCTTCAGAAATGTGGAAAATGGTCTGTTTTCAAATGTTTTATTTTTGAATGTCAGTTCACATTTGTAGGTGGATCATCAGTGTTAGAGCTAAAATTAGCATGTTTAAAGTGATTTTCATGCTTCCAGGGGCTCGGGAAGTTAATTAAATACCATTTGGAGGCATTTAATGTTCAAGCAAAAACGGCTGATTTTCGACAAAAGAGATAACACCCCCCCATTACGCCATGCTTCAGAAATGTGAAAAATGGTCCGTTTTCAAATGTTTTATTTTTGAACGTCAGTTCACATTTGTAGGTGGATCATCAGTGTTAGAGCTAAAATTAGCATGTTTAAAGTGATTTTCATGCTTCCAGGGAACCTAAACACAAGATTTATGGAATGGTTAAAAGTGCATGAAAATGGCCAATTTACTCACTCTGAGTTCTCAAAAAGGGTTTCTTCACCCCGGGAAGTTAAATAAATACCATTTGGAGGCATTTAATGTTCAAGCAAAAATGGCTGATTTTCGACAAAAGAGATAACACCCCCCATTACGTCATGCTTCAGAAATGTGGAAAATGGTCGTTTTCCAATGTTTTATTTTTGAACGTCAGTTCACATTTGTAGGTGGATCATCAGTGTTAGAGCTAAAATTAGCATGTTTAGAGTGATTTTCATGCTTCCAGGGGCTCGGGAAGTTAATTAAATACCATTTGGAGGCATTTAATGTTCAAGCAAAAACGGCTGATTTTCGACAAAAGAGATAACACCCCCCATTACGTTATGCTTCAGAAATGTGGAAAATGGTCCGTTTTCAAATGTTTTATTTTTGAACGTCAGTTCACATTTGTAGGTGGATCATCAGTGCTAGAGCTAAAATTAGCATGTTTGAAGTGATTTTCATGCTTCCAGGGGCCCTAAACACAAGATTTATGGAATGGTTAAAAGTGCATGAAAATGGCCAATTTACTCACTCTGAGTTCTCAAAAAGGGTTTCTTCACCCCGGGAAGTTAATTAAATACCTTTTGGAGGCATTTAATGTTCAAGCAAAAACGGCTGATTTTTGACAAAAGAGATAACACCCCCCCATTACGTCATGCTTCAGAAATGTGGAAAATGGTCCGTTTTCAAATGTTTTATTTTTGAACGTCAGTTCACATTTGTAGGTGGATCATCAGTGTTAGAGCTAAAACTAGCATGTTTAAAGTGATTTTCATGCTTCCAGGGGCTCGGGAAGTTAATTAAATACCATTTGGAGGCATTTAATGTTCAAGAAAAAACGACTGATTTTCGACAAAAGAGATAACACCCCCCCATTACGTCATGCTTCAGAAATGTGGAAAATGGTCCGTTTTCAAATGTTTTATATTTGAACGTCAGTTCAAATTTGTAGGTGGATCATCAGTGTTAGAGCTAAAATTAGCATGTTTAAAGTGATTTTCATGCTTCCAGGGACTCGGGAAGTTAATTAAACACGATTTGGAGGCATTTAATGTTCAAGCAAAAACAGCAGATTTTCGACAAAAGAGATAACACCCCCCCATTACGTTATGCTTCAGAAATGTGGAAAATGGTCAGTTTTCAAATGTTTTATTTTTGAACGTCAGTTCACATTTGTAGGTGGATCATCAGTGTTAGAGCTAAAATTAGCATGTTTAAAGTGATTTTCATGCTTCCAGGGGCTCGGGAAGTTAATTAAATACCATTTGGAGGCATTTAATGTTCAAGCAAAAACGGCTGATTTTCGACAAAAGAGATAACACCCCTCCATTACGTCATGCTTCAGAAATGTGGAAAATGGTCCGTTTTCAAATGTTTTATTTTTGAACGTCAGTTCACATTTGTAGGTGGATCATCAGTGTTAGAGCTAAAATTAGCATGTTTAAAGTGATTTTCATGCTTCCAGGGGCCCTAAACACAAGATTTATGGAATGGTTAAAAGTGCATGAAAATGGCCAATTTACTCACTCTGAGTTCTCAAACAGGGTTTCTTCACCCCGGGAAGTTAGATAAATACCATTTGGAGGCATTTAATGTTTAAGCAAAAACGGCTGATTTTCGACAAAAGAGATAACACCCCCCCATTACGTCATGCTTAAGAAATGTGGAAAATGGTCCGTTTTCAAATGTTTTATTTTTGAACGTCAGTTCACATTTGTAGGTGGATTATCAGTGTTGGAGCTAAAATTAGCATGTTTAAAGTGATTTTCGTGCTTCCAGGGGCTCGGGAAGTTAATTAAATACCATTTGGAGGCATTTAATGTTCAAGCAAAAACGGCTGATTTTCGACAAAAGAGATAACACCCCTATTACGCCATGCTTCAGAAATGTGGAAAATGGTCCGTTTTCAAATGTTTTATTTTTGAACGTCAGTTCACATTTGTAGGTGGATCATCAGTGTTAGAGCTAAAATTAGCATGTTTAAAGTGATTTTCATGCTTCCAGGGGCCCTAAACACAAGATTTATGGAATGGTTAAAAGTGCATGAAAATGGCCAATTTACTCACTCTGAGTTCTCAAAAAGGGTTTCTTCACCCCGGGAAGTTAATTAAATACCATTTGGAGGCATTTAATGTTCAAGCAAAAACGGCTGATTTTCGACAAAAGAGATAACACCCCCCCATTACGTCATGCTTCAGAAATGTGGAAAATGGTCCGTTTTCAAATGTTTTATATTTGAACGTCAGTTCAAATTTGTAGGTGGATCATCAGTGTTAGAGCTAAAATTAGCATGTTTAAAGTGATTTTCATGCTTCCAGGGACTCGGGAAGTTAATTAAACACGATTTGGAGGCATTTAATGTTCAAGCAAAAACAGCAGATTTTCGACAAAAGAGATAACACCCCCCATTACGTCATGCTTCAGAAATGTGGAAAATGGTCCGTTTTCAAATGTTTTATTTTTGAACATCAGTTCACATTTGTAGGTGGATCATCAGTGTTAGAGCTAACATTAGCATGTTTAAAGTGATTTTCATGCTTCCAGGGGCTCGGGAAGTTAATTAAATACCATTTGGAGGCATTTAATGTTCAAGCAAAAACGGCTGATTTTCGACAAAAGAGATAACACCCCTCCATTACGTCATGCTTCAGAAATGTGGAAAATGGTCCGTTTTCAAATGTTTTATTTTTGAACGTCAGTTCACATTTGTAGGTGGATCATCAGTGTTAGAGCTAAAATTAGCATGTTTAAAGTGATTTTCATGCTTCCAGGGGCCCTAAACACAAGATTTATGGAATGGTTAAAAGTGCATGAAAATGGCCAATTTACTCACTCTGAGTTCTCAAACAGGGTTTCTTCACCCCGGGAAGTTAGATAAATACCATTTGGAGGCATTTAATGTTCAAGCAAAAACGGCTGATTTTCGACAAAAGAGATAACACCCCCCATTACGCCATGCTTCAGAAATGTGGAAAATGGTCCGTTTTCAAATGTTTTATTTTTGAACGTCAGTTCACATTTGTAGGTGGATCATCAGTGTTAGAGCTAAAATTAGCATGTTTAAAGTGATTTTCATGCTTCCAGGGGCCCTAAACACAAGATTTATGGAATGGTTAAAAGTGCATGAAAATGGCCAATTTACTCACTCTGAGTTCTCAAAAAGGGTTTCTTCACCCCGGGAAGTTAATTAAATACCATTTGGAGGCATTTAATGTTCAAGCAAAAACGGCTGATTTTCGACAAAAGAGATAACACCCCCCCATTACGTCATGCTTCAGAAATGTGGAAAATGGTCCGTTTTCAAATGTTTTATTTTTGAACGTCAGTTCACATTTGTAGGTGGATCATCAGTGTTAGGGCTAAAATTAGCATGTTTAAAGTGATTTTCATGCTTCCAGGGGCTCGGGAAGTTAATTAAATACCATTTGGATGCATTTAATGTTCAAGCAAAAACGGCTGATTTTCGACAAAAGAGATAACACCCCTCCATTACGTCATGCTTCAGAAATGTGGAAAATGGTCCGTTTTCAAATGTTTTATTTTTGAACATCAGTTCACATTTGTAGGTGGATCATCAGTGTTAGAGCTAAAATTAGCATGTTTAAAGTGATTTTCATGCTTCCAGGGGCCCTAAACACAAGATTTATGGAATGGTTAAAAGTGCATGAAAATGGCCAATTTACTCACTCAGAGTTCTCAAAAAGGGTTTCTTCACCCCGGGAAGTTAATTAAATACCATTTGGAGGCATTTAATGTTCAAGCAAAAACGGCTGATTTTCGACAAAAGAGATAACACCCCCCCATTACGTCATGCTTCAGAAATGTGGAAAATGGTCCGTTTTCAAATGTTTTATTTTTGAACGTCAGTTCACATTTGTAGGTGGATCATCAGTGTTAGAGCTAAAATTAGCATGTTTAAAGTGATTTTCATGCTTCCAGGGGCTCGGGAAGTTAATTAAATACCATTTGGAGGCATTTAATGTTCAAGCAAAAATGGCTGATTTTCGACAAAAGAGATAACACTCCCCCATTACGTCATGCTTCAGAAATGTGGAAAATGGTCCGTTTTCAAATGTTTTATTTTTGAACGTCAGTTCACATTTGTAGGTGGATCATCAGTGTTAGAGCTAAAATTAGCATGTTTAAAGTGATTTTCGTGCTTCCAGGGGCTCGGGAAGTTAATTAAATACCATTTGGAGGCATTTAATGTTCAAGCAAAAACGGCTGATTTTCGACAAAAGAGATAACACCCCCCATTACGCCATGCTTCAGAAATGTGGAAAATGGTCCGTTTTCAAATGTTTTATTTTTGAACGTCAGTTCACATTTGTAGGTGGATCATCAGTGTTAGAGCTAAAATTAGCATGTTTAAAGTGATTTTCATGCTTCCAGGGGCCCTAAACACAAGATTTATGGAATGGTTAAAAGTGCATGAAAATGGCCAATTTACTCACTCTGAGTTCTCAAAAAGGGTTTCTTCACCCCGGGAAGTTAATTAAATACCATTTGGAGGCATTTAATGTTCAAGCAAAAACGGCTGATTTTCGACAAAAGAGATAACACCCCCCCATTACGTCATGCTTCAGAAATGTGGAAAATGGTCCGTTTTCAAATGTTTTATTTTTGAACGTCAGTTCACATTTGTAGGTGGATCATCAGTGTTAGGGCTAAAATTAGCATGTTTAAAGTGATTTTCATGCTTCCAGGGGCTCGGGAAGTTAATTAAATACCATTTGGAGGCATTTAATGTTCAAGCAAAAACGGCTGATTTTCGACAAAAGAGATAACACCCCTCCATTACGTCATGCTTCAGAAATGTGGAAAATGGTCCGTTTTCAAATGTTTTATTTTTGAACGTCAGTTCACATTTGTAGGTGGATCATCAGTGTTAGAGCTAAAATTAGCATGTTTAAAGTGATTTTCATGCTTCCAGGGGCCCTAAACACAAGATTTATGGAATGGTTAAAAGTGCATGAAAATGGCCAATTTACTCACTCTGAGTTCTCAAACAGGGTTTCTTCACCCCGGGAAGTTAGATAAATACCATTTGGAGGCATTTAATGTTCAAGCAAAAACGGCTGATTTTCGACAAAAGAGATAACACCCCCCATTACGCCATGCTTCAGAAATGTGGAAAATGGTCCGTTTTCAAATGTTTTATTTTTGAACGTCAGTTCACATTTGTAGGTGGATCATCAGTGTTAGAGCTAAAATTAGCATGTTTAAAGTGATTTTCATGCTTCCAGGGGCCCTAAACACAAGATTTATGGAATGGTTAAAAGTGCATGAAAATGGCCAATTTACTCACTCTGAGTTCTCAAAAAGGGTTTCTTCACCCCGGGAAGTTAATTAAATACCATTTGGAGGCATTTAATGTTCAAGCAAAAACGGCTGATTTTCGACAAAAGAGATAACACCCCCCCATTACGTCATGCTTCAGAAATGTGGAAAATGGTCCGTTTTCAAATGTTTTATTTTTGAACGTCAGTTCACATTTGTAGGTGGATCATCAGTGTTAGGGCTAAAATTAGCATGTTTAAAGTGATTTTCATGCTTCCAGGGGCTCGGGAAGTTAATTAAATACCATTTGGATGCATTTAATGTTCAAGCAAAAACGGCTGATTTTCGACAAAAGAGATAACACCCCTCCATTACGTCATGCTTCAGAAATGTGGAAAATGGTCCGTTTTCAAATGTTTTATTTTTGAACATCAGTTCACATTTGTAGGTGGATCATCAGTGTTAGAGCTAAAATTAGCATGTTTAAAGTGATTTTCATGCTTCCAGGGGCCCTAAACACAAGATTTATGGAATGGTTAAAAGTGCATGAAAATGGCCAATTTACTCACTCAGAGTTCTCAAAAAGGGTTTCTTCACCCCGGGAAGTTAATTAAATACCATTTGGAGGCATTTAATGTTCAAGCAAAAACGGCTGATTTTCGACAAAAGAGATAACACCCCCCCATTACGTCATGCTTCAGAAATGTGAAAAATGGTCCGTTTTCAAATGTTTTATTTTTGAACGTCAGTTCACATTTGTAGGTGGATCATCAGTGTTAGAGCTAAAATTAGCATGTTTAAAGTGATTTTCATGCTTCCAGGGGCTCGGGAAGTTAATTAAATACCATTTGGAGGCATTTAATGTTCAAGCAAAAATGGCTGATTTTCGACAAAAGAGATAACACTCCCCCATTACGTCATGCTTCAGAAATGTGGAAAATGGTCCGTTTTCAAATGTTTTATTTTTGAACGTCAGTTCACATTTGTAGGTGGATCATCAGTGTTAGAGCTAAAATTAGCATGTTTAAAGTGATTTTCGTGCTTCCAGGGGCTCGGGAAGTTAATTAAATACCATTTGGAGGCATTTAATGTTCAAGCAAAAACGGCTGATTTTCGACAAAAGAGATAACACCCCCCATTACGCCATGCTTCAGAAATGTGGAAAATGGTCCGTTTTCAAATGTTTTATTTTTGAACGTCAGTTCACATTTGTAGGTGGATCATCAGTGTTAGAGCTAAAATTAGCATGTTTAAAGTGATTTTCATGCTTCCAGGGGCCCTAAACACAAGATTTATGGAATGGTTAAAAGTGCATGAAAATGGCCAATTTACTCACTCTGAGTTCTCAAAAAGGGTTTCTTCACCCCGGGAAGTTAATTAAATACCATTTGGAGGCATTTAATGTTCAAGCAAAAACGGCTGATTTTCGACAAAAGAGATAACACCCCCCCATTACGTCATGCTTCAGAAATGTGGAAAATGGTCCGTTTTCAAATGTTTTATTTTTGAACGTCAGTTCACATTTGTAGGTGGATCATCAGTGTTAGGGCTAAAATTAGCATGTTTAAAGTGATTTTCATGCTTCCAGGGGCTCGGGAAGTTAATTAAATACCATTTGGAGGCATTTAATGTTCAAGCAAAAACGGCTGATTTTCGACAAAAGAGATAACACCCCTCCATTACGTCATGCTTCAGAAATGTGGAAAATGGTCCGTTTTCAAATGTTTTATTTTTGAACGTCAGTTCACATTTGTAGGTGGATCATCAGTGTTAGAGCTAAAATTAGCATGTTTAAAGTGATTTTCATGCTTCCAGGGGCCCTAAACACAAGATTTATGGAATGGTTAAAAGTGCATGAAAATGGCCAATTTACTCACTCAGAGTTCTCAAAAAGGGTTTCTTCACCCCGGGAAGTTAATTAAATACCATTTGGAGGCATTTAATGTTCAAGCAAAAACGGCTGATTTTCGACAAAAGAGATAACACCCCCCCATTACGTCATGCTTCAGAAATGTGGAAAATGGTCCGTTTTCAAATGTTTTATTTTTGAACGTCAGTTCACATTTGTAGGTGGATCATCAGTGTTAGAGCTAAAATTAGCATGTTTAAAGTGATTTTCATGCTTCCAGGGGCTCGGGAAGTTAATTAAATACCATTTGGAGGCATTTAATGTTCAAGCAAAAATGGCTGATTTTCGACAAAAGAGATAACACTCCCCCATTACGTCATGCTTCAGAAATGTGGAAAATGGTCCGTTTTCAAATGTTTTATTTTTGAACGTCAGTTCACATTTGTAGGTGGATCATCAGTGTTAGAGCTAAAATTAGCATGCTTAAAGTGATTTTCATGCTTCCAGGGGACCTAAACACAAGATTTATGGAATGGTTAAAAGTGCATGAAAATGGCCAATTTACTCCCTCTGAGTTCTCAAACAGGGTTTCTTCACCCCGGGAAGTTAGATAAATACCATTTGGAGGCATTTAATGTTCAAGCAAAAACGGCTGATTTTCGAAAAAAGAGATAACACCCCCCATTACGTCATGCTTCAGAAATGTGGAAAATGGTCCGTTTTCAAATGTTTTTTATTTTTGAACGTCAGTTCACATTTGTAGGTGGATCATCAGTGTTAGAACTGAAATTAGCATGTTTAAAGTGATTTTCATGCTTCCAGGGGCTTGGGAAGCTAATTAAATACCATTTGGAGCCATTTAATGTTCAAGCAAAAACTGCTGATTTTCGACAAAAGAGATAACACCCCCCCATTACGTCATGCTTCAGAAATGTGGAAAATGGTCCGTTTTCAAATATTTTATTTTTGAACGTCCGTTCACATTTGTAGGTGGATCATCAGTGTTAGAGCTAAAATTAGCATGTTTAAAGTGATTTTCATGCTTCCAGGGGCCCTAAACACAAGATTTATGGAATGGTTAAAAGTGCATGAAAATGGCCAATTTACTCACTCTGAGTTCTCAAAAAGGGTTTCTTCACCCCGGGAAGTTAATTAAATACCATTTGGAGGCATTTAATGTTCAAGCAAAAACGGCTGATTTTCGACAAAAGAGATAACACCCCCCATTACGTCATGCTTCAGAAATGTGGAAAATGGTCTGTTTTCAAATGTTTTATTTTTTAATTGTCAGTTCACATTTGTAGGTGGATCATCAGTGTTAGAGCTAGAATTAGCATGTTTAAAGTGATTTTCATGCTTCCAGGGGCTCGGGAAGTTAATTAAATACCATTTGGAGGCATTTAATGTTCAAGCAAAAACGGCTGATTTTCGACAAAAGAGATAACACCCCCCCATTACGTCATGCTTAAGAAATGTAGAAAATGGTCCGTTTTCAAATGTTTTATTTTTGAACGTCAGTTCACATTTGTAGGTGGATTATCAGTGTTAGAGCTAAAATTAGCATGTTTAAAGTGATTTTCGTGCTTCCAGGGGCTCGGGAAGTTAATTAAATACCATTTGGAGGCATTTAATGTTCAAGCAAAAACGGCTGATTTTCGACAAAAGAGATAACACCCCCCATTACGCCATGCTTCAGAAATGTGGAAAATGGTCAGTTTTCAAATGTTTTATTTTTGAACGTCAGCTCACATTTGTAGGTGGATCATCAGTGTTAGAGCTAAAATTAGCATGTTTAAAGTTATTTTCATGCTTCCAGGGGCCCTAAACACAAGATTTATGGAATGGTTAAAAGTGCATGAAAATGGCCAATTTACTCACTCTGAGTTCTCAAAAAGGGTTTCTTCACCCCGGGAAGTTAATTAAATACCATTTGGAGGCATTTAATGTTCAAGCAAAAACGGCTGATTTTCGACAAAAGAGATAACACCCCCCCATTACGTCATGCTTCAGAAATGTGGAAAATGGTCCGTTTTCAAATGTTTTATTTTTGAACGTCAGTTCACATTTGTAGGTGGATCATCAGTGTTAGGGCTAAAATTAGCATGTTTAAAGTGATTTTCATGCTTCCAGGGGCTCGGGAAGTTAATTAAATACCATTTGGAGGCATTTAATGTTCAAGCAAAAACGGCTGATTTTCGACAAAAGAGATAACACCCCTCCATTACGTCATGCTTCAGAAATGTGGAAAATGGTCCGTTTTCAAATGTTTTATTTTTGAACGTCAGTTCACATTTGTAGGTGGATCATCAGTGTTAGAGCTAAAATTAGCATGTTTAAAGTGATTTTCATGCTTCCAGGGGCCCTAAACACAAGATTTATGGAATGGTTAAAAGTGCATGAAAATGGCCAATTTACTCACTCTGAGTTCTCAAACAGGGTATCTTCACCCCGGGAAGTTAGATAAATACCATTTGGAGGCATTTAATGTTCAAGCAAAAACGGCTGATTTTCGACAAAAGAGATAACACCCCCCCCCTATTACGTCATGCTTAAGAAATGTGGAAAATGGTCCGTTTTCAAATGTTTTATTTTTGAACGTCAGTTCACATTTGTAGGTGGATTATCAGTGTTAGAGCTAAAATTAGCATGTTTAAAGTGATTTTCGTGCTTCCAGGGGCTCGGGAAGTTAATTAAATACCATTTGGAGGCATTTAATGTTCAAGCAAAAACGGCTGATTTTCGACAAAAGAGATAACACCCCCCATTACGTCATGCTTCAGAAATGTGGAAAATGGTCCGTTTTCAAATGTTTTATTTTTGAACGTCAGTTCACATTTGTAGGTGGATCATCAGTGTTAGAGCTAAAATTAACATGTTTAAAGTGATTTTCATGCTTCCAGGGGCCCTAAACACAAGATTTATGGAATGGTTAAAAGTGCATGAAAATGGCCAATTTACTCACTCAGAGTTCTCAAAAAGGGTTTCTTCACCCCGGGAAGTTAATTAAATACCATTTGGAGGCATTTAATGTTCAAGCAAAAACGGCTGATTTTCGACAAAAGAGATAACACCCCCATTACGTCATGCTTCAGAAATGTGGAAAATGGTCCGTTTTCAAATGTTTTATTTTTGAACGTCAGTTCACATTTGTAGGTGGATCATCAGTGTTAGAGCTGAAATTAGCATGTTTAAAGTGATTTTCATGCTTCCAGGGGCTTGGGAAGCTAATTAAATACCATTTGGAGCCATTTAATGTTCAAGCAAAAACTGCTGATTTTCGACAAAAGAGATAACACCCCCCCATTACGTCATGCTTCAGAAATGTGGAAAATGGTCCGTTTTCAAATATTTTATTTTTGAACGTCCGTTCACATTTGTAGGTGGATCATCAGTGTTAGAGCTAAAATTAGCATGTTTAAAGTGATTTTCATGCTTCCAGGGGCCCTAAACACAAGATTTATGGAATGGTTAAAAGTGCATGAAAATGGCCAATTTACTCACTCTGAGTTCTCAAAAAGGGTTTCTTCACCCCGGGAAGTTAATTAAATACCATTTGGAGGCATTTAATGTTCAAGCAAAAACGGCTGATTTTCGACAAAAGAGATAACACCCCCCCATTACGTCATGCTTCAGAAATGTGGAAAATGGTCCGTTTTCAAATGTTTTATTTTTGAACGTCAGTTCACATTTGTAGGTGGATCATCAGTGTTAGGGCTAAAATTAGCATGTTTAAAGTGATTTTCATGCTTCCAGGGGCTCGGGAAGTTAATTAAATACCATTTGGAGGCATTTAATGTTCAAGCAAAAACGGCTGATTTTCGACAAAAGAGATAACACCCCTCCATTACGTCATGCTTCAGAAATGTGGAAAATGGTCCGTTTTCAAATGTTTTATTTTTGAACGTCAGTTCACATTTGTAGGTGGATCATCAGTGTTAGAGCTAAAATTAGCATGTTTAAAGTGATTTTCATGCTTCCAGGGGCTCTAAACACAAGATTTATGGAATGGTTAAAAGTGCATGAAAATGGCCAATTTACTCACTCTGAGTTCTCAAACAGGGTATCTTCACCCCGGGAAGTTAGATAAATACCATTTGGAGGCATTTAATGTTCAAGCAAAAACGGCTGATTTTCGACAAAAGAGATAACACCCCCCCCTATTACGTCATGCTTAAGAAATGTGGAAAATGGTCCGTTTTCAAATGTTTTATTTTTGAACGTCAGTTCACATTTGTAGGTGGATTATCAGTGTTAGAGCTAAAATTAGCATGTTTAAAGTGATTTTCGTGCTTCCAGGGGCTCGGGAAGTTAATTAAATACCATTTGGAGGCATTTAATGTTCAAGCAAAAACGGCTGATTTTCGACAAAAGAGATAACACCCCCCATTACGTCATGCTTCAGAAATGTGGAAAATGGTCCGTTTTCAAATGTTTTATTTTTGAACGTCAGTTCACATTTGTAGGTGGATCATCAGTGTTAGAGCTAAAATTAGCATGTTTAAAGTGATTTTCATGCTTCCAGGGGCCCTAAACACAAGATTTATGGAATGGTTAAAAGTGCATGAAAATGGCCAATTTACTCACTCAGAGTTCTCAAAAAGGGTTTCTTCACCCCGGGAAGTTAATTAAATACCATTTGGAGGCATTTAATGTTCAAGCAAAAACGGCTGATTTTCGACAAAAGAGATAACACCCCCCCATTACGTCATGCTTCAGAAATGTGGAAAATGGTCCGTTTTCAAATGTTTTATTTTTGAACGTCAGTTCACATTTGTAGGTGGATCATCAGTGTTAGAGCTAAAATTAGCATGTTTAAAGTGATTTTCATGCTTCCAGGGGCTCGGGAAGTTAATTAAATACCATTTGGAGGCATTTAATATTCAAGCAAAAATGGCTGATTTTCGACAAAAGAGATAACACTCCCCCATTACGTCATGCTTCAGAAATGTGGAAAATGGTCCGTTTTCAAATGTTTTATTTATGAACGTCAGTTCACATTTGTAGGTGGATCATCAGTGTTAGAGCTAAAATTAGCATGTTTAAAGTGATTTTCATGCTTCCAGGGGACCTAAACACAAGATTTATGGAATGGTTAAAAGTGCATGAAAATGGCCAATTTACTCACTCTGAGTTCTCAAACAGGGTTTCTTCACCCCGGGAAGTTAGATAAATACCATTTGGAGGCATTTAATGTTCAAGCAAAAACGGCTGATTTTCGACAAAAGAGATAACACCCCCCCATTACGTCATGCTTAAGAAATGTGGAAAATGGTCCGTTTTCAAATGTTTTATTTTTGAACGTCAGTTCACATTTGTAGGTGGATTATCAGTGTTAGAGCTAAAATTAGCATGTTTAAAGTGATTTTCGTGCTTCCAGGGGCTCGGGAAGTTAATTAAATACCATTTGGAGGCAATTAATGTTAAAGCAAAAACGGCTGATTTTCGACAAAAGAGATAACACCCCCATTACGTCATGCTTCAGAAATGTGGAAAATGGTCCGTTTTCAAATGTTTTTTATTTTTGAACGTCAGTTCACATTTGTAGGTGGATCATCAGTGTTAGAACTGAAATTAGCATGTTTAAAGTGATTTTCATGCTTCCAGGGGCTTGGGAAGCTAATTAAATACCATTTGGAGCCATTTAATGTTCAAGCAAAAACGGCTGATTTTCGACAAAAGAGATAACACCCCCCCATTACGTCATGCTTCAGAAATGTGGAAAATGGTCCATTTTCAAATATTTTATTTTTGAACGTCCGTTCACATTTGTAGGTGGATCATCAGTGTTAGAGCTAAAATTAGCATGTTTAAAGTGATTTTCATGCTTCCAGGGGCCCTAAACACAAGATTTATGGAATGGTTAAAAGTGCATAAAAATGGCCAATTTACTCACTCTGAGTTCTCAAAAAGGGTTTCTTCACCCCGGGAAGTTAATTAAATACCATTTGGAGGCATTTAATGTTCAAGCAAAAACGGCCGATTTTTGACAAAAGAGATAACATCCCCCCATTACGTCATGCTTCAGAAATGTGGAACATGGTCCGTTTTCAAATGTTTTATTTTTGAACGTCAGTTCACATTTGTAGGTGGATCATCAGTGTTAGAGCTAAAACTAGCATGTTTAAAGTGATTTTCATGCTTCCAGGGGCTCGGGAAGTTAATTAAATACCATTTGGAGGCATTTACTGTTCAAGCAAAAACGACTGATTTTCGACAAAAGAGATAACACCCCCTCATTACGTCATGCTTCAGAAATGTGGAAAATGGTCTGTTTTCAAATGTTTTATATTTGATCGTCAGTTCAAATTTGTAGGTGGATCATCAGTGTTAGAGCTAAAATTAGCATGTTTAAAGTGATTTTCATGCTTCCAGGGGCTCGGGAAATTAATTAAATACCATTTGGAGGCATTTAATGTTCAAGCAAAAATGGCTGATTTTCGACAAAAGAGATAACACTCCCCCATTACGCCATGCTTCAGAAATGTGGAAAATGGTCCGTTTTCAAATGTTTTATTTTTGAACGTCAGCTCACATTTGTAGGTGGATCATCAGTGTTAGAGCTAAAATTAGCATGTTTAAAGTTATTTTCATGCTTCCAGGGGCCCTAAACACAAGATTTATGGAATGGTTAAAAGTGCATGAAAATGGCCAATTTACTCACTCTGAGTTCTCAAAAAGGGTTTCTTCACCCCGGGAAGTTAATTAAATACCATTTGGAGGCATTTAATGTTCAAGCAAAAACGGCTGATTTTCGACAAAAGAGATAACACCCCCCCATTACGTCATGCTTCAGAAATGTGGAAAATGGTCCGTTTTCAAATGTTTTATTTTTGAACGTCAGTTCACATTTGTAGGTGGATCATCAGTGTTAGGGCTAAAATTAGCATGTTTAAAGTGATTTTCATGCTTCCAGGGGCTCGGGAAGTTAATTAAATACCATTTGGAGGCATTTAATGTTCAAGCAAAAACGGCTGATTTTCGACAAAAGAGATAACACCCCTCCATTACGTCATGCTTCAGAAATGTGGAAAATGGTCCGTTTTCAAATGTTTTATTTTTGAACGTCAGTTCACATTTGTAGGTGGATCATCAGTGTTAGAGCTAAAATTAGCATGTTTAAAGTGATTTTCATGCTTCCAGGGGCCCTAAACACAAGATTTATGGAATGGTTAAAAGTGCATGAAAATGGCCAATTTACTCACTCTGAGTTCTCAAACAGGGTATCTTCACCCCGGGAAGTTAGATAAATACCATTTGGAGGCATTTAATGTTCAAGCAAAAACGGCTGATTTTCGACAAAAGAGATAACACCCCCCCCCTATTACGTCATGCTTAAGAAATGTGGAAAATGGTCCGTTTTCAAATGTTTTATTTTTGAACGTCAGTTCACATTTGTAGGTGGATTATCAGTGTTAGAGCTAAAATTAGCATGTTTAAAGTGATTTTCGTGCTTCCAGGGGCTCGGGAAGTTAATTAAATACCATTTGGAGGCATTTAATGTTCAAGCAAAAACGGCTGATTTTCGACAAAAGAGATAACACCCCCCATTACGTCATGCTTCAGAAATGTGGAAAATGGTCCGTTTTCAAATGTTTTATTTTTGAACGTCAGTTCACATTTGTAGGTGGATCATCAGTGTTAGAGCTAAAATTAACATGTTTAAAGTGATTTTCATGCTTCCAGGGGCCCTAAACACAAGATTTATGGAATGGTTAAAAGTGCATGAAAATGGCCAATTTACTCACTCAGAGTTCTCAAAAAGGGTTTCTTCACCCCGGGAAGTTAATTAAATACCATTTGGAGGCATTTAATGTTCAAGCAAAAACGGCTGATTTTCGACAAAAGAGATAACACCCCCATTACGTCATGCTTCAGAAATGTGGAAAATGGTCCGTTTTCAAATGTTTTATTTTTGAACGTCAGTTCACATTTGTAGGTGGATCATCAGTGTTAGAGCTGAAATTAGCATGTTTAAAGTGATTTTCATGCTTCCAGGGGCTTGGGAAGCTAATTAAATACCATTTGGAGCCATTTAATGTTCAAGCAAAAACTGCTGATTTTCGACAAAAGAGATAACACCCCCCCATTACGTCATGCTTCAGAAATGTGGAAAATGGTCCGTTTTCAAATATTTTATTTTTGAACGTCCGTTCACATTTGTAGGTGGATCATCAGTGTTAGAGCTAAAATTAGCATGTTTAAAGTGATTTTCATGCTTCCAGGGGCCCTAAACACAAGATTTATGGAATGGTTAAAAGTGCATGAAAATGGCCAATTTACTCACTCTGAGTTCTCAAAAAGGGTTTCTTCACCCCGGGAAGTTAATTAAATACCATTTGGAGGCATTTAATGTTCAAGCAAAAACGGCTGATTTTCGACAAAAGAGATAACACCCCCCATTACGTCATGCTTCAGAAATGTGGAAAATGGTCTGTTTTCAAATGTTTTATTTTTGAATGTCAGTTCACATTTGTAGGTGGATCATCAGTGTTAGAGCTAGAATTAGCATGTTTAAAGTGATTTTCATGCTTCCAGGGGCTCAGGAAGTTAATTAAATACCATTTGGAGGCATTTAATGTTCAAGCAAAAACGGCTGATTTTCGACAAAAGAGATAACACCCCCCCATTACGTCATGCTTAAGAAATGTGGAAAATGGTCCGTTTTCAAATGTTTTATTTTTGAACGTCAGTTCACATTTGTAGGTGGATTATCAGTGTTAGAGCTAAAATTAGCATGTTTAAAGTGATTTTCGTGCTTCCAGGGGCTCGGGAAGTTAATTAAATACCATTTGGAGGCATTTAATGTTCAAGCAAAAACGGCTGATTTTCGACAAAAGAGATAACACCCCCCATTACGCCATGCTTCAGAAATGTGGAAAATGGTCCGTTTTCAAATGTTTTATTTTTGAACGTCAGTTCACATTTGTAGGTGGATCATCAGTGTTAGAGCTAAAATTAGCATGTTTAAAGTTATTTTCATGCTTCCAGGGGCCCTAAACACAAGATTTATGGAATGGTTAAAAGTGCATGAAAATGGCCAATTTACTCACTCTGAGTTCTCAAAAAGGGTTTCTTCACCCCGGGAAGTTAATTAAATACCATTTGGAGGCATTTAATGTTCAAGCAAAAACGGCTGATTTTCGACAAAAGAGATAACACCCCCCCATTACGTCATGCTTCAGAAATGTGGAAAATGGTCCGTTTTCAAATGTTTTATTTTTGAACGTCAGTTCACATTTGTAGGTGGATCATCAGTGTTAGGGCTAAAATTAGCATGTTTAAAGTGATTTTCATGCTTCCAGGGGCTCGGGAAGTTAATTAAATACCATTTGGAGGCATTTAATGTTCAAGCAAAAACGGCTGATTTTCGACAAAAGAGATAACACCCCTCCATTACATCATGCTTCAGAAATGTGGAAAATGGTCCGTTTTCAAATGTTTTATTTTTGAACGTCAGTTCACATTTGTAGGTGGATCATCAGTGTTAGAGCTAAAATTAGCATGTTTAAAGTGATTTTCATGCTTCCAGGGGCTCTAAACACAAGATTTATGGAATGGTTAAAAGTGCATGAAAATGGCCAATTTACTCACTCTGAGTTCTCAAACAGGGTATCTTCACCCCGGGAAGTTAGATAAATACCATTTGGAGGCATTTAATGTTCAAGCAAAAACGGCTGATTTTCGACAAAAGAGATAACACCCCCCCCTATTACGTCATGCTTAAGAAATGTGGAAAATGGTCCGTTTTCAAATGTTTTATTTTTGAACGTCAGTTCACATTTGTAGGTGGATTATCAGTGTTAGAGCTAAAATTAGCATGTTTAAAGTGATTTTCGTGCTTCCAGGGGCTCGGGAAGTTAATTAAATACCATTTGGAGGCATTTAATGTTCAAGCAAAAACGGCTGATTTTCGACAAAAGAGATAACACCCCCCATTACGTCATGCTTCAGAAATGTGGAAAATGGTCCGTTTTCAAATGTTTTATTTTTGAACGTCAGTTCACATTTGTAGGTGGATCATCAGTGTTAGAGCTAAAATTAGCATGTTTAAAGTGATTTTCATGCTTCCAGGGGCCCTAAACACAAGATTTATGGAATGGTTAAAAGTGCATGAAAATGGCCAATTTACTCACTCAGAGTTCTCAAAAAGGGTTTCTTCACCCCGGGAAGTTAATTAAATACCATTTGGAGGCATTTAATGTTCAAGCAAAAACGGCTGATTTTCGACAAAAGAGATAACACCCCCCCATTACGTCATGCTTCAGAAATGTGGAAAATGGTCCGTTTTCAAATGTTTTATTTTTGAACGTCAGTTCACATTTGTAGGTGGATCATCAGTGTTAGAGCTAAAATTAGCATGTTTAAAGTGATTTTCATGCTTCCAGGGGCTCGGGAAGTTAATTAAATACCATTTGGAGGCATTTAATATTCAAGCAAAAATGGCTGATTTTCGACAAAAGAGATAACACTCCCCCATTACGTCATGCTTCAGAAATGTGGAAAATGGTCCGTTTTCAAATGTTTTATTTATGAACGTCAGTTCACATTTGTAGGTGGATCATCAGTGTTAGAGCTAAAATTAGCATGTTTAAAGTGATTTTCATGCTTCCAGGGGACCTAAACACAAGATTTATGGAATGGTTAAAAGTGCATGAAAATGGCCAATTTACTCACTCTGAGTTCTCAAACAGGGTTTCTTCACCCCGGGAAGTTAGATAAATACCATTTGGAGGCATTTAATGTTCAAGCAAAAACGGCTGATTTTCGACAAAAGAGATAACACCCCCCCATTACGTCATGCTTAAGAAATGTGGAAAATGGTCCGTTTTCAAATGTTTTATTTTTGAACGTCAGTTCACATTTGTAGGTGGATTATCAGTGTTAGAGCTAAAATTAGCATGTTTAAAGTGATTTTCGTGCTTCCAGGGGCTCGGGAAGTTAATTAAATACCATTTGGAGGCAATTAATGTTAAAGCAAAAACGGCTGATTTTCGACAAAAGAGATAACACCCCCATTACGTCATGCTTCAGAAATGTGGAAAATGGTCCGTTTTCAAATGTTTTTTATTTTTGAACGTCAGTTCACATTTGTAGGTGGATCATCAGTGTTAGAACTGAAATTAGCATGTTTAAAGTGATTTTCATGCTTCCAGGGGCTTGGGAAGCTAATTAAATACCATTTGGAGCCATTTAATGTTCAAGCAAAAACGGCTGATTTTCGACAAAAGAGATAACACCCCCCCATTACGTCATGCTTCAGAAATGTGGAAAATGGTCCATTTTCAAATATTTTATTTTTGAACGTCCGTTCACATTTGTAGGTGGATCATCAGTGTTAGAGCTAAAATTAGCATGTTTAAAGTGATTTTCATGCTTCCAGGGGCCCTAAACACAAGATTTATGGAATGGTTAAAAGTGCATAAAAATGGCCAATTTACTCACTCTGAGTTCTCAAAAAGGGTTTCTTCACCCCGGGAAGTTAATTAAATACCATTTGGAGGCATTTAATGTTCAAGCAAAAACGGCCGATTTTTGACAAAAGAGATAACATCCCCCCATTACGTCATGCTTCAGAAATGTGGAACATGGTCCGTTTTCAAATGTTTTATTTTTGAACGTCAGTTCACATTTGTAGGTGGATCATCAGTGTTAGAGCTAAAACTAGCATGTTTAAAGTGATTTTCATGCTTCCAGGGGCTCGGGAAGTTAATTAAATACCATTTGGAGGCATTTACTGTTCAAGCAAAAACGACTGATTTTCGACAAAAGAGATAACACCCCCTCATTACGTCATGCTTCAGAAATGTGGAAAATGGTCTGTTTTCAAATGTTTTATATTTGATCGTCAGTTCAAATTTGTAGGTGGATCATCAGTGTTAGAGCTAAAATTAGCATGTTTAAAGTGATTTTCATGCTTCCAGGGGCTCGGGAAATTAATTAAATACCATTTGGAGGCATTTAATGTTCAAGCAAAAATGGCTGATTTTCGACAAAAGAGATAACACTCCCCCATTACGTCATGCTTCAGAAATGTGGAAAATGGTCCGTTTTCAAATGTTTTATTTTTGAACGTCAGTTCACATTTGTAGGTGGATCATCAGTGTTAGAGCTAAAATTAGCATGTTTAAAGTGATTTTCATGCTTCCAGGGGACCTAAACACAAGATTTATGGAATGGTTAAAAGTTCATGAAAATGGCCAATTTACTCACTCTGAGTTCTTAAACAGGGTTTCTTCACCCAGGAAGTTAGATAAATACCATTTGGAGGCATTTAATGTTCAAGCAAAAACGGCTGATTTTCGACAAAAGAGATAACGCCCCCCCATTACGTCATGCTTAAGAAATGTGGGAAATGGTCCGTTTTCAAATGTTTTATTTTTGAACGTCAGTTCACATTTGTAGGTGGATTATCAGTGTTAGAGCTAAAATTAGCATGTTTAAAGTGATTTTCGTGCTTCCAGGGGCTCGGGAAGTTAATTAAATACCATTTGGAGGCATTTAATGTTAAAGCAAAAACGGCTGATTTTCGACAAAAGAGATAACACCCCCCATTACGTCATGCTTCAGAAATGTGGAAAATGGTCCGTTTTCAAATGTTTTTTATTTTTAAACGTCAGTTCACATTTGTAGGTGGATTATCAGTGTTAGAACTGAAATTAGCATGTTTAAAGTGATTTTCATGCTTCCAGGGGCTTGGGAAGCTAATTAAATACCATTTGGAGCCATTTAATGTTCAAGCAAAAACGGCTGATTTTCGACAACAGAGATAACACCCCCCCCATTACGTCATGCTTCAGAAATGTGGAAAATGGTCCGTTTTCAAATATTTTATTTTTGAACGTCCGTTCACATTTGTAGGTGGATCATCAGTGTTAGAGCTAAAATTAGCATGTTTAAAGTGATTTTCATGCTTCCAGGGGCCCTAAACACAAGATTTATGGAATGGTTAAAAGTGCATGAAAATGGCCAATTTACTCACTCTGAGTTCTCAAAAAGGGTTTCTTCACCCCGGGAAGTTAATTAAATACCATTTGGAGGCATTTAATGTTCAAGCAAAAACGGCTGATTTTCGACAAAAGAGATAACACCCCCCCATTACGTCATGCTTCAGAAATGTGGAAAATGGTCCGTTTTCAAATGTTTTATTTTTGAACGTCAGTTCACATTTGTAGGTGGATCATCAGTGTTAGAGCTAAAATTAGCATGTTTAAAGTGATTTTCATGCTTCCAGGGGCTCGGGAAGTTAATTAAATACCATTTGGAGGCATTTAATGTTCAAGCAAAAATGGCTGATTTTCGACAAAAGAGATAACACTCCCCCATTACGTCATGCTTCAGAAATGTGGAAAATGGTCCGTTTTCAAATGTTTTATTTATGAACGTCAGTTCACATTTGTAGGTGGATCATCAGTGTTAGAGCTAAAATTAGCATGTTTAAAGTGATTTTCATGCTTCCAGGGGACCTAAACACAAGATTTATGGAATGGTTAAAAGTGCATGAAAATGGCCAATTTACTCACTCTGAGTTCTCAAACAGGGTTTCTTCACCCCGGGAAGTTAGATAAATACCATTTGGAGGCATTTAATGTTCAAGCAAAAACGGCTGATTTTCGACAAAAGAGATAACACCCCCCCATTACGTCATGCTTAAGAAATGTGGAAAATGGTCCGTTTTCAAATGTTTTATTTTTGAACGTCAGTTCACATTTGTAGGTGGATTATCAGTGTTAGAGCTAAAATTAGCATGTTTAAAGTGATTTTCGTGCTTCCAGGGGCTCGGGAAGTTAATTAAATACCATTTGGAGGCAATTAATGTTAAAGCAAAAACGGCTGATTTTCGACAAAAGAGATAACACCCCCCATTACGTCATGCTTCAGAAATGTGGAAAATGGTCCGTTTTCAAATGTTTTTTATTTTTGAACGTCAGTTCACATTTGTAGGTGGATCATCAGTGTTAGAGCTAAAATTAGCATGTTTAAAGTGATTTTCATGCTTCCAGGGGCTTGGGAAGCTAATTAAATACCATTTGGAGCCATTTAATGTTCAAGCAAAAACGGCTGATTTTCGACAAAAGAGATAACACCCCCCCATTACGTCATGCTTCAGAAATGTGGAAAATGGTCCGTTTTCAAATATTTTATTTTTGAACGTCCGTTCACATTTGTAGGTGGATCATCAGTGTTAGAGCTAAAATTAGCATGTTTAAAGTGATTTTCATGCTTCCAGGGGCCCTAAACACAAGATTTATGGAATGGTTAAAAGTGCATGAAAATGGCCAATTTACTCACTCTGAGTTCTCAAAAAGGGTTTCTTCACCCCGGGAAGTTAATTAAATACCATTTGGAGGCATTTAATGTTCAAGCAAAAACGGCCGATTTTCGACAAAAGAGATAACACTCCCCCATTACGTCATGCTTCAGAAATGTGGAAAATGGTCCGTTTTCAAATGTTTTATTTTTGAACGTCAGTTCACATTTGTACGTAGATCATCAGTGTTAGAGCTAAAATTAGCATGTTTAAAGTGATTTTCATGCTTCCAGGGGACCTAAACACAAGATTTATGGAATGGTTAAAAGTTCATGAAAATGGCCAATTTACTCACTCTGAGTTCTCAAACAGGGTTTCTTCACCCAGGAAGTTAGATAAATACCATTTGGAGGCATTTAATGTTCAAGCAAAAACGGCTGATTTTCGACAAAAGAGATAACACCCCCCCATTACGTCATGCTTAAGAAATGTGGAAAATGGTCCGTTTTCAAATATTTTATTTTTGAACGGCAGTTCACATTTGTAGGTGGATTATCAGTGTTAGAGCTAAAATTAGCATGTTTAAAGTGATTTTCGTGCTTCCAGGGGCTCGGGAAGTTAATTAAATACCATTTGGAGGCATTTAATGTTAAAGCAAAAACGGCTGATTTTCGACAAAAGAGATAACACCCCCCATTACGTCATGCTTCAGAAATGTGGAAAATGGTCCGTTTTCAAATGTTTTTTATTTTTAAACGTCAGTTCACATTTGTAGGTGGATCATCAGTGTTAGAACTGAAATTAGCATGTTTAAAGTGATTTTCATGCTTCCAGGGGCTTGGGAAGCTAATTAAATACCATTTGGAGGCATTTAATGTTCAAGCAAAAATGGCTGATTTTCGACAAAAGAGATAACACTCCCCCATTACGTCATGCTTCAGAAATGTGGAAAATGGTCCGTTTTCAAATGTTTTATTTATGAACGTCAGTTCACATTTGTAGGTGGATCATCAGTGTTAGAGCTAAAATTAGCATGTTTAAAGTGATTTTCATGCTTCCAGGGGACCTAAACACAAGATTTATGGAATGGTTAAAAGTGCATGAAAATGGCCAATTTACTCACTCTGAGTTCTCAAACAGGGTTTCTTCACCCCGGGAAGTTAGATAAATACCATTTGGAGGCATTTAATGTTCAAGCAAAAACGGCTGATTTTCGACAAAAGAGATAACACCCCCCCATTACGTCATGCTTAAGAAATGTGGAAAATGGTCCGTTTTCAAATGTTTTATTTTTGAATGTCAGTTCACATTTGTAGGTGGATTATCAGTGTTAGAGCTAAAATTAGCATGTTTAAAGTGATTTTCGTGCTTCCAGGGGCTCGGGAAGTTAATTAAATACCATTTGGAGGCATTTAATGTTAAAGCAAAAACGGCTGATTTTCGACAAAAGAGATAACACCCCCCATTACGTCATGCTTCAGAAATGTGGAAAATGGTCCGTTTTCAAATGTTTTTTATTTTTAAACGTCAGTTCACATTTGTAGGTGGATCATCAGTGTTAGAACTGAAATTAGCATGTTTAAAGTGATTTTCATGCTTCCAGGGGCTT
Source organism: Lissotriton vulgaris (assembly GCF_964263255.1). NCBI lineage: Eukaryota > Metazoa > Chordata > Amphibia > Caudata > Salamandridae > Lissotriton > Lissotriton vulgaris. The sequence continues at coordinate 25,363 of NW_028250245.1, forward strand.
GGGAAGCTAATTAAATACCATTTGGAGGCATTTAATGTTAAAGCAAAAATGGCTGATTTTCGACAAAAGAGATAACACCCACCATTACGTCATGCTTCAGAAATGTGGAAAATGGTCCGTTTTCAAATGTTTTTTATTTTTGAACGTCAGTTCACATTTGTAGGTGGATCATCAGTGTTAGAGCTAAAATTAGCATGTTTAAAGTGATTTTCATGCTTCCAGGGGACCTAAACACAAGATTTATGGCATGGTTAAAAGTGCATGACAATGGCCAATTTACTCACTCTGAGTTCTCAAACAGGGTTTCTTCACCCCGGGAAGTTAGATAAATACCATTTGGAGGCATTTAATGTTCAAGCAAAAACGGCTGATTTTCGACAAAAGAGATAACACCCCCCCATTACGTCATGCTTAAGAAATGTGGAAAATGGTCCGTTTTCAAATGTTTTATTTTTGAACGTCAGTTCACATTTGTAGGTGGATTATCAGTGTTAGAGCTAAAATTAGCATGTTTAAAGTGATTTTCGTGCTTCCAGGGGCTCGGGAAGTTAATTAAATACCATTTGGAGGCAATTAATGTTAAAGCAAAAACGGCTGATTTTCGACAAAAGAGATAACACCCCCCATTACGTCATGCTTCAGAAATGTGGAAAATGGTCCGTTTTCAAATGTTTTTTATTTTTGAACGTCAGTTCACATTTGTAGGTGGATCATCAGTGTTAGAACTGAAATTAGCATGTTTAAAGTGATTTTCATGCTTCCAGGGGCTTGGGAAGCTAATTAAATACCATTTGGAGCCATTTAATGTTCAAGCAAAAACGGCTGATTTTCGACAAAAGAGATAACACCCCCCCATTACGTCATGCTTCAGAAATGTGGAAAATGGTCCGTTTTCAAATATTTTATTTTTGAACGTCCGTTCACATTTGTAGGTGGATCATCAGTGTTAGAACTAAAATTAGCATGTTTAAAATGATTTTCATGCTTCCAGGGGCCCTAAACACAAGATTTATGGAATGGTTAAAAGTGCATGAAAATGGCCAATTTACTCACTCTGAGTTCTCAAAAAGGGTTTCTTCACCCCGTGAAGTTAATTAAATACCATTTGGAGGCATTTAATGTTCAAGCAAAAACGGCCGATTTTCGACAAAAGAGATAACACCCCCCATTTTGTCATGCTTCAGAAATGTGGAAAATGGTCGTTTTCCAATGTTTTATTTTTGAACGTCAGTTCACATTTGTAGGTGGATCATCAGTGTTAGAGCTAAAATTAGCATGTTTAAAGTGATTTTCATGCTTCCAGGGGCTTTGGAAGTTAATTAAATACCATTTGGAGGCATTTAATGTTCAAGCAAAAACGGCTGATTTTCGACAAAAGAGATAACACCCCCCATTACGTTATGCTTCAGAAATGTGGAAAATGGTTCGTTTTCAAATGTTTTATTTTTGAACGTCAGTTCACATTTGTAGGTGGATCATCAGTGTTAGAGCTAAAATTAGCATGTTTAAAGTGATTTTCATGCTTCCAGGGGCCCTAAACACAAGATTTATGGAATGGTTAAAAGTGCATGAAAATGGCCAATTTACTCACTCTGAGTTCTCAAAAAGGGTTTCTTCACCCCGGGAAGTTAATTAAATACCATTTGGAGGCATTTAATGTTCAAGCAAAAACGGCTGATTTTCGACAAAAGAGATAACACCCCCCATTACGTCATGCTTCAGAAATGTGGAAAATGGTCTGTTTTCAAATGTTTTATTTTTGAATGTCAGTTCACATTTGTAGGTGGATCATCAGTGTTAGAGCTAAAATTAGCATGTTTAAAGTGATTTTCATGCTTCCAGGGGCTCGGGAAGTTAATTAAATACCATTTGGAGGCATTTAATGTTCAAGCAAAAACGGCTGATTTTCGACAAAAGAGATAACACCCCCCCATTACGTCATGCTTCAGAAATGTGGAAAATGGTCAGTTTTCAAATATTTTATTTTTGAACGTCCGTTCAAATTTGTAGGTGGATCATCAGTGTTAGAGCTAAAATTAGCATGTTTAAAGTGATTTTCATGCTTCCAGGGGCCCTAAACACAAGATTTATGGAATGGTTAAAAGTGCATGAAAATGGCCAATTTACTCACTCTGAGTTCTCAAAAAGGGTTTCTTCACCCCGGGAAGTTAATTAAATACCATTTGGAGGCATTTAATGTTCAAGCAAAAACGGCTGATTTTCGACAAAAGAGATAACACCCCCCATTACGTCATGCTTCAGAAATGTGGAAAATGGTCGTTTTCCAATGTTTTATTTTTGAACGTCAGTTCACATTTGTAGGTGGATCATCAGTGTTAGAGCTAAAATTAGCATGTTTAAAGTGATTTTCATGCTTCCAGGGGCTCGGGAAGTTAATTAAATACCATTTGGAGGCATTTAATGTTCAAGCAAAAACGGCTGATTTTCGACAAAAGAGATAACACCCCCCATTACGTTATGCTTCAGAAATGTGGAAAATGGTCCGTTTTCAAATATTTTATTTTTGAACGTCAGTTCACATTTGTAGGTGGATCATCAGTGTTAGAGCTAAAATTAGCATGTTTAAAGTGATTTTCATGCTTCCAGGGGCCCTAAACACAAGATTTATGGAATGGTTAAAAGTGCATAAAAATGGCCAATTTACTCACTCTGAGTTCTCAAAAAGGGTTTCTTCACCCCGGGAAGTTAATTAAATACCATTTGGAGGCATTTAATGTTCAAGCAAAAACGGCTGATTTTTGACAAAAGAGATAACATCCCCCCATTACGTCATGCTTCAGAAATGTGGAACATGGTCCGTTTTCAAATGTTTTATTTTTGAACGTCAGTTCACATTTGTAGGTGGATCATCAGTGTTAGAGCTAAAACTAGCATGTTTAAAGTGATTTTCATGCTTCCAGGGGCTGGGGAAGTTAATTAAATACCATTTGGAGGCATTTACTGTTCAAGCAAAAACGACTGATTTTCGACAAAAGAGATAACACCCCCCCATTACGTCATGCTTCAGAAATGTGGAAAATGGTCTGTTTTCAAATGTTTTATATTTGAACGTCAGTTCAAATTTGTAGGTGGATCATCAGTGTTAGAGCTAAAATTATCATGTTTAAAGTGATTTTCATGCTTCCAGGGGCTCGGGAAGTTAATTAAATACCATTTGGAGGCATTTAATGTTCAAGCAAAAATGGCTGATTTTCGACAAAAGAGATAACACTCCCCCATTACGTCATGCTTCAGAAATGTGGAAAATGGTCCGTTTTCAAATGTTTTATTTTTGAACGTCAGTTCACATTTGTAGGTGAATCATCAGTGTTAGAGCTAAAATTAGCATGTTTAAAGTGATTTTCATGCTTCCAGGGGACCTAAACACAAGATTTATGGAATGGTTAAAAGTTCATGAAAATTGCCAATTTACTCACTCTGAGTTCTCAAACAGGGTTTCTTCACCCAGGAAGTTAGATAAATACCATTTGGAGGCATTTAATGTTCAAGCAAAAACGGCTGATTTTCGACAAAAGAGATAACACCCCCCCATTACGTCATCCTTAAGAAATGTGGAAAATGGTCCGTTTTCAAATGTTTTATTTTTGAACGTCAGTTCACATTTGTAGGTGGATTATCAGTGTTAGAGCTAAAATTAGCATGTTTAAAGTGATTTTCGTGCTTCCAGGGGCTCGGGAAGTTAATTAAATACCATTTGGAGGCATTTAATGTTAAAGCAAAAACGGCTGATTTTCGACAAAAGAGATAACACCCCCCATTACGTCATGCTTCAGAAATGTGGAAAATGGTCCGTTTTCAAATGTTTTTTATTTTTAAACGTCAGTTCACATTTGTAGGTGGATCATCAGTGTTAGAACTGAAATTAGCATGTTTAAAGTGATTTTCATGCTTCCAGGGGCTTGGGAAGCTAATTAAATACCATTTGGAGCCATTTAATGTTCAAGCAAAAACGGCTGATTTTCGACAAAAGAGATAACACCCCCCCCATTACGTCATGCTTCAGAAATGTGGAAAATGGTCCATTTTCAAATATTTTATTTTTGAATGTCCGTTCACATTTGTAGGTGGATCATCAGTGTTAGAGCTAAAATTAGCATGTTTAAAGTGATTTTCATGCTTCCAGGGGCCCTAAACACAAGATTTATGGAATGGTTAAAAGTGCATGAAAATGGCCAATTTACTCACTCTGAGTTCTCAAAAAGGGTTTCTTCACCCCGGGAAGTTAATTAAATACCATTTGGAGGCATTTAATGTTCAAGCAAAAACGGCCGATTTTCGACAAAAGAGATAACACCCCCCATTACGTCATGCTTCAGAAATGTGGAAAATGGTCGTTTTCCAATGTTTTATTTTTGAACGTCAGTTCACATTTGTAGGTGGATCATCAGTGTTAGAGCTAAAATTAGCATGTTTAAAGTGATTTTCATGCTTCCAGGGGCTCGGGAAGTTAATTAAATACCATTTGGAGGCATTTAATGTTCAAGCAAAAACGGCTGATTTTCGACAAAAGAGATAACACCCCCCATTACGTTATGCTTCAGAAATGTGGAAAATGGTCCGTTTTCAAATGTTTTATTTTTGAACGTCAGTTCACATTTGTAGGTGGATCATCAGTGTTAGAGCTAAAATTAGCATGTTTAAAGTGATTTTCATGCTTCCAGGGGCCCTAAACACAAGATTTATGGAATGGTTAAAAGTGCATAAAAATGGCCAATTTACTCACTCTGAGTTCTCAAAAAGGGTTTCTTCACCCCGGGAAGTTAATTAAATACCATTTGGAGGCATTTAATGTTCAAGCAAAAACGGCTGATTTTTGACAAAAGAGATAACATCCCCCCATTACGTCATGCTTCAGAAATGTGGAACATGGTCCGTTTTCAAATGTTTTATTTTTGAACGTCAGTTCACATTTGTAGGTGGATCATCAGTGTTAGAGCTAAAACTAGCATGTTTAAAGTGATTTTCATGCTTCCAGGGGCTGGGGAAGTTGATTAAATACCATTTGGAGGCATTTACTGTTCAAGCAAAAACGACTGATTTTCGACAAAAGAGATAACACCCCCCCATTACGTCATGCTTCAGAAATGTGGAAAATGGTCTGTTTTCAAATGTTTTATATTTGAACGTCAGTTCAAATTTGTAGGTGGATCATCAGTGTTAGAGCTAAAATTAGCATGTTTAAAGTGATTTTCATGCTTCCAGGGGCTCGGGAAGTTAATTAAATACCATTTGGAGGCATTTAATGTTCAAGCAAAAATGGCTGATTTTCGACAAAAGAGATAACACTCCCCCATTACGTCATGCTTCAGAAATGTGGAAAATGGTCCGTTTTCAAATGTTTTATTTTTGAACGTCAGTTCACATTTGTAGGTGAATCATCAGTGTTAGAGCTAAAATTAGCATGTTTAAAGTGATTTTCATGCTTCCAGGGGACCTAAACACAAGATTTATGGAATGGTTAAAAGTTCATGAAAATGGCCAATTTACTCACTCTGAGTTCTCAAACAGGGTTTCTTCACCCAGGAAGTTAGATAAATACCATTTGGAGGCATTTAATGTTCAAGCAAAAACGGCTGATTTTCGACAAAAGAGATAACACCCCCCCATTACGTCATGCTTAAGAAATGTGGAAAATGGTCCGTTTTCAAATGTTTTATTTTTGAACGTCAGTTCACATTTGTAGGTGGATTATCAGTGTTAGAGCTAAAATTAGCATGTTTAAAGTGATTTTCGTGCTTCCAGGGGCTCGGGAAGTTAATTAAATACCATTTGGAGGCATTTAATGTTAAAGCAAAAACGGCTGATTTTCGACAAAAGAGATAACACCCCCCATTACGTCATGCTTCAGAAATGTGGAAAATGGTCCGTTTTCAAATGTTTTTTATTTTTAAACGTCAGTTCACATTTGTAGGTGGATCATCAGTGTTAGAACTGAAATTAGCATGTTTAAATTGATTTTCATGCGTCCAGGGGCTTGGGAAGCTAATTAAATACCATTTGGAGCCATTTAATGTTCAAGCAAAAACGGCTGATTTTCGACAAAAGAGATAACACCCCCCCCCCCCATTACGTCATGCTTCAGAAATGTGGAAAATGGTCCATTTTCAAATATTTTATTTTTGAACGTCCGTTCACATTTGTAGGTGGATCATCAGTGTTAGAGCTAAAATTAGCATGTTTAAAGTGATTTTCATGCTTCCAGGGGCCCTAAACACAAGATTTATGGAATGGTTAAAAGTGCATGAAAATGGCCAATTTACTCACTCTGAGTTCTCAAAAAGGGTTTCTTCACCCCGGGAAGTTAATTAAATACCATTTGGAGGCATTTAATGTTCAAGCAAAAACGGCCGATTTTCGACAAAAGAGATAACACCCCCCATTACGTCATGCTTCAGAAATGTGGAAAATGGTCGTTTTCCAATGTTTTATTTTTGAACGTCAGTTCACATTTGTAGGTGGATCATCAGTGTTAGAGCTAAAATTAGCATGTTTAAAGTGATTTTCATGCTTCCAGGGGCTCTGGAAGTTAATTAAATACCATTTGGAGGCATTTAATGTTCAAGCAAAAACTGCTGATTTTCGACAAAAGAGATAACACCCCCATTACGTTATGCTTCAGAAATGTGGAAAATGGTTTGTTTTCAAATGTTTTATTTTTGAACGTCAGTTCACATTTGTAGGTGGATCATCAGTGTTAGAGCTAAAATTAGCATGTTTAAAGTGATTTTCATGCTTCCAGGGGCCCTAAACACAAGATTTATGGAATGGTTAAAAGTGCATGAAAATGGCCAATTTACTCACTCTGAGTTCTCAAAAAGGGTTTCTTCACCCCGGGAAGTTAAACACAAGATTTATGGAATGGTTAAAAGTGCATAAAAATGGCCAATTTACTCACTCTGAGTTCTCAAAAAGGGTTTCTTCACCCCGGGAAGTTAATTAAATACCATTTGGAGGCATTTAATGTTCAAGCAAAAACGGCTGATTTTTGACAAAAGAGATAACATCCCCCCATTACGTCATGCTTCAGAAATGTGGAACATGGTCCGTTTTCAAATGTTTTATTTTTGAACGTCAGTTCACATTTGTAGGTGGATCATCAGTGTTAGAGCTAAAACTAGCATGTTTAAAGTGATTTTCATGCTTCCAGGGGCTGGGGAAGTTGATTAAATACCATTTGGAGGCATTTACTGTTCAAGCAAAAACGACTGATTTTCGACAAAAGAGATAACACCCCCCCATTACGTCATGCTTCAGAAATGTGGAAAATGGTCTGTTTTCAAATGTTTTATATTTGAACGTCAGTTCAAATTTGTAGGTGGATCATCAGTGTTAGAGCTAAAATTAGCATGTTTAAAGTGATTTTCATGCTTCCAGGGGCTCTGGAAGTTAATTAAATACCATTTGGAGGCATTTAATGTTCAAGCAAAAATGGCTGATTTTCGACAAAAGAGATAACACTCCCCCATTACGTCATGCTTCAGAAATGTGGAAAATGGTCCGTTTTCAAATGTTTTATTTTTGAACGTCAGTTCACATTTGTAGGTGAATCATCAGTGTTAGAGCTAAAATTAGCATGTTTAAAGTGATTTTCATGCTTCCAGGGGACCTAAACACAAGATTTATGGAATGGTTAAAAGTTCATGAAAATGGCCAATTTACTCACTCTGAGTTCTCAAACAGGGTTTCTTCACCCAGGAAGTTAGATAAATACCATTTGGAGGCATTTAATGTTCAAGCAAAAACGGCTGATTTTCGACAAAAGAGATAACACCCCCCCATTACGTCATGCTTAAGAAATGTGGAAAATGGTCCATTTTCAAATGTTTTATTTTTGAACGTCAGTTCACATTTGTAGGTGGATTATCAGTGTGAGAGCTAAAATTAGCATGTTTAAAGTGATTTTCGTGCTTCCAGGGGCTCGGGAAGTTAATTAAATACCATTTGGAGGCATTTAATGTTAAAGCAAAAACGGCTGATTTTCGACAAAAGAGATAACACCCCCCATTACGTCATGCTTCAGAAATGTGGAAAATGGTCCGTTTTCAAATGTTTTTTATTTTTAAACGTCAGTTCACATTTGTAGGTGGATCATCAGTGTTAGAACTAAAATTAGCATGTTTAAATTGATTTTCATGCGTCCAGGGGCTTGGGAAGCTAATTAAATACCATTTGGAGCCATTTAATGTTCAAGCAAAAACGGCTGATTTTCGACAAAAGAGATAACACCCCCCCCCCCCATTACGTCATGCTTCAGAAATGTGGAAAATGGTCCATTTTCAAATATTTTATTTTTGAACGTCCGTTCACATTTGTAGGTGGATCATCAGTGTTAGAGCTAAAATTAGCATGTTTAAAGTGATTTTCATGCTTCCAGGGGCCCTAAACACAAGATTTATGGAATGGTTAAAAGTGCATGAAAATGGCCAATTTACTCACTCTGAGTTCTCAAAAAGGGTTTCTTCACCCCGGGAAGTTAATTAAATACCATTTGGAGGCATTTAATGTTCAAGCAAAAACGGCCGATTTTCGACAAAAGAGATAACACCCCCCATTACGTCATGCTTCAGAAATGTGGAAAATGGTCGTTTTCCAATGTTTTATTTTTGAACGTCAGTTCACATTTGTAGGTGGATCATCAGTGTTAGAGCTAAAATTAGCATGTTTAAAGTGATTTTCATGCTTCCAGGGGCTCTGGAAGTTAATTAAATACCATTTGGAGGCATTTAATGTTCAAGCAAAAACTGCTGATTTTCGACAAAAGAGATAACACCCCCATTACGTTATGCTTCAGAAATGTGGAAAATGGTTTGTTTTCAAATGTTTTATTTTTGAACGTCAGTTCACATTTGTAGGTGGATCATCAGTGTTAGAGCTAAAATTAGCATGTTTAAAGTGATTTTCATGCTTCCAGGGGCCCTAAACACAAGATTTATGGAATGGTTAAAAGTGCATGAAAATGGCCAATTTACTCACTCTGAGTTCTCAAAAAGGGTTTCTTCACCCCGGGAAGTTAATTAAATACCATTTGGAGGCATTTAATGTTCAAGCAAAAACGGCTGATTTTCGACAAAAGAGATAACACCCCCCCATTACGTCATGCTTAAGAAATGTGGAAAATGGTCCGTTTTCAAATGTTTTATTTTTGAACGTCAGTTCACATTTGTAGGTGGATTATCAGTGTTAGAGCTAAAATTAGCATGTTTAAAGTGATTTTCGTGCTTCCAGGGGCTCGGGAAGTTAATTAAATACCATTTGGAGGCATTTAATGTTAAAGCAAAAACGGCTGATTTTCGACACAAGAGATAACACCCCCCATTACGTCATGCTTCAGAAATGTGGAAAATGGTCCGTTTTCAAATGTTTTTTATTTTTAAACGTCAGTTCACATTTGTAGGTGGATCATCAGTGTTAGAACTGAAATTAGCATGTTTAAAGTGATTTTCATGCTTCCAGGGGCTTGGGAAGCTAATTAAATACCATTTGGAGCCATTTAATGTTCAAGCAAAAACGGCTGATTTTCGACAAAAGAGATAACACCCCCCCCATTACGTCATGCTTCAGAAATGTGGAAAATGGTCCATTTTCAAATATTTTATTTTTGAACGTCCGTTCACATTTGTAGGTGGATCATCAGTGTTAGAGCTAAAATTAGCATGTTTAAAGTGATTTTCATGCTTCCAGGGGCCCTAAACACAAGATTTATGGAATGGTTAAAAGTGCATGAAAATGGCCAATTTACTCACTCTGAGTTCTCAAAAAGAGTTTCTTCACCCCGGGAAGTTAATTAAATACCATTTGGAGGCATTTAATGTTCAAGCAAAAACGGCCGATTTTCGACAAAAGAGATAACACCCCCCATTACGTCATGCTTCAGAAATGTGGAAAATGGTCGTTTTCCAATGTTTTATTTTTGAACGTCAGTTCACATTTGTAGGTGGATCATCAGTGTTAGAGCTAAAATTAGCATGTTTAAAGTGATTTTCATGCTTCCAGGGGCTCGGGAAGTTAATTAAATACCATTTGGAGGCATTTAATGTTCAAGCAAAAACGGCTGATTTTCGACAAAAGAGATAACACCCCCCATTACGTTATGCTTCAGAAATGTGGAAAATGGTCCGTTTTCAAATGTTTTATTTTTGAACGTCAGTTCACATTTGTAGGTGGATCATCAGTGTTAGAGCTAAAATTAGCATGTTTAAAGTGATTTTCATGCTTCCAGGGGCCCTAAACACAAGATTTATGGAATGGTTAAAAGTGCATAAAAATGGCCAATTTACTCACTCTGAGTTCTCAAAAAGGGTTTCTTCACCCCGGGAAGTTAATTAAATACCATTTGGAGGCATTTAATGTTCAAGCAAAAACGGCTGATTTTTGACAAAAGAGATAACATCCCCCCATTACGTCATGCTTCAGAAATGTGGAACATGGTCCGTTTTCAAATGTTTTATTTTTGAACGTCAGTTCACATTTGTAGGTGGATCATCAGTGTTAGAGCTAAAACTAGCATGTTTAAAGTGATTTTCATGCTTCCAGGGGCTGGGGAAGTTGATTAAATACCATTTGGAGGCATTTACTGTTCAAGCAAAAACGACTGATTTTCGACAAAAGAGATAACGCCCCCCCATTACGTCATGCTTCAGAAATGTGGAAAATGGTCTGTTTTCAAATGTTTTATATTTGAACGTCAGTTCAAATTTGTAGGTGGATCATCAGTGTTAGAGCTAAAATTAGCATGTTTAAAGTGATTTTCATGCTTCCAGGGGCTCGGGAAGTTAATTAAATACCATTTGGAGGCATTTAATGTTCAAGCAAAAATGGCTGATTTTCGACAAAAGAGATAACACTCCCCCATTACGTCATGCTTCAGAAATGTGGAAAATGGTCCGTTTTCAAATGTTTTATTTTTGAACGTCAGTTCACATTTGTAGGTGAATCATCAGTGTTAGAGCTAAAATTAGCATGTTTAAAGTGATTTTCATGCTTCCAGGGGACCTAAACACAAGATTTATGGAATGGTTAAAAGTTCATGAAAATGGCCAATTTACTCACTCTGAGTTCTCAAACAGGGTTTCTTCACCCAGGAAGTTAGATAAATACCATTTGGAGGCATTTAATGTTCAAGCAAAAACGGCTGATTTTCGACAAAAGAGATAACACCCCCCCATTACGTCATGCTTAAGAAATGTGGAAAATGGTCCGTTTTCAAATGTTTTATTTTTGAACGTCAGTTCACATTTGTAGGTGGATTATCAGTGTTAGAGCTAAAATTAGCATGTTTAAAGTGATTTTCGTGCTTCCAGGGGCTCGGGAAGTTAATTAAATACCATTTGGAGGCATTTAATGTTAAAGCAAAAACGGCTGATTTTCGACAAAAGAGATAACACCCCCCATTACGTCATGCTTCAGAAATGTGGAAAATGGTCCGTTTTCAAATGTTTTTTATTTTTAAACGTCAGTTCACATTTGTAGGTGGATCATCAGTGTTAGAACTGAAATTAGCATGTTTAAAGTGATTTTCATGCGTCCAGGGGCTTGGGAAGCTAATTAAATACCATTTGGAGCCATTTAATGTTCAAGCAAAAACGGCTGATTTTCGACAAAAGAGATAACACCCCCCCCCATTACGTCATGCTTCAGAAATGTGGAAAATGGTCCATTTTCAAATATTTTATTTTTGAACGTCCGTTCACATTTGTAAGTGGATCATCAGTGTTAGAGCTAAAATTAGCATGTTTAAAGTGATTTTCATGCTTCCAGGGGCCCTAAACACAAGATTTATGGAATGGTTAAAAGTGCATGAAAATGGCCAATTTACTCACTCTGAGTTCTCAAAAAGGGTTTCTTCACCCCGGGAAGTTAATTAAATACCATTTGGAGGCATTTAATGTTCAAGCAAAAACGGCCGATTTTCGACAAAAGAGATAACACCCCCCATTACGTCATGCTTCAGAAATGTGGAAAATGGTCGTTTTCCAATGTTTTATTTTTGAACGTCAGTTCACATTTGTAGGTGGATCATCAGTGTTAGAGCTAAAATTAGCATGTTTAAAGTGATTTTCATGCTTCCAGGGGCTCTGGAAGTTAATTAAATACCATTTGGAGGCATTTAATGTTCAAGCAAAAACTGCTGATTTTCGACAAAAGAGATAACACCCCCATTACGTTATGCTTCAGAAATGTGGAAAATGGTTTGTTTTCAAATGTTTTATTTTTGAACGTCAGTTCACATTTGTAGGTGGATCATCAGTGTTAGAGCTAAAATTAGCATGTTTAAAGTGATTTTCATGCTTCCAGGGGCCCTAAACACAAGATTTATGGAATGGTTAAAAGTGCATGAAAATGGCCAATTTACTCACTCTGAGTTCTCAAAAAGGGTTTCTTCACCCCGGGAAGTTAATTAAATACCATTTGGAGGCATTTAATGTTCAAGCAAAAACGGCTGATTTTCGACAAAAGAGATAACACCCCCCATTACGTCATGCTTAAGAAATGTGGAAAATGGTCTCTTTTCAAATGTTTTATTTTTGAATGTCAGTTCACATTTGTAGGTGGATCATCAGTGTTGGAGCTAAAATTAGCATGTTTAAAGTGATTTTCATGCTTCCAGGGGCTCGGGAAGTTAATTAAATACCATTTGGAGGCATTTAATGTTCAAGCAAAAACGGCTGATTTTCGACAAAAGAGATAACACCCCCCCATTACGTCATGCTTCAGAAATGTGGAAAATGGTCAGTTTTCAAATATTTTATTTTTGAACGTCCGTTCAAATTTGTAGGTGGATCATCAGTGTTAGAGCTAAAATTAGCATGTTTAAAGTGATTTTCATGCTTCCAGGGGCCCTAAACACAAGATTTATGGAATGGTTAAAAGTGCATGAAAATGGCCAATTTACTCACTCTGAGTTCTCAAAAAGGGTTTCTTCACCCCGGGAAGTTAATTAAATACCATTTGGAGGCATTTAATGTTCAAGCAAAAACGGCTGATTTTCGACAAAAGAGATAACACCCCCCATTACGTCATGCTTCAGAAATGTGGAAAATGGTCGTTTTCCAATGTTTTATTTTTGAACGTCAGTTCACATTTGTAGGTGGATCATCAGTGTTAGAGCTAAAATTAGCATGTTTAAAGTGATTTTCATGCTTCCAGGGGCTCGGGAAGTTAATTAAATACCATTTGGAGGCATTTAATGTTCAAGCAAAAACGGCTGATTTTCGACAAAAGAGATAACACCCCCCATTACGTTATGCTTCAGAAATGTGGAAAATGGTCCGTTTTCAAATGTTTTATTTTTGAACGTCAGTTCACATTTGTAGGTGGATCATCAGTGTTAGAGCTAAAATAAGCATGTTTAAAGTGATTTTCATGCTTCCAGGGGCCCTAAACACAAGATTTATGGAATGGTTAAAAGTGCATAAAAATGGCCAATTTACTCACTCTGAGTTCTCAAAAAGGGTTTCTTCACCCCGGGAAGTTAATTAAATACCATTTGGAGGCATTTAATGTTCAAGCAAAAACGGCTGATTTTTGACAAAAGAGATAACATCCCCCCATTACGTCATGCTTCAGAAATGTGGAACATGGTCCGTTTTCAAATGTTTTATTTTTGAACGTCAGTTCACATTTGTAGGTGGATCATCAGTGTTAGAGCTAAAACTAGCATGTTTAAAGTGATTTTCATGCTTCCAGGGGCTCGGGAAGTTAATTAAATACCATTTGGAGGCATTTACTGTTCAAGCAAAAACGACTGATTTTCGACAAAAGAGATAACACCCCCCCATTACGTCATGCTTCAGAAATGTGGAAAATGGTCTGTTTTCAAATGTTTTATATTTGAACGTCAGTTCAAATTTGTAGGTGGATCATCAGTGTTAGAGCTAAAATTAGCATGTTTAAAGTGATTTTCATGCTTCCAGGGGCTCGGGAAGTTAATTAAATACCATTTGGAGGCATTTAATGTTCAAGCAAAAATGGCTGATTTTCGACAAAAGAGATAACACTCCCCCATTACGTCATGCTTCAGAAATGTGGAAAATGGTCCGTTTTCAAATGTTTTATTTTTGAACGTCAGTTCACATTTGTAGGTGGATCATCAGTGTTAGAGCTAAAATTAGCATGTTTAAAGTGATTTTCATGCTTCCAGGGGACCTAAACACAAGATTTATGGAATGGTTAAAAGTTCATGAAAATGGCCAATTTACTCACTCTGAGTTCTCAAACAGGGTTTCTTCACCCAGGAAGTTAGATAAATACCATTTGGAGGCATTTAATGTTCAAGCAAAAACGGCTGATTTTCGACAAAAGAGATAACACCCCCCCATTACGTCATGCTTAAGAAATGTGGAAAATGGTCCGTTTTCAAATGTTTTATTTTTGAACGTCAGTTCACATTTGTAGGTGGATTATCAGTGTTAGAGCTAAAATTAGCATGTTTAAAGTGATTTTCGTGCTTCCAGGGGCATGGGAAGTTAATTAAATACCATTTGGAGGCATTTAATGTTAAAGCAAAAACGGCTGATTTCGACAAAAGAGATAACACCCCCCATTACGTCATGCTTCAGAAATGTGGAAAATGGTCCGTTTTCAAATGTTTTTTATTTTTAAACGTCAGTTCACATTTGTAGGTGGATCATCAGTGTTAGAACTGAAATTAGCATGTTTAAAGTGATTTTCATGCTTCCAGGGGCTTGGGAAGCTAATTAAATACCATTTGGAGCCATTTAATGTTCAAGCAAAAACGGCTGATTTTCGACAAAAGAGATAACACCCCCCCCCATTAAGTCATGCTTCAGAAATGTGGAAAATGGTCCGTTTTCAAATATTTTATTTTTGAACGTCCGTTCAATTTGTAGGTGGATCATCAGTGTTAGAGCCTAAAATTAGCATGTTTAAAAGTGATTTTCATGCTTCCAGGGGCCCTAAACACAAGATTTATGGAATGGTTAAAAGTGCATGAAAATGGCCAATTTACTCACTCTGAGTTCTCAAAAGGGTTTCTTCACCCCGGGAAGTTAATTAAATACCATTTGGAGGCATTTAATGTTCAAGCAAAAACGGCCGATTTTCGACAAAAGAGATAACACCCCCCATTACGTCATGCTTCAGAAATGTGGAAAATGGTCGTTTTCCAATGTTTTATTTTTGAACGTCAGTTCACATTTGTAGGTGGATCATCAGTGTTAGAGCTAAAATTAGCATGTTTAAAGTGATTTTCATGCTTCCAGGGGCTCTAGAAGTTAATTAAATACCATTTGGAGGCATTTAATGTTCAAGCAAAAACTGCTGATTTTCGACAAAAGAGATAACACCCCCCATTACGTTATGCTTCAAAAATGTGGAAAATGGTTTGTTTTCAAATGTTTTATTTTTGAACGTCAGTTCACATTTGTAGGTGGATCATCAGTGTTAGAGCTAAAATTAGCATGTTTAAAGTGATTTTCATGCTTCCAGGGGCTCGGGAAGTTAATTAAATACCATTTGGAGGCATTTAATGTTCAAGCAAAAACGGCTGATTTTCGACAAAAGAGATAACACCCCCCCATTACGTCATGCTTCAGAAATGTGGAAAATGGTCAGTTTTCAAATATTTTATTTTTGAACGTCCGTTCAAATTTGTAGGTGGATCATCAGTGTTAGAGCTAAAATTAGCATGTTTAAAGTGATTTTCATGCTTCCAGGGGCCCTAAACACAAGATTTATGGAATGGTTAAAAGTGCATGAAAATGGCCAATTTACTCACTCTGAGTTCTCAAAAAGGGTTTCTTCACCCCGGGAAGTTAATTAAATACCATTTGGAGGCATTTAATGTTCAAGCAAAAACGGCTGATTTTCGACAAAAGAGATAACACCCCCCATTACGTCATGCTTCAGAAATGTGGAAAATGGTCGTTTTCCAATGTTTTATTTTTGAACGTCAGTTCACATTTGTAGGTGGATCATCAGTGTTAGAGCTAAAATTAGCATGTTTAAAGTGATTTTCATGCTTCCAGGGGCTCTGGAAGTTAATTAAATACCATTTGGAGGCATTTAATGTTCAAGCAAAAACGGCTGATTTTCGACAAAAGAGATAACACCCCCCATTACGTCATGCTTCAGAAATGTGGGAAAATGGTCCGTTTTCAAATGTTTTATTTTTGAACGTCAGATCACATTTGTAGGTGGATCATCAGTGTTAGAGCTAAAATTAGTATGTTTAAAGTGATTTTCATGCTTCCAGGGGCCCTAAACACAAGATTTATGGAATGGTTAAAAGTGCACGAAAATGGCCAATTTACTCACTCAGAGTTCTCAAAAAGGGTTTCTTCACCCCGGGAAGTTAATTAAATACCATTTGGAGGCATTTAATGTTCAAGCAAAAACGGCTGATTTTCGACAAAAGAGATAACACCCCCCCATTACGTCATGCTTCAGAAATGTGGAAAATGGTCCGTTTTCAAATGTTTTATTTTTGAATGTCAGTTCACATTTGTAGGTGGATCATCAGTGTTAGAGCTAAAATTAGCATGTTTAAAGTGATTTTCATGCTTCCAGGGACTCGGGAATTTAATTAAATACCATTTGGCGGCATTTATTGTTCAAGCAAAAACGGCAGATTTTTGACAAGAGATAACACCCCACATTACGTCATGCTTCAGAAAGCTGAAAAATGGTCCGTTTTCAAATGTTTTATTTTGAACGTCAGTTCACATTTGTAGGTGGATCATCAGTTTTAGAGCTAAAATTAGCATGTTTAAAGTGATTTCCATGCTTCCAGGGACCTAAACACAAGATTTATGGAATGGTTAAAAGTTCATGAAAATGGCCAATTTACTCACTCTGAGTTCTCAAACAGGGTTTCTTCACCCAGGAAGTTAGATAAATACCATTTGGAGGCATTTAATGTTCAAGCAAAAACGGCTGATTTTCGACAAAAGAGATAACACCCCCCCATTACGTCATGCTTAAGAAATGTGGAAAATGGTCCGTTTTCAAATGTTTTATTTTTGAACGTCAGTTCACATTTGTAGGTGGATTATCAGTGTTAGAGCTAAAATTAGCATGTTTAAAGTGATTTTCGTGCTTCCAGGGGCTCGGGAAGTTAATTAAATACCATTTGGAGGCATTTAATGTTAAAGCAAAAACGGCTGATTTTCGACAAAAGAGATAACACCCCCCATTACGTCATGCTTCAGAATGTGGAAAATGGTCCGTTTTCAAATGTTTTTTATTTTTAAACGGTCAGTTCACATTTGTAGGTGGATCATCAGTGTTAGAACTGAAATTAGCATGTTTAAAGTGATTTTCATGCGTCCAGGGGCTTGGGAAGCTAATTAAATACCATTTGGAGCCATTTAATGTTCAAGCAAAAACGGCTGATTTTCGACAAAAGAGATAACACCCCCCCCCATTACGTCATGCTTCAGAAATGTGGAAAATGGTCCATTTTCAAATATTTTATTTTTGAACGTCCGTTCACATTTGTAGGTGGATCATCAGTGTTAGAGCTAAAATTAGCATGTTTAAAGTGATTTTCATGCTTCCAGGGGCCCTAAACACAAGATTTATGGAATGGTTAAAAGTGCATGAAAATGGCCAATTTACTCACTCTGAGTTCTCAAAAAGGGTTTCTTCACCCCGGGAAGTTAATTAAATACCATTTGGAGGCATTTAATGTTCAAGCAAAAACGGCCGATTTTCGACAAAAGAGATAACACCCCCCATTACGTCATGCTTCAGAAATGTGGAAAATGGTCGTTTTCCAATGTTTTATTTTTGAACGTCAGTTCACATTTGTAGGTGGATCATCAGTGTTAGAGCTAAAATTAGCATGTTTAAAGTGATTTTCATGCTTCCAGGGGCTCTGGAAGTTAATTAAATACCATTTGGAGGCATTTAATGTTCAAGCAAAAACTGCTGATTTTCGACAAAAGAGATAACACCCCCATTACGTTATGCTTCAGAAATGTGGAAAATGGTTTGTTTTCAAATGTTTTATTTTTGAACGTCAGTTCACATTTGTAGGTGGATCATCAGTGTTAGAGCTAAAATTAGCATGTTTAAAGTGATTTTCATGCTTCCAGGGGCCCTAAACACAAGATTTATGGAATGGTTAAAAGTGCATGAAAATGGCCAATTTACTCACTCTGAGTTCTCAAAAAGGGTTTCTTCACCCCGGGAAGTTAATTAAATACCATTTGGAGGCATTTAATGTTCAAGCAAAAACGGCTGATTTTCGACAAAAGAGATAACACCCCCCATTACGTCATGCTTAAGAAATGTGGAAAATGGTCTCTTTTCAAATGTTTTATTTTTGAATGTCAGTTCACATTTGTAGGTGGATCATCAGTGTTGGATCTAAAATTAGCATGTTTAAAGTGATTTTCATGCTTCCAGGGGCTCGGGAAGTTAATTAAATACCATTTGGAGGCATTTAATGTTCAAGCAAAAACGGCTGATTTTCGACAAAAGAGATAACACCCCCCCATTACGTCATGCTTCAGAAATGTGGAAAATGGTCAGTTTTCAAATATTTTATTTTTGAACGTCCGTTCAAATTTGTAGGTGGATCATCAGTGTTAGAGCTAAAATTAGCATGTTTAAAGTGATTTTCATGCTTCCAGGGTCCCTAAACACAAGATTTATGGAATGGTTAAAAGTGCATGAAAATGGCCAATTTACTCACTCTGAGTTCTCAAAAAGGGTTTCTTCACCCCGGGAAGTTAATTAAATACCATTTGGAGGCATTTAATGTTCAAGCAAAAACGGCTGATTTTCGACAAAAGAGATAACACCCCCCATTACGTCATGCTTCAGAAATGTGGAAAATGGTCGTTTTCCAATGTTTTATTTTTGAACGTCAGTTCACATTTGTAGGTGGATCATCAGTGTTAGAGCTAAAATTAGCATGTTTAAAGTGATTTTCATGCTTCCAGGGGCTCGGGAAGTTAATTAAATACCATTTGGAGGCATTTAATGTTCAAGCAAAAACGGCTGATTTTCGACAAAAGAGATAACACCCCCCATTACGTTATGCTTCAGAAATGTGGAAAATGGTCCGTTTTCAAATGTTTTATTTTTGAACGTCAGTTCACATTTGTAGGTGGATCATCAGTGTTAGAGCTAAAAATAAGCATGTTTAAAGTGATTTTCATGCTTCCAGGGGCCCTAAACACAAGATTTATGGAATGGTTAAAAGTGCATAAAAATGGCCAATTTACTCACTCTGAGTTCTCAAAAAGGGTTTCTTCACCCCGGGAAGTTAATTAAATACCATTTGGAGGCATTTAATGTTCAAGCAAAAACGGCTGATTTTTGACAAAAGAGATAACATCCCCCCATTACGTCATGCTTCAGAAATGTGGAACATGGTCCGTTTTCAAATGTTTTATTTTTGAACGTCAGTTCACATTTGTAGGTGGATCATCAGTGTTAGAGCTAAAACTAGCATGTTTAAAGTGATTTTCATGCTTCCAGGGGCTCGGGAAGTTAATTAAATACCATTTGGAGGCATTTACTGTTCAAGCAAAAACGACTGATTTTCGACAAAAGAGATAACACCCCCCCATTACGTCATGCTTCAGAAATGTGGAAAATGGTCTGTTTTCAAATGTTTTATATTTGAACGTCAGTTCAAATTTGTAGGTGGATCATCAGTGTTAGAGCTAAAATTAGCATGTTTAAAGTGATTTTCATGCTTCCAGGGGCTCGGGAAGTTAATTAAATACCATTTGGAGGCATTTAATGTTCAAGCAAAAATGGCTGATTTTCGACAAAAGAGATAACACTCCCCCATTACGTCATGCTTCAGAAATGTGGAAAATGGTCCGTTTTCAAATGTTTTATTTTTGAACGTCAGTTCACATTTGTAGGTGGATCATCAGTGTTAGAGCTAAAATTAGCATGTTTAAAGTGATTTTCATGCTTCCAGGGGACCTAAACACAAGATTTATGGAATGGTTAAAAGTTCATGAAAATGGCCAATTTACTCACTCTGAGTTCTCAAACAGGGTTTCTTCACCCAGGAAGTTAGATAAATACCATTTGGAGGCATTTAATGTTCAAGCAAAAACGGCTGATTTTCGACAAAAGAGATAACACCCCCCATTACGTCATGCTTAAGAAATGTGGAAAATGGTCCGTTTTCAAATGTTTTATTTTTGAACGTCAGTTCACATTTGTAGGTGGATTATCAGTGTTAGAGCTAAAATTAGCATGTTTAAAGTGATTTTCGTGCTTCCAGGGGCATGGGAAGTTAATTAAATACCATTTGGAGGCATTTAATGTTAAAGCAAAAACGGCTGATTTTCGACAAAAGAGATAACACCCCCCATTACGTCATGCTTCAGAAATGTGGAAAATGGTCCGTTTTCAAATGTTTTTTATTTTTAAACGTCAGTTCACATTTGTAGGTGGATCATCAGTGTTAGAACTGAAATTAGCATGTTTAAAGTGATTTTCATGCTTCCAGGGGCTTGGGAAGCTAATTAAATACCATTTGGAGCCATTTAATGTTCAAGCAAAAACGGATGATTTTCGACAAAAGAGATAACACCCCCCCCATTACGTCATGCTTCAGAAATGTGGAAAATGGTCCGTTTTCAAATATTTTATTTTTGAACGTCCGTTCACATTTGTAGGTGGATCATCAGTGTTAGAGCTAAAATTAGCATGTTTAAAGTGATTTTCATGCTTCCAGGGGCCCTAAACACAAGATTTATGGAATGGTTAAAAGTGCATGAAAATGGCCAATTTACTCACTCTGAGTTCTCAAAAAGGGTTTCTTCACCCCGGGAAGTTAATTAAATACCATTTGGAGGCATTTAATGTTCAAGCAAAAACGGCCGATTTTCGACAAAAGAGATAACACCCCCCATTACGTCATGCTTCAGAAATGTGGAAAATGGTCGTTTTCCAATGTTTTATTTTTGAACGTCAGTTCACATTTGTAGGTGGATCATCAGTGTTAGAGCTAAAATTAGCATGTTTAAAGTGATTTTCATGCTTCCAGGGGCTCTAGAAGTTAATTAAATACCATTTGGAGGCATTTAATGTTCAAGCAAAAACTGCTGATTTTCGACAAAAGAGATAACACCCCCCATTACGTTATGCTTCAGAAATGTGGAAAATGGTTTGTTTTCAAATGTTTTATTTTTGAACGTCAGTTCACATTTGTAGGTGGATCATCAGTGTTAGAGCTAAAATTAGCATGTTTAAAGTGATTTTCATGCTTCCAGGGGCCCTAAACACAAGATTTATGGAATGGTTAAAAGTGCATGAAAATGGCCAATTTACTCACTCTGAGTTCTCAAAAAGGGTTTCTTCACCCCAGGAAGTTAATTAAATACCATTTGGAGGCATTTAATGTTCAAGCAAAAACGGCTGATTTTCGACAAAAGAGATAACACCCCCCATTACGTCATGCTTAAGAAATGTGGAAAATGGTCTCTTTTCAAATGTTTTATTTTTGAATGTCAGTTCACATTTGTAGGTGGATCATCAGTGTTAGAGCTAAAATTAGCATGTTTAAAGTGATTTTCATGCTTCCAGGGGCTCGGGAAGTTAATTAAATACCATTTGGAGGCATTTAATGTTCAAGCAAAAACGGCTGATTTTCGACAAAAGAGATAACACCCCCCCATTAGGTCATGCTTCAGAAATGTGGAAAATGGTCAGTTTTCAAATATTTTATTTTTGAACGTCCGTTCAAATTTGTAGGTGGATCATCAGTGTTAGAGCTAAAATTAGCATGTTTAAAGTGATTTTCATGCTTCCAGGGGCCCTAAACACAAGATTTATGGAATGGTTAAAAGTGCATGAAAATGGCCAATTTACTCACTCTGAGTTCTCAAAAAGGGTTTCTTCACCCCGGGAAGTTAATTAAATACCATTTGGAGGCATTTAATGTTCAAGCAAAAACGGCTGATTTTCGACAAAAGAGATAACACCCCCCATTACGTCATGCTTCAGAAATGTGGAAAATGGTCGTTTTCCAATGTTTTATTTTTGAACGTCAGTTCACATTTGTAGGTGGATCATCAGTGTTAGAGCTAAAATTAGCATGTTTAAAGTGATTTTCATGCTTCCAGGGGCTCTGGAAGTTAATTAAATACCATTTGGAGGCATTTAATGTTCAAGCAAAAACGGCTGATTTTCGACAAAAGAGATAACACCCCCCATTACGTTATGCTTCAGAAATGTGGAAAATGGTCCGTTTTCAAATGTTTTATTTTTGAACGTCAGTTCACATTTGTAGGTGGATCATCAGTGTTAGAGCTAAAATTAGCATGTTTAAAGTGATTTTCATGCTTCCAGGGGCCCTAAACACAAGATTTATGGAATGGTTAAAAGTGCATAAAAATGGCCAATTTACTCACTCTGAGTTCTCAAAAAGGGTTTCTTCACCCCGGGAAGTTAATTAAATACCATTTGGAGGCATTTAATGTTCAAGCAAAAACGACTGATTTTCGACAAAAGAGATAACATCCCCCCATTACGTCATGCTTCAGAAATGTGGAAAATGGTCTGTTTTCAAATGTTTTATATTTGAACGTCAGTTCAAATTTGTAGGTGGATCATCAGTGTTAGAGCTAAAATTAGCATGTTTAAAGTGATTTTCATGCTTCCAGGGACTCGGGAAGTTAATTAAATACCATTTGGAGGCATTTAATGTTCAAGCAAAAACGGCTGATTTTCGAAAAAAAGAGATAACACCCCCCCATTACGTCATGCTTCAGAAATGTGGAAAATGGTCCGTTTTCCAATGTTTTATTTTTGAACGTCAGTTCACATTTGTAGGTGGATCATCAGTGTTAGAGCTAAAATTAGCATGTTTAAAGTGATTTTCATGCTTCCAGGGGCTCGGGAAGTTAATTAAATACCATTTGGAGGCATTTAATGTTCAAGCAAAAACGGCTGATTTTCGACAAAAGAGATAACACCCCCCATTACGTCATGCTTCAGAAATGTGGAAAATGGTCCGTTTTCAAATGTTTTATTTTTGAACGTCAGATCACATTTGTAGGTGGATCATCAGTGTTAGAGCTAAAATTAGTATGTTTAAAGTGATTTTCATGCTTCCAGGGGCCCTAAACACAAGATTTATGGAATGGTTAAAAGTGCACGAAAATGGCCAATTTACTCACTCTGAGTTCTCAAAAAGGGTTTCTTCACCCCGGGAAGTTAATTAAATACCATTTGGAGGCATTTAATGTTCAAGCAAAAACGGCTGATTTTCGACAAAAGAGATAACACCCCCCCCATTACGTCATGCTTCAGAAATGTGGAAAATGGTCCGTTTTCAAATGTTTTATTTTTGAATGTCAGTTCACATTTGTAGGTGGATCATCAGTGTTAGAGCTAAAATTAGCATGTTTAAAGTGATTTTCATTCTTCCAGGGACTCGGGAATTTAATTAAATACCATTTGGCGGCATTTATTGTTCAAGCAAAAACGGCAGATTTTTGACAAGAGATAACACCCCCCTTTACGTCATGCTTCAGAAAGGTGAAAAATGATCCGTTTTCAAATGTTTTATTTTTGAACGTCAGTTCACATTTGTAAGTAGATCATCAGTTTTAGAGCTAAAATTAGCATGTTTAAAGTGATTTTCATGCTTCCAGGGGCACTAAACACAAGATTTGTGGAATGGTTAAAAGTGCATGAAAATGGCCAATTTACTCACTCTAAAGTCTCAAAAGGTGTTTCTTCACCACGGGAAGTGAATTAAATACCATTGGGAGGCATTTAAAGTTCAAGCAAAAACTGCTGGTTTTTGACAAAAGAGATAACACCCCCCCATTACGTCATGCTTCAGAAAGGTGAAAAATGGTCCGTATTCAAATGTTTTATTTTTGAACGTCAGTTCACATTTGTAAGTAGATCATCAGTTTTAGAGCTAAAATTAGCATGTTTAAAAGTAATTTTCATGCTTCCAGGGGCCATAAACACAAGATTTGTTGAATGGTTAAAAGTGCTTGAAAATGGCGAATTTACTCACTCTGCGTTCTCAAAAAGTGTTTATTCACCCAGAGAAGTGAATTAAATACCATTTGGAGGCATTTAATGTTCAAGCAAAAACGGCTGATTTTTGCAGAAAGAGATAACACCCCCCCCCCATTACGTCATGCTTCAGAAAGGGGGAAAATGGTCCTTTTTCAAATGTTTTATTTTTGAACATCAGTTCACATTTGTAGGTGGATCATCAGTTTTAGAGATAAAATTAGCATGTTTAAAATGATTTTCATGCTTCCAGGTGCCCGGGAAGTAAATTAAATACCATTTGGAGACATTTAATGTGCAAGCAAAAACAGATGATTTTTGACAAAAGAGATAAAAACCCCCCATTACATCATGCTTCAGAAAGGTGAAAAATGGTCTGTTTTCAAATGTTTTATTTTTGAACGTCAGTTCACATGTGTAGGTGGATCATCAGTTTTAGAGCTAAAATTAGCATGTTTTAAGTGATTTTCATGCTTCCAGTGGCCCTAAACACAAGATTTGTGGAATGGTTAAAAGTGCATGAAAATTGCCAATTTACTCACTCTGAGGTCTCAAAAAGTGTTTCTTCACCCCGGGAAGTGAATTAAATACCATTGGGAGGCATTTAATGTTCAAGCAAAAACGGCAGATTTTTGACAAAAGAGATAAACCCCCCATTACGTCATGCTTCAGAAAAGTGAAAAATGGTCCGTTTTCAAATGTTTTATTTTTGAACGTCAGTTCACATTTGTAGGTGGATCATCAGTTTTAGAGCTAAAATTAGCATGTTTAAAATGATTTTCATGATTTCAGGGGCCCGGGAAGTGAATTAAATACCATTTGGAGGCATTTAATGTTTAAGCAAAAACAGCTGATTTTTGACAAAAAAGATAACACCCCCCATTACGTCATGCTTCAGAAAGGTGAAAAATGGTCCGTTTTCAAA
Source organism: Lissotriton vulgaris (assembly GCF_964263255.1). NCBI lineage: Eukaryota > Metazoa > Chordata > Amphibia > Caudata > Salamandridae > Lissotriton > Lissotriton vulgaris. The sequence continues at coordinate 50,282 of NW_028250245.1, forward strand.
TGTTTCATTTTTGAACGTCAGTTCACATTTGTAGGTGGATCATCAGTTTTAGAGCTAAAATTAGCATGTTTAAAGTGATTTTCATGCTTCCAGGCGCCCTAAACACAAGATTTGTGGAATGGTTAAAAGTGCATGAAAATGGCCAAATTACTCACCCTGAGGTCTCAAAAAGTGCTTCTTCACCCCGGGAAGTGAATTAAATACCATTGGGGGGCATTTAATGTTCAAGCAAAAACAGGTGATTTTTTACAAAAGAGATAACACCCCCCATTACGTCATGCTTCAGAAATGTGGAAAATGGTCCGTTTTCAAATGTTTTTTATTTTTAAACGTCAGTTCACATTTGTAGGTGGATCATCCATTTTAGAGCTACAATTAGCATGTTTAAAGTGATTTTCATGCTTCCAGTGGGCCAGGGAGTGAATTAAATACCATTTGGAGGCATTTTAAGTTCAAGCAAAAACAGCTGATTTTTGCCCAAAAGAGATAACACCCCCCATTACGTAATGCTTCAGAAAGGTGAAAAATGGTCCGTTTTCAAATGTTTTATTTTTGAACGTCAGTTCACATTTCTAGGTGGATCATCAGTTTTAGAGCTAAAATTAGCATGTTTAAAATGATTTTCATGCTTCCAGGGGCCCGGGAAGTGAATTAAATACCATTTGGAGGCATTTAATGTTCAAGCAAAAACAGCTGATTTTTCACAAAAGAGATATCACCCCCCATTACGTCATGTTTCAGAAAGGTGGAAAATGGTCCGTTTTCAAATGTTTTATTTTTGAACGTCAGTTCACATTTGTAGGTGGATCATCAGTGTTAGAGCTAAAATTAGCATGTTTAAAGGGATTTTCATGCTTCCAGGGGCCCTAAACACAAGATTCATGGAATGGTTAAAAGTGCATGAAAATGGCCAATTTACTCACTCTGAGTTCTCAAAAAGGGTTTCTTCACCCCGGGAAGTGAATTAAATACCATTTGGAGGCATTTAATGTTCAAGCAAAAAACGGCTGATTTTCGACAAGAGAGATAACACCCCCCCATTACGTCATGCTTCAGAAATGTGGAAAATGGTCCGTTTTCAAATGTTTTATTTTTGAACGTCAGTTCACATTTGTAGGTGGATCATCAGTGTTAGAGCTAAAATTAGCATGTTTAAAGTGATTTTCATGCTTCCAGGGGCTCGGGAAGTAAATTAAATACCATTTGGAGGCATTTAATGTTCAAGCAAAAACAACTGAATTTCGACAAAAGAGATAACACCACCCCATTACGTCATGCTTCAGAAATGTGGAAAATGGTCCGTTTTCAAATGTTTTATTTTTGAACGTCAGTTCACATTTGTAGGTGGATCATCAGTGTTAGAGCTAAAATTAGCATGTTTAAAGTGATTTGCATGCTTCCAGGGGCCCTAAACACAAGATTTATGGAATGGTTAAAAGTGCATGAAAATGGCCAATTTACTCACTCTGAGTTCTCAAAAAGGGTTTCTTCACCCCGGGAAGTTAATTAAATACCATTTGGAGGCATTTAATGTTCAAGCAAAAACGGCTGATTTTCGACAAAAGAGATAACACCCCCCATTACGTCATGCTTCAGAAATGTGGAAAATGGTCTGTTTTCAAATGTTTTAGTTTTTGAATGTCAGTTCACATTTGTAGGTGGATCATCAGTGTTAGAGCTAAAATTAGCATGTTTAAACTGATTTTCATGCTTCCTGGGGCTCGGGAAGTTAATTAAATACCATTTGGAGGCATTTAATGTTCAAGCAAAAACGGCTGATTTTCGACAAAAGAGATAACACCCCCCCATTACGTCATGCTTCAGAAATGTGGAAAATGGTCCGTTTTCAAATGTTTTATTTTTGAACGTCAGTTCACATTTGTAGGTGGATCATCAGTGTTAGAGCTAAAATTAGCATGTTTAAAGTGATTTTCATGCTTCCAGGGGACCTAAACACAAGATTTATGGAATGGTTAAAAGTGCATGAAAATGGCCAATTTACTCACTCTGAGTTCTTAAAAAGGGTTTCTTCACCCCAGGAAGTTAATTAAATACCATTTGGAGAAATTTAATGTTCAAGCAAAAACGGCTGATTTTCGACAAAAGAGATAACACCCCCCATTACGTCATGCTTCAGAAAGGTGAAAAATGGTCCGTTTTCAAATGTTTTATTTTTGAACGTCAGTTCACATTTGTAAGTAGATCATCAGTTTTAGAGCTAAAATTAGCATGTTTAAAAGTAATTTTCATGCTTCCAGGGGCCATAAACACAAGATTTGTTGAATGGTTAAAAGTGCTTGAAAATGGCGAATTTACTCACTCTGCGTTCTCAAAAATTGTTTATTCACCCAGAGAAGTGAGTTAAATACCATTTGGAGGCATTTAATGTTCAAGCAAAAACGGCAGATTTTTGACAAAAGAGATAACACCCCCCCATTACGTCATGCTTCAGAAAGGTGAAAAATGGTCCATTTTCAAATGTTTTATTTTTGAACGTCAGTTCACATTTGTAGGTGGATCATCAGTTTTAGACCTAAATTTAGCATGTTTAAAATGATTTTCATGCTTCCAGGTGCCCGGGAAGTAAATTAAATACCATTTGGAGACATTTAATGTTCAAGCAAAAACAGATGATTTTTGACAAAAGAGATAAAAAACCCCCATTACGTCATGCTTCAGAAAGGTGAAAAATGGTCTGTTTTCAAATGTTTTATTTTTGAACGTCAGTTCACATCTGTAGGTGGATCATCAGTTTTAGAGCTAAAATTAGCATGTTTTAAGTGATTTTCATGCTTCCAGTGGCCCTAAACACAAGATTTGAGGAATGGTTAAAAGTGCATGAAAATGGCCAATTTACTCACTCTGAGGTCTCAAAAAGTGTTTCTTCACCCCGGGAAGTGAATTAAATACCATTGGGAGGCATTTAATGTTCAAGCAAAAACGGCTGATTTTCGACAAAAGAGATAACACCCCCCCATTACGTCATGCTTCAGAAAGGTGAAAAATGGTCCGTTTTCAAATGTTTTATTTTTGAACGTCAGTTCACATTTCTAGGTGGATCATCAGTTTTAGAGCTAAAATTAGCATGTTTAAAATGATTTTCATGCTTCCAGGGGCCCGGGAAGTTAATTAAATACCATTTGGAGGCATTTAATGTTCAAGCAAAAACAGCTGATTTTTCACAAAAGAGATAACACCCCCCATTACGTCATGCTTCAGAAAGGTGGAAAATGGTCCGTTTTCAAATGTTTTATTTTTGAACGTCAGTTCACATTTGTAGGTGGATCATCAGTGTTAGAGCTAAAATTAGCATGTTTAAAGTGATTTTCATGCTTCCAGGGGCTCGGGAAGTTAATTAAATACCATTTGGAGGCATTTAATGTTTAAGCAAAAACGGCAGATTTTTGACAAGAGATAACACCCCACATTACGTCATGCTTCAGAAAGCTGAAAAATGGTCCGTTTTCAAATGTTTTATTTTTGAACGTCAGTTCACATTTGTAGGTGGATCATCAGTTTTAGAGCTAAAATTAGCATGTTTAAAGTGATTTCCATGCTTTCAGGGGCTCTGGAAGTGAATTAAACACCATTTGGAGGCATTTAATGTTGAAGCAAAAACAGCAGATTTTTGACAAGAGATAACACCCCCCTTTACGTCATGCTTCAGAAAGGTGAAAAATGATCCGTTTTCAAATGTTTTATTTTTGAAGGTCAGTTCACATTTGTAGGTAGATCATCAGTTTTAGAGCTAAAATTAGCATGTTTAAAGTGATTTTCATGCTTTCAGGGGCCCTAAACACAAGATTTGTGGAATGGTTAAAAGTGCATGAAAATGGCCAATTTACTCACTCTAAGGTCTCAAAAGGTGTTTCTTCACCACGGGAAGTGAATTAAATACCATTGGGAGGCATTTAAAAATCAAGCAAAAACTGCTGGTTTTTGACAAAAGAGATAACACCCCCCCATTACATCATGCTTCAGAAAGGTGAAAAATGGTCCGTATTCAAATGTTTTATTTTTGAACGTCAGTTCACATTTGTAAGTAGATCATCAGTTTTAGAGCTAAAATTAGCATGTTTAAAAGTAATTTTCATGCTTCCAGGGGCCATAAACACAAGATTTGTTGAATGGTTAAAAGTGCTTGAAAATGGCGAATTTACTCACTCTGCGTTCTCAAAAAGTGTTTATTCACCCAGAGAAGTGAATTAAATACCATTTGGAGGCATTTAATGTTCAAGCAAAAACGGCTGATTTTTGCAGAAAGAGATAACACCCCCCCATTACGTCATGCTTCAGAAAGGGGAAAAATGGTCCTTTTTCAAATGTTTTATTTTTGAACGTCAGTTCACATTTGTAGGTGGATCATCAGTTTTAGAGATAAAATTAGCATGTTTAAAATGATTTTCATGCTTCCAGGTGCCCGGGAAGTAAATTAAATACCATTTGGAGACATTTAATGTGCAAGCAAAAACAGATGATTTTTTACAAAAGAGATAAAAACCCCCCATTACATCATGCTTCAGAAAGGTGAAAAATGGTCTGTTTTCAAATGTTTTATTTTTGAACGTCAGTTCACATGTGTAGGTGGATCATCAGTTTTAGAGCTAAAATTAGCATGTTTTAAGTGATTTTCATGCTTCCAGTGGCCCTAAACACAAGATTTGTGGAATGGTTAAAAGTGCATGAAAATTGCCAATTTACTCACTCTGAGGTCTCAAAAAGTGTTTCTTCACCCCGGGAAGTGAATTAAATACCATTGGGAGGCATTTAATGTTCAAGCAAAAACGGCAGATTTTTGACAAAAGAGATAAACCCCCCATTACGTCATGCTTCAGAAAGGTGAAAAATGGTCCGTTTTCGAATGTTTTATTTTTGAACGTCAGTTCACATTTGTAGGTGGATCATCAGTTTTAGAGCTAAAATTAGCATGTTTAAAGTGATTTTCATGCTTCCAGGTGCCCGGGAAGTGAATTAAATACCATTTGGAGGCATTTAATGTTTAAGCAAAAACAGCTGATTTTTGACAAAAAAGATAACACCCCCCATTACGTCATGCTTCAGAAAGGTGAAAAATGGTCCGTTTTCAAATGTTTCATTTTTGAACGTCAGTTCGCATTTGTAGGTGGATCATCAGTTTTAGAGCTAAAATTAGCATGTTTAAAGTGATTTTCATGCTTCCAGGCGCCCTAAACACAAGATTTGTGGAATGGTTAAAAGTGCATGAAAATGGCCAAATTACTCACCCTGAGGTCTCAAAAAGTGCTTCTTCACCCCGGGAAGTGAATTAACCCCATGGCTGCTAAGGCAATTCCCCTCCTGTGCTGGGATTTACTATTTTTCATTGTTTTATGACGAGCTGGGCTCGTCATCAGTGTACGAGGAGGCTACACCATGACGAGCCCAGCTCGTCATCAGCTTGGAAGGGGTTAAATACCATTGGGGGGCATTTCATGTTCAAGCAAAAACAGGTGATTTTTGACAAAAGAGATAACACCCCCATTACGTCATGCTTCAGAATGGTGAAAAATGGTAAATTTTCAAATGTTTTATTTTTGAATGTCAGTTCACATTTGTAGGTGGATCATCCATTTTAGAGCTACAATTAGCATGTTTAAAGTGATTTTCATGCTTCCAGTGGGCCAGAAAGTGAATTAAATGCCATTTGGAGGCATTTTAAGTTCAAGCAAAAACAGCTGATTTTTGCCCAAAAGAGATAACACCCCCATTACGTAATGCTTCAGAAAGGTGAAAAATGGTCTGTTTTCAAATGTTTTATTTTTGAACGTCAGTTCACATTTCTAGGTGGATCATCAGTTTTAGAGCTAAAATTAGCATGTTTAAAATGATTTTCATGCTTCCAGGGGCCCGGGAAGTGAATTAAATACCATTTGGAGGCATTTAATGTTCAAGCAAAAACAGCTGATTTTTCACAAAAGAGATAACACCCCCCATTACGTCATGCTTCAGAAAGGTGGAAAATGGTCCGTTTTCAAATGTTTTATTTTTGAACGTCAGTTCACATTTGTAGGTGGATCATCAGTATTAGAGCTAAAATTAGCATGTTTAAAGGGATTTTCATGCTTCCAGGGGCCCTAAACACAAGATTTATGGAATGGTTAAAAGTGCATGAAAATGGCCAATTTACTCACTCTGAGTTCTCAAAAAGGGTTTCTTCACCCCGGGAAGTGAATTAAATACCATTTGGAGGCATTTAATGTTCAAGCAAAAAACGGCTGATTTTCGACAAGAGAGATAACACCCCCCCATTACGTCATGCTTCAGAAATGTGGAAAATGGTCCGTTTTCAAATGTTTTATTTTTGAACGTCAGTTCACATTTGTAGGTGGATCATCAGTGTTAGAGCTAAAATTAGCATGTTTAAAGTGATTTTCATGCTTCCAGGGGCTCGGGAAGTTAATTTAATACCATTTGGAGGCATTTAATGTTCAAGCAAAAACGACTGAATTTCGACAAAAGAGATAACACCACCCCATTACGTCATGCTTCAGAAATGTGGAAAATGGTCCGTTTTCAAATGTTTTATTTTTGAACGTCAGTTCACATTTGTAGGTGGATCATCAGTGTTAGAGCTAAAATTAGCATGTTTAAAGTGATTTTCATGCTTCCAGGGGCCCTAAACACAAGATTTATGGAATGGGTAAAAGTGCATGAAAATGGCCAATTTACTCACTCTGAGTTCTCAAAAAGGGTTTCTTCACCCCGGGAAGTTAATTAAATACCATTTGGAGGCATTTAATGTTCAAGCAAAAACGGCTGATTTTCGACAAAAGAGATAACACCCCCCATTACGTCATGCTTCAGAAATGTGGAAAATGGTCTGTTTTCAAATGTTTTATTTTTGAATGTCAGTTCACATTTGTAGGTGGATCATCAGTGTTAGAGCTAAAATTAGCATGTTTAAAGTGATTTTCATGCTTCCAGGGGCTCGGGAAGTTAATTAAATACCATTTGGAGGCATTTAATGTTCAAGCAAAAACGGCTGATTTTCAACAAAAGAGACAACACCCCCCCCATTACGTCATGCTTCAGAAATGTGGAAAATGGTCCGTTTTCAAATGTTTTATTTTTGAACGTCAGTTCACATTTGTAGGTGGATCATCAGTGTTAGAGCTAAAATTAGCATGTTTAAAGTGATTTTCATGCTTCCAGGGGACCTAAACACAAGATTTATGGAATGGTTAAAAGTGCATGAAAATGGCCAATTTACTCACTCTGAGTTCTTAAAAAGGGTTTCTTCACCCCAGGAAGTTAATTAAATACCATTTGGAGGCATTTAATGTTCAAGCAAAAACGGCTGATTTTCGACAAAAGAGATAACACCCACCCATTACGTCATGCTTCAGAAAGGTGAAAAATGGTCCGTTTTCAAATGTTTCATTTTTGAACGTCAGTTCGCATTTGTAGGTGGATCATCAGTTTTAGAGCTAAAATTAGCATGTTTAAAGTGATTTTCATGCTTCCAGGCGCCCTAAACACAAGATTTGTGGAATGGTTAAAAGTGCATGAAAATGGCCAATTTACTCACTCTGAGGTCTCAAAAAGTGCTTCTTCACCCCGGGAAGTGAATTAAATACCATTGGGGGGCATTTAATGTTCAAGCAAAAACAGGTGATTTTTGACAAAAGAGATAACACCCCCATTACGTCATGCTTCAGAATAGTAAAAAATGGTAAATTTTCAAATGTTTTATTTTTGAATGATCATCCGTTTTAGAGCTACAATTAGCATGTTAAAAGTGATTTTCATGCTTCCAGGGGACAAGGAAGTGAATTAAATACCATTTGGAGGCATTTTAAGTTCAAGCAAAAACAGCTGATTTTTGCCCAAAAGAGATAACACCCCCCATTACGTCATGCTTCAGCAAGGTGAAAAATGGTCCGTTTTCAAATGTTTTATTTTGGAACGTCAGTTCACATTTCTAGGTGGATCATCAGTTTTAGAGCTAAAATAAGAATGTTTAAAATGATTGTCATGCTTCCAGGGGCCCGGGAAGTGAATTAAATACCATTTGGAGGCATTTAATGTTCAAGCAAAAACAGCTGATTTTTCACAAAAGAGATAAAAAAACCCCATTACGTCATGCTTCAGAAATGTGGAAAATGGTCCGTTTTCAAATTTTTTATTTTTGAACGTCAGTTCACATTTGTAGGTGGATCATCAGTGTTAGAGCTAAAATTAGCATGTTTAAAGTGATTTTCATGCTTCCAGGGGCCCTAAACACAAGATTTATGGAATGGTTAAAAGTGCATGAAAATGGCCAATTTACTCACTCTGAGTTCTCAAAAAGGGTTTCTTCACCCCGGGAAGTTAATTAAATACCATTTGGAGGCATTTAATGTTCAAGCAAAAACGGCTGATTTTCGACAAGAGAGATAACACCCCCCCATTACGTCATGCTTCAGAAATGTGGAAAATGGTCCGTTTTCAAATGTTTTATTTTTGAACGTCAGTTCACATTTGTAGGTGGATCATCAGTGTTAGAGCTAAAATTAGCATGTTTAAAGTGATTTTCATGCTTCCAGGGGCTCGGGAAGTTAATTTAATACCATTTGGAGGCATTTAATGTTCAAGCAAAAACGACTGATTTTCGACAAAAGAGATAACACCCCCCATTACGTCATGCTTCAGAAATGTGGAAAATGGTCCGTTTTCAAATGTTTTATTTTTGAACGTCAGTTCACATTTGTAGGTGGATCATCAGTGTTAGAGCTAAAATTAGCATGTTTAAAGTGATTTTCATGCTTCCAGGGGCTCGGGAAGTTAATTAAATACCATTTGGAGGCATTTAATGTTCAAGCAAAAACGACTGAATTTCGACAAAAGAGATAACACCACTACATTACGTCATGCTTCAGAAATGTGGAAAATGGTCAGTTTTCAAATGTTTTATTTTTGAACGTCAGTTCACATTTGTAGGTGGATCATCAGTGTTAGAGCTAAAATTAGCATGTTTAAAGTGATTTTCATGCTTCCAGGGGCTCGGGAAGTTAATTAAATACCATTTGGAGGCATTTAATGTTCAAGCAAAAACGGCTGATTTTCGACAAAAGAGATAACACCCCCCCATTACGTCATGCTTCAGAAATGTGGAAAATGGTCCGTTTTCAAATGTTTTATTTTTGAACGTCAGTTCACATTTGTAGGTGGATCATCAGTGTTAGAGCTAAAATTAGCATGTTTAAAGTGATTTTCATGCTTCCAGGGGACCTAAACACAAGATTTATGGAATGGTTAAAAGTGCATGAAAATGGCCAATTTACTCACTCTGAGTTCTCAAAAAGGTTTCTTCACCCCGGGAAGTTAATTAAATACCATTTGGAGGCATTTAATGTTCAAGTGAAAACGGCTGATTTTCGACAAAAGAGATAACACCCCCCATTACGTCATGCTTCAGAAATGTGGAAAATGGTCCGTTTTCAAATGTTTTTTATTTTTGAACGTCAGTTCACATTTGTAGGTGGATCATCAGTGTTAGAACTAAAATTAGCATGTTTAAAGTGATTTTCATGCTTCCATGGGCTCGGGAAGCTAATTAAATACCATTTGGAGCCATTTAATGTTCAAGCAAATACGGCTGATTTTCGACAAAAGAGATAACACCCCCCATTACGTCATGCTTCAGAAATGTGGAAAATGGTCCGTTTTCAAATATTTTATTTTTGAACGTCCGTTCACATTTGTAGGTGGATCATCAGTGTTAGAGCTAAAATTAGCATGTTTAAAGTGATTTTCATGCTTCCAGGGGCCCTAAACACAAGATTTATGGAATGGTTAAAAGTGCATGAAAATGGCCAATTTACTCACTCTGAGTTCTCAAAAAGGGTTTCTTCACCCCGGGAAGTTAATTAAATACCATTTGGAGGCATTTAATGTTCAAGCAAAAACGGCTGATTTTCGACAAAAGAGATAACACCCCCCCCATTACGTCATGCTTCAGAAATGTGGAAAATGGTCCGTTTTCAAATGTTTTATTTTTGAACGTCAGTTCACATTTGTAGGTGGATCATCAGTGTTAGAGCTAAAATTAGCATGTTTAAAGTGATTTTCATGCTTCCAGGGGCCCTAAACACAAGATTTATGGAATGGTTAAAAGTGCATGAAAATGGCCAATTTACTCACTCTGAGTTCTCAAAAAGGGTTTCTTCACCCCGGGAAGTTAATTAAATACCATTTGGAGGCATTTAATGTTCAAGCAAAAACGGCTGATTTTCGACAAAAGAGATAACACCTCCCCATTACGTCATGCTTCAGAAATGTGGAAAATGGTCCGTTTTCAAATGTTTTATTTTTGAACGTCAGTTCACATTTGTAGGTGGATCATCAGTGTTAGAGCTAAAATTAGCATGTTTAAAGTGATTTTCATGCTCCCAGGGGCCCTAAACACAAGATTTATGGAATGGTTAAAAGTGCATGAAAATGGCCAATTTACTCACTCTGAGTTCTCAAAAAGTGTTTCTTCACCCCGGGAAGTGAATTAAATACCATTTGGCGGCATTTAATGTTCAAGCAAAAACGGCAGATTTTTGACAAGAGATAACACCCCACATTACGTCATGCTTCAGAAAGCTGAAAAATGGTCCGTTTTCAAATGTTTTATTTTTGAACGTCAGTTCACATTTGTAGGTGGATCATCAGTTTTAGAGCTAAAATTAGCATGTTTAAAGTGATTTCCATGCTTCCAGGGGCTCTGGAAGTGAATTAAACACCATTTGGAGGCATTTAATGTTGAAGCAAAAACAGCAGATTTTTGACAAGAGATAACACCCCCCTTTACGTCATGCTTCAGAAAGGTGAAAAATGGTCCGTTTTCAAATGTTTTATTTTTGAACGTCAGTTCACATTTGTAGGTAGATCATCAGTTTTAGAGCTAAAATTAGCATGTTTAAAGTGATTTTCATGCTTCCAGGGGCCCTAAACACAAGATTTGTGGAATGGTTAAAAGTGCATGAAAATGGCCAATTTACTCACTCTAAGGACTCAAAAGGTGTTTCTTCACCACGGGAAGTGAATTAAATACCATTGGGAGGCATTTAAAGTTCAAGCAAAAACTGCTGGTTTTTGACAAAAGAGATAACACCCCCCCATTACGTCATGCTTCAGAAAGGTGAAAAATGGTCCGTTTTCAAATGTTTTATTTTTGAACGTCAGTTCACATTTGTAAGTAGATCATCAGTTTTAGAGCTAAAATTAGCATGTTTAAAAGTAATTTTCATGCTTCCAGGGGCCATAAACACAAGATTTGTTGAATGGTTAAAAGTGCTTGAAAATGGCGAATTTACTCACTCTGCTTTCTCAAAAAGTGTTTATTCACCCAGAGAAGTGAATTAAATACCATTTGGAGGCATTTAATGTTCAAGCAAAAACGGCTGATTTTTGCAGAAAGAGATAACACCCCCCCATTACGTCATGCTTCAGAAAGGGGAAAAATGGTCCTTTTTCAAATGTTTTATTTTTCAACGTCAGTTCACAAATTTTAGGTGGATCATCAGTTTCAGAGATAAAATTAGCATGTTTAAAATGATTTTCATGCTTCCAGGTGCCCGGGAAGTAAATTAAATACCATTTGGAGACATTTAATGTTCAAGCAAAAACAGATGATTTTTGACAAAAGAGATAAAAAACCCCCATTACGTCATGCTTCAGAAAGGTGAAAAATGGTCTGTTTTCAAATGTTTTATTTTTGAACGTCAGTTCACATTTGTAGGTGGATCAGCAGTGTTAGAGCTAAAATTAGCATGTTTAAAGTGATTTTCATGCTTCCAGGGGCCCTAAACACAAGATTTATGGAATGGTTAAAAGTGCATGAAAATGGCCAATTTACTCACTCTGAGTTCTCAAAAAGGGTTTCTTCACCCCGGGAAGTTAATTAAATACCATTTGGAGGCATTTAATGTTCAAGCAAAAACGGCTGATTTTCGACAAGAGAGATAACACCCCCCCATTACGTCATGCTTCAGAAATGTGGAAAATGGTCCGTTTTCAAATGTTTTATTTTTGAACGTCAGTTCACATTTGTAGGTGGATCATCAGTGTTAGAGCTAAAATTAGCATGTTTAAAGTGATTTTCATGCTTCCAGGGGCTCGGGAAGTTAATTTAATACCATTTGGAGGCATTTAATGTTCAAGCAAAAATGACTGATTTTCGACAAAAGAGATAACACCCCCCATTACGTCATGCTTCAGAAATGTGGAAAATGGTCCGTTTTCAAATGTTTTATTTTTGAACGTCAGTTCACATTTGTAGGTGGATCATCAGTGTTAGAGCTAAAATTAGCATGTTTAAAGTGATTTTCATGCTTCCAGGGGCTCGGGAAGTTAATTAAATACCATTTGGAGGCATTTAATGTTCAAGCAAAAACGACTGAATTTCGACAAAAGAGATAACACCACTACATTACGTCATGCTTCAGAAATGTGGAAAATGGTCAGTTTTCAAATGTTTTATTTTTGAACGTCAGTTCACATTTGTAGGTGGATCATCAGTGTTAGAGCTAAAATTAGCATGTTTAAAGTGATTTTCATGCTTCCAGGGGCTCGGGAAGTTAATTAAATACCATTTGGAGGCATTTAATGTTCAAGCAAAAACGGCTGATTTTCGACAAAAGAGATAACACCCCCCCATTACGTCATGCTTCAGAAATGTGGAAAATGGTCCGTTTTCAAATGTTTTATTTTTGAACGTCAGTTCACATTTGTAGGTGGATCATCAGTGTTAGAGCTAAAATTAGCATGTTTAAAGTGATTTTCATGCTTCCAGGGGACCTAAACACAAGATTTATGGAATGGTTAAAAGTGCATGAAAATGGCCAATTTACTCACTCTGAGTTCTCAAAAAGGTTTCTTCACCCCGGGAAGTTAATTAAATACCATTTGGAGGCATTTAATGTTCAAGTGAAAACGGCTGATTTTCGACAAAAGAGATAACACCCCCCATTACGTCATGCTTCAGAAATGTGGAAAATGGTCCGTTTTCAAATGTTTTTTATTTTTGAACGTCAGTTCACATTTGTAGGTGGATCATCAGTGTTAGAACTAAAATTAGCATGTTTAAAGTGATTTTCATGCTTCCAGGGGCTCGGGAAGCTAATTAAATACCATTTGGAGCCATTTAATGTTCAAGCAAATACGGCTGATTTTCGACAAAAGAGATAACACCCCCCATTACGTCATGCTTCAGAAATGTGGAAAATGGTCCGTTTTCAAATATTTTATTTTTGAACGTCCGTTCACATTTGTAGGTGGATCATCAGTGTTAGAGCTAAAATTAGCATGTTTAAAGTGATTTTCATGCTTCCAGGGGCCCTAAACACAAGATTTATGGAATGGTTAAAAGTGCATGAAAATGGCCAATTTACTCACTCTGAGTTCTCAAAAAGGGTTTCTTCACCCCGGGAAGTTAATTAAATACCATTTGGAGGCATTTAATGTTCAAGCAAAAACGGCTGATTTTCGACAAAAGAGATAACACCCCCCCCATTACGTCATGCTTCAGAAATGTGGAAAATGGTCCGTTTTCAAATGTTTTATTTTTGAACGTCAGTTCACATTTGTAGGTGGATCATCAGTGTTAGAGCTAAAATTAGCATGTTTAAAGTGATTTTCATGCTTCCAGGGGCCCTAAACACAAGATTTATGGAATGGTTAAAAGTGCATGAAAATGGCCAATTTACTCACTCTGAGTTCTCAAAAAGGGTTTCTTCACCCCGGGAAGTTAATTAAATACCATTTGGAGGCATTTAATGTTCAAGCAAAAACGGCTGATTTTCGACAAAAGAGATAACACCTCCCCATTACGTCATGCTTCAGAAATGTGGAAAATGGTCCGTTTTCAAATGTTTTATTTTTGAACGTCAGTTCACATTTGTAGGTGGATCATCAGTGTTAGAGCTAAAATTAGCATGTTTAAAGTGATTTTCATGCTCCCAGGGGCCCTAAACACAAGATTTATGGAATGGTTAAAAGTGCATGAAAATGGCCAATTTACTCACTCTGAGTTCTCAAAAAGTGTTTCTTCACCCCGGGAAGTGAATTAAATACCATTTGGCGGCATTTAATGTTCAAGCAAAAACGGCAGATTTTTGACAAGAGATAACACCCCACATTACGTCATGCTTCAGAAAGCTGAAAAATGGTCCGTTTTCAAATGTTTTATTTTTGAACGTCAGTTCACATTTGTAGGTGGATCATCAGTTTTAGAGCTAAAATTAGCATGTTTAAAGTGATTTCCATGCTTCCAGGGGCTCTGGAAGTGAATTAAACACCATTTGGAGGCATTTAATGTTGAAGCAAAAACAGCAGATTTTTGACAAGAGATAACACCCCCCTTTACGTCATGCTTCAGAAAGGTGAAAAATGGTCCGTTTTCAAATGTTTTATTTTTGAACGTCAGTTCACATTTGTAGGTAGATCATCAGTTTTAGAGCTAAAATTAGCATGTTTAAAGTGATTTTCATGCTTCCAGGGGCCCTAAACACAAGATTTGTGGAATGGTTAAAAGTGCATGAAAATGGCCAATTTACTCACTCTAAGGACTCAAAAGGTGTTTCTTCACCACGGGAAGTGAATTAAATACCATTGGGAGGCATTTAAAGTTCAAGCAAAAACTGCTGGTTTTTGACAAAAGAGATAACACCCCCCCATTACGTCATGCTTCAGAAAGGTGAAAAATGGTCCGTTTTCAAATGTTTTATTTTTGAACGTCAGTTCACATTTGTAAGTAGATCATCAGTTTTAGAGCTAAAATTAGCATGTTTAAAAGTAATTTTCATGCTTCCAGGGGCCATAAACACAAGATTTGTTGAATGGTTAAAAGTGCTTGAAAATGGCGAATTTACTCACTCTGCTTTCTCAAAAAGTGTTTATTCACCCAGAGAAGTGAATTAAATACCATTTGGAGGCATTTAATGTTCAAGCAAAAACGGCTGATTTTTGCAGAAAGAGATAACACCCCCCCATTACGTCATGCTTCAGAAAGGGGAAAAATGGTCCTTTTTCAAATGTTTTATTTTTCAACGTCAGTTCACAAATTTTAGGTGGATCATCAGTTTTAGAGATAAAATTAGCATGTTTAAAATGATTTTCATGCTTCCAGGTGCCCGGGAAGTAAATTAAATACCATTTGGAGACATTTAATGTTCAAGCAAAAACAGATGATTTTTGACAAAAGAGATAAAAAACCCCCATTACGTCATGCTTCAGAAAGGTGAAAAATGGTCTGTTTTCAAATGTTTTATTTTTGAACGTCAGTTCACATGTGTAGGTGGATCATCAGTTTTAGAGCTAAAATTAGCATGTTTTAAGTGATTTTCATGCTTCCAGTGGCCCTAAACACAAGATTTGTGGAATGGTTAAAAGTGCATGAAAATGGCCAATTTACTCACTCTGAGGTCTCAAAAAGTGTTTCTTCACCCCGGGAAGTGAATTAAATACCATTGGGAGGCATTTAATGTTCAAGCAAAAACTGCAGATTTTTGACAAAAGAGATAACACCCCCCATTACGTCATGCTTCAGAAAGGTGAAAAATGGTCCGTTTTCAAATGTTTTATTTTTGAACGTCAGTTCACATTTGTAGGTGGATCATCAGTTTTAGAGCTAAAATTAGCATGTTTAAAGTGATTTTCATTCTTCCAGGGGCCCGGGAAGTGAATTAAATACCATTTGGAGGCATTTAATGTTTAAGCAAAAACAGCTGATTTTTGACAAAAAAGATAACACCCCCCATTAAGTCATGCTTCAGAAAGGTGAAAAATGGTCCGTTTTCAAATGTTTCATTTTTGAACGTCAGTTCGCATTTGTAGGTGGATCATCAGTTTTAGAGCTAAAATTAGCATGTTTTAAGTGATTTTCATGCTTCCAGGCGCCCTAAACACAAGATTTGTGGAATGGTTAAAAGTACATGAAAATGGCCAAATTACTCATCCTGAGGTCTCAAAAAGTGCTTCTTCCCCCCGGGAAGTGAATTAAATACCATTGGGGGGCATTTAATGTTCAAGCAAAAACAGATGATTTTTGACAAAAGAGATAACACCCCCATTACGTCATGCTTCAGAATGGTGAAAAATGGTAAATTTTCAAATGTTTTATTTTTGAATGTCAGTTCACATTTGTAGGTGGATCATCCATTTTAGAGCTACAGTTAGCATGTTTAAAGTGATTTTCATGCTTCCAGGGGGCCAGGAAGTGAATTAAATACCATTTGGAGGCATTTTAAGTTCAAGCAAAAACAGCTGATTTTTGCCCAAAAGAGATAACACCCCCCATTACGTCATGCTTCAGAAAGGTGAAAAATGGTCCGTTTTCAAATGTTTTATTTTTGAACGTCAGTTCACATTTCTAGGTGGATCATCAGTTTTAGAGCTAAAATTAGCATGTTTAAAATGATTTTCATGCTTCCAGGGGCCCGGGAAGTTAATTAAATACCATTTGGAGGCATTTAATGTTCAAGCAAAAACGGCTGATTTTCGACAAGAGAGATAACACCCCCCCATTACGTCATGCTTCAGAAATGTGGAAAATGGTCCGTTTTCAAATGTTTTATTTTTGAACGTCAGTTCACATTTGTAGGTGGATCATCAGTGTTAGAGCTAAAATTAGCATGTTTAAAGTGATTTTCATGCTTCCAGGGGCTCGGGAAGTTAATTAAATACCATTTGGAGGCATTTAATGTTCAAGCAAAAACGACTGAATTTCGACAAAAGAGATAACACCACCCCATTACGTCATGCTTCAGAAATGTGGAAAATGGTCCGTTTTCAAATGTTTTATTTTTGAACGTCAGTTCACATTTGTAGGTGGATCATCAGTGTTAGAGCTAAAATTAGCATGTTTAAAGTGATTTTCATGCTTCCAGGGGCCCTAAACACAAGATTTATGGAATGGTTAAAAGTGCATGAAAATGGCCAATTTACTCACTCTGAGTTCTCAAAAAGGGTTTCTTCACCCCGGGAAATTAATTAAATACCATTTGGAGGCATTTAATGTTCAAGCAAAAACGGCTGATTTTTGACAAAAGAGATAACACCCCCATTACGTCATGCTTCAGAAATGTGGAAAATGGTCTGTTTTCAAATGTTTTATTTTTGAATGTCAGTTCACATTTGTAGGTGGATCATCAGTGTTAGAGCTAAAATTAGCATGTTTAAAGTGATTTTCATGCTTCCAGGGGCTCGGGAAGTTAATCAAATACCATTTGGAGGCATTTAATGTTCAAGCAAAAACGGCTGATTTTCGACAAAAGAGATAACACCCCCCCATTACATCATGCTTCAGAAATGTGGAAAATGGTCCGTTTTCAAATGTTTTATTTTTGAACGTCAGTTCACATTTGTAGGTGGATCATCAGTGTTAGAGCTAAAATTAGCATGTTTAAAGTGATTTTCATGCTTCCAGGGGCCATAAACACAAGATTTGTTGAATGGTTAAAAGTGCTTGAAAATGGCGAATTTACTCACTCTGCGTTCTCAAAAAGTGTTTATTCACCCAGAGAAGTGAGTTAAATACCATTTGGAGGCATTTAATGTTCAAGCAAAAACGGCTGATTTTTGACAAAAGAGATAACACCCCCCCATTACGTCATGCTTCAGAAAGGTGAAAAATGGTCCATTTTCAAATGTTTTATTTTTGAACGTCAGTTCACATTTGTAGGTGGATCATCAGTTTTAGAGCTAAATTTAGCATGTTTAAAGTGATTTTCCTGCTTCCAGGTGCCCTAAACACAAGATTTGTGGAATGGTTAAAAGTGGACGAAAATTGCCAATTTACTAACTCTGAGTTCGCAAAAAGTGTTTCTTCTCCCCGGGAAGTGAATTAAATACCATTTGGAGGCATTTAATGTTCAAGCAAAAACTGCAGATTTTTGCAGAAAGAGATAACACCCCCCCCATTATGTCATGCTTCAGAAAGGGGAAAAATGGTCCCTTTTCAAATGTTTTATTTTTGAACGTCAGTTCACATTTGTAGGTGGATCATCAGTGTTAGAGCTAAAATTAGCATGTTTAAAGTGATTTTCATGCTTCCAGGGGCCCTAAACACAAGATTTATGGAATGGTTAAAAGTGCATGAAAATGGCCAATTTACTCACTCTGAGTTCTCAAAAAGGGTTTCTTCACCCCGGGAAGTTAATTAAATACCATTTGGAGGCATTTAATGTTCAAGCAAAAACGGCTGATTTTCGACAAGAGAGATAACACCCCCCCATTACGTCATGCTTCAGAAATGTCGAAAATGGTCCGTTTTCAAATGTTTTATTTTTGAACGTCAGTTCACATTTGTAGGTGGATCATCAGTTTTAGAGATAAAATTAGCATGTTTAAAATGATTTTCATGCTTCCAGGTGCCCGGGAAGTAAATTAAATACCATTTGGAGACATTTAATGTTCAAGCAAAAACAGATGATTTTTGACAAAAGAGATAAAAACCCCCCATTACGTCATGCTTCAGAAAGGTGAAAAATGGTCCGTTTTCAAATGTTTTATTTTTGAACGTCAGTTCACATTTGTAGGTGGATCATCAGTGTTAGAGCTAAAATTAGCATGTTTAAAGTGATTTTCATGCTTCCAGGGGCTCGGGAAGTTAATTAAATACCATTTGGAGGCATTTAATGTTCAAGCAAAAACGACTGAATTTCAACAAAAGAGATAACACCACTCCATTACGTCATGCTTCAGAAATGTGGAAAATGGTCAGTTTTCAAATGTTTTATTTTTGAACGTCAGTTCACATTTGTAGGTGGATCATCAGTTTTAGAGATAAAATTAGCATGTTTAAAATGATTTTCATGCTTCCAGGTGCCCGGGAAGTAAATTAAATACCATTTGGAGACATTTAATGTTCAAGCAAAAACAGATGATTTTTGACAAAAGAGATAAAAACCCCCCATTACGTCATGCTTCAGAAAGGTGAAAAATGGTCTGTTTTCAAATGTTTTATTTTTGAACGTCAGTTCACATGTGTAGGTGGATCATCAGTTTTAGAGCTAAAATTAGCATGTTTTAAGTGATTTTCATGCTTCCAGTGGCCCTAAACACAAGATTTGTGGAATGGTTAAAAGTGCATGAAAATGGCCAATTTACTCACTCTGAGGTCTCAAAAAGTGTTTCTTCACCCCGGGAAGTGAATTAAATACCATTGGGAGACATTTAATGTTCAAGCAAAAACTGCAGATTTTTGACAAAAGAGATAACACCCCCCATTACGTCATGCTTCAGAAAGGTGAAAAATGGTCCGTTTTCAAATGTTTCATTTTTGAACGTCAGTTCGCATTTGTAGGTGGATCATCAGTTTTAGAGCTAAAATTAGCATGTTTAAAGTGATTTTCATGCTTCCAGGCGCCCTAAACACAAGATTTGTGGAATGGTTAAAAGTGCATGAAAATGGCCAATTTACTCACTCTGAGGTCTCAAAAAGTGCTTCTTCACCCCGGGAAGTGAATTAAATACCATTGGGGGGCATTTAATGTTCAAGCAAAAACAGGTGATTTTTGACAAACGAGATAACACCCCCATTACGTCATGCTTCAGAATGGTGAAAAATGGTAAATTTTCAAATGTTTTATTTTTGAATGCCAGTTCACATTTGTAGGTGGATCATCCGTTTTAGAGCTACAATTAGCATGTTTAAAATGATTTTCATGCTTCCAGGGGGCCAGGAAGTGAATTAAATACCATTTGGAGGCATTTTAAGTTCAAGCAAAAACAGCTGATTTTTGCCCAAAAGAGATAACACCCCCCATTACGTCATGCTTCAGCAAGGTGAAAAATGGTCCGTTTTCAAATGTTTTATTTTTGAACGTCAGTTCACATTTCTAGGTGGATCATCAGTTTTAGAGCTAAAATAAGCATGTTTAAAATGATTTTCATGTTTCCAGGGGCCCGGGAAGTGAATTAAATACCATTTGGAGGCATTTAATGTTCAAGCAAAAACAGCTGATTTTTCACAAAAGAGATAAAAATCCCCCTTACGTCATGCTTCAGAAATGTGGAAAATGGTCCGTTTTCAAATGTTTTATTTTTGAACGTCAGTTCACATTTGTAGGTGGATCATCAGTGTTAGAGCTAAAATTAGCATGTTTAAAGTGATTTTCATGCTTCCAGGGGCTCGGGAAGTTAATTAAATACCATTTGGAGGCATTTAATGTTCAAGCAAAAACGACTGAATTTCAACAAAAGAGATAACACCACTCCATTACGTCATGCTTCAGAAATGTGGAAAATGGTCAGTTTTCAAATGTTTTATTTTTGAACGTCAGTTCACATTTGTAGGTGGATCATCAGTTTTAGAGATAAAATTAGCATGTTTAAAATGATTTTCATGCTTCCAGGTGCCCGGGAAGTAAATTAAATACCATTTGGAGACATTTAATGTTCAAGCAAAAACAGATGATTTTTGACAAAAGAGATAAAAACCCCCCATTACGTCATGCTTCAGAAAGGTGAAAAATGGTCTGTTTTCAAATGTTTTATTTTTGAACGTCAGTTCACATGTGTAGGTGGATCATCAGTTTTAGAGCTAAAATTAGCATGTTTTAAGTGATTTTCATGCTTCCAGTGGCCCTAAACACAAGATTTGTGGAATGGTTAAAAGTGCATGAAAATGGCCAATTTACTCACTCTGAGGTCTCAAAAAGTGTTTCTTCACCCCGGGAAGTGAATTAAATACCATTGGGAGACATTTAATGTTCAAGCAAAAACTGCAGATTTTTGACAAAAGAGATAACACCCCCCATTACGTCATGCTTCAGAAAGGTGAAAAATGGTCCGTTTTCAAATGTTTCATTTTTGAACGTCAGTTCGCATTTGTAGCTGGATCATCAGTTTTAGAGCTAAAATTAGCATGTTTAAAGTGATTTTCATGCTTCCAGGCGCCCTAAACACAAGATTTGTGGAATGGTTAAAAGTGCATGAAAATGGCCAATTTACTCACTCTGAGGTCTCAAAAAGTGCTTCTTCACCCCGGGAAGTGAATTAAATACCATTGGGGGGCATTTAATGTTCAAGCAAAAACAGGTGATTTTTGACAAACGAGATAACACCCCCATTACGTCATGCTTCAGAATGGTGAAAAATGGTAAATTTTCAAATGTTTTATTTTTGAATGGCAGTTCACATTTGTAGGTGGATCATCCGTTTTAGAGCTACAATTAGCATGTTTAAAATGATTTTCATGCTTCCAGGGGGCCAGGAAGTGAATTAAATACCATTTGGAGGCATTTTAAGTTCAAGCAAAAACAGCTGATTTTTGCCCAAAAGAGATAACACCCCCCATTACGTCATGCTTCAGCAAGGTGAAAAATGGTCCGTTTTCAAATGTTTTATTTTTGAACGTCAGTTCACATTTCTAGGTGGATCATCAGTTTTAGAGCTAAAATAAGCATGTTTAAAATGATTTTCATGTTTCCAGGGGCCCGGGAAGTGAATTAAATACCATTTGGAGGCATTTAATGTTCAAGCAAAAACAGCTGATTTTTCACAAAAGAGATAAAAATCCCCCTTACGTCATGCTTCAGAAATGTGGAAAATGGTCCGTTTTCAAATGTTTTATTTTTGAACGTCAGTTCACATTTGTAGGTGGATCATCAGTGTTAGAGCTAAAATTAGCATGTTTAAAGTGATTTTCATGCTTCCAGGGGCCCTAAACACAAGATTTATGGAATGGTTAAAAGTGCATGAAAATGGCCAATTTACTCACTCTGAGTTCTCAAAAAGGGTTTCTTCACCCCGGGAAGTTAATTAAATACCATTTGGAGGCATTTAATGTTCAAGCAAAAACGGCTGATTTTCGACAAGAGAGATAACACCCCCCCATTACGTCATGCTTCAGAAATGTGGAAAATGGTCCGTTTTCAAATGTTTTATTTTTGAACGTCAGTTCACATTTGTAGGTGGATCATCAGTGTTAGAGCTAAAATTAGCATGTTTAAAGTGATTTTCATGCTTCCAGGGGCTCGGGAAGTTAATTTAATACCATTTGGAGGCATTTAATGTTCAAGCAAAAACTACTGTTTTTCGACAAAAGAGATAACACCCCCCCATTACGTCATGCTTCAGAAATGTGGAAAATGGTCCGTTTTCAAATGTTTTATTTTTGAACGTCAGTTCACATTTGTAGGTGGATCATCAGTGTTAGAGCTAAAATTAGCATGTTTAAAGTGATTTTCATGCTTCCAGGGGCTCGGGAAGTTAATTAAATACTATTTGGAGGCATTTAATGTTCAAGCAAAAACGACTGAATTTCAACAAAAGAGATAACACCACTCCATTACGTCATGCTTCAGAAATGTGGAAAATGGTCAGTTTTCAAATGTTTTATTTTTGAACGTCAGTTCACATTTGTAGGTGGATCATGAGTGTTAGAGCTAAAATTAGCATGTTTAAAGTGATTTTCATGCATTTTTGGTACAGTCCAAAAAATCAATTTTCGGATGAAAAACGATGACTCCGGACATGTCAAACGTTCCCAAAATGGTCTATAATGATGAAATTTTAACATTTAATCTTTTGACTCAAAATGACTGTTGGATGTGAATTATGACTTTTTCAACTAAAATAAGTGTGTTTAAAGTCATTTCTGTGATTGAAACGGGTCAAAATTGAAGCTTTTGAGTAAGCAAAACTCTGTAAAAATGGCAATTTTGGTCACTGTGAGGGTTTAAAAAGTGGTTATTCAACATGAGGCACGATCCAATTGACATTTTGAATAATTTTTGGTACAGTCCAAAAAATCAATTTTCGGATGAAAAACGATGACTCCGGACATGTCAAACGTTCCCAAAATGGTCTATAATGATGAAATTTTAACATTTAATCTTTTGACTCTAAATGACTGTTGGATGTGAATTATGACTTTTTCAACTAAAATAAGTGTGTTTAAAGTCATTTCTGTGCCTGAAAAGGGTCAAAATTGAAGCTTTTGAGTAAGCAAAACTCTGTAAAAATGGACATTTTGGTCACTGTGAGAGTTTAAAAAGTGGTTATTCAACATGAGGCACGATCCAATTGACATTTTGAATCATTTTTGGTACAGTACAAAAAATCAATTTTCGGATGAAAAACGATGACTCTGGACATGTCGAACGTTCCCAAAATGGTCTATAATGATGAAATTTTAACATTTAATCTTTTGACTCTAAATGACAGTTGGATGTGAATTATGACATTTTCAACTAAAATAAATGTGTTTAAAGTCATTTCTGTGCCTGAAACGGGTCAAAATTGAAGCTTTTGAGTAAGCAAAACTCTGTAAAAATTGCAATTTTGGTCACTGTGAGGGTTTAAAAAGTGGTTATTCAACATGAGGCACGATCCAATTGACATTTTGAATCATTTTTGGTACAGTCCAAAAAATCAATTTTCGGATGAAAAACGATGACTCCGGACATGTCGAACGTTCCCAAAATGGTCTATAATGATGAAATTTTAACATTAAATCTTTTGACTCTAAATGACTGTTGGATGTGAATTATGACTTTTTCAACTAAAATAAGTGTGTTTAAAGTCATTTTTGTGCCTGAAACGGGTCAAAATTGAAGCTTTTGAGTAAGCAAAACTCTGTAAAAATGGCAATTTTGGTCACAGTGAGGGGTTAAAAAGTGGTTATTCAACATAAGGCACGATCCAATTGACATTTTGAACCATTTTTGGTTTAGTCCAAAAAATCAATTTTCGGATGAAAAACGATGACTCCGGACATGTCGAACGTTCCCAAAATGGTCTATAATGATGAAATTTTAACATTTAATCTTTTGACTCTAAATGACTGTTGGATGTGAATTATGACTTTTTCAACTAAAATAAGTGTGTTTAAAGTCATTTCTGTGACTGAAACGGGTCAAAATTGAAGCTTTTGAGTAAGCAAAACTCTGTAAAAATGGCCATTTTGGTCACTGTGAGGGTTTAAAAAGTGGTTATTCAACATGAGGCCCAATCCAATTGACATTTTGAATCATTTTTGATACAGTCCAAAATAATCAATTTTCGGATGAAAAACGATGACTCCGGACATGTCGAACGTTCCCAAAATGGTCTATAATGATGAAATTTTAACATTTAATCTTTTGACTCTAAATGACTGTTGGATGTGAATTATGACAATTTCAACTAAAAGAAGTGTGTTCAAAGTCATTTCTGTGACTGAAACGGGTCAAAATTGAAGCTTTTAAATAAGCAAAACTCTGTAAAAATGGCCATTTTGGTCACTGTGAGGGTTTAAAAAGTGGTTATTCAACATGAGGCACGATCCAATTGACATTTTGAATCATTTTTGGTACAGTCCAAAAAATCAATTTTCGGATGAAAAACGATGACTCCGGACATGTCAAACGTTCCCAAAATGGTCTATAATGATGAAATTTTAACATTTAATCTTTTGACTCTAAATGACTGTTGGATGTGAATTATGACTTTTTCAACTAAAATAAGTGTGTTTAAAGTCATTTCTGTGCCTGAAACGGGTCAAAATTGAAGCTTTTGAGTAAGCAAAACTCTGTAAAAATGGCAATTTTGGTCACAGTGAGGGGTTAAAAAGTGGTTATTCAACATGAGGCACGATCCAATTGACATTTTGAATCATTTTTGGTACATTCCAAAAAATCAATTTTCGGATGAAAAACGATGACTCCGGACATGTCGAACGTTCCCAAAATGGTCTATAATGATGAAATTTTAACATTTAATCTTTTGACTCTAAATGACTGTTGGATGTGAATTATGACTTTTTCAACTAAAATAAGTGTGTTTAAAGTCATTTCTGTGACTGAAACGGGTCAAAATTGAAGCTTTTGAGTAAGCAAAACTCTGTAAAAATGGCCATTTTGGTCACTGTGATGGTTTAAAAAGTGGTTATTCAACATGAGGCACAATCCAATTGACATTTTGAATCATTTTTGATACAGTCCAAAAAAATCAATTTTCGGATGAAAAACGATGACTCCGGACATGTCGAACGTTCCCAAAATGGTCTATAATGATGAAATTTTAACATTTAATCTTTTGACTCTAAATGACTGTTGGATGTGAATTATGACAATTTCAACTAAAATAAGTGTGTTCAAAGTCATTTCTGTGACTGAAACGGGTCAAAATTGAAGCTTTTAAATAAGCAAAACTCTGTAAAAATGGCCATTTTGGTCACTGTGAGGGTTTAAAAAGTGGTTATTCAACATGAGGCACGATCCAATTGACATTTTGAGTCATTTTTGGTACAGTCCAAAAAATCAATTTTCGGATGAAAAACGATGACTCCGGACATGTCAAACGTTCCCAAAATGGTCTATAATGATGAAATTTTAACATTTAATCTTTTGACTCTAAATGACTGTTGGATGTGAATTATGACTTTTTCAACTAAAATAAGTGTGTTTAAAGTCATTTCTGTGCCTGAAACGGGTCAAAATTGAAGCTTTTGAGTAAGCAAAACTCTGTAAAAATGGCAATTTTGGTCACAGTGAGGGGTTAAAAAGTGGTTATTCAACACGAGGCACGATCCAATTGACATTTTGAATCATTTTTGGTACAGTCCAACAAATCAATTTTCGGATGAAAAACGATGACTCCGGACATGTCGAACGTTCCCAAAATGGTCTATAATGATCAAATTTTAACATTTAATCTTTTGACTCTAAATGACTGTTGGATGTGAATTATGACTTTTTCAACTAAAATAAGTGTGTTTAAAGTCATTTCTGTGCCTGAAACGGGTCAAAATTGAAGCTTTTGAGTAAGCAAAACTCTGTAAAAATGGCAATTTTGGTCACTGTGAGGGTTCAAAAAGTGGTTATTCAACATGAGGCACGATCCAATTGACATTTTGAATCATTTTTGGTACAGTCCAAAAAATCAATTTTCGGATGAAAAACGATGACTCCGGACATGTCGAACGTTCCCAAAATGGTCTATAATGATGAAATTTTAACATTTAATCTTTTGACTCTAAATGACTGTTGGATGTGAATTATGACTTTTCCAACTAAAATAAGTGTGTTTAAAGTCATTTCTGTGCCTGAAACGGGTCAAAATTGAAGCTTTTGAGTAAGCAAAACTCTGTAAAAATGGCAATTTTGGTCACTGTGAGGGTTTAAAAAGTGGTTATTCAACATGAGGCACGATCCAATTGACATTTTGAATCATTTTTGGTACAGTCCAAAAAATCAGTTTTCGGATGAAAAACGATGACTCCGGACATGTCGAACGTTCCCAAAATGGTCTATAATGATGAAATTTTAACATTTAATCTTTTGACTCTAAATGACTGTTGGATGTGAATTATGACAATTTCAACTAAAATAAGTGTGTTTAAAGTCATTTTTGTGACTGAAACGGGTCAAAATTGAAGCTTTTAAATAAGCAAAACTCTGTAAAAATGGCCATTTTGGTCACTGTGAGGGTTTAAAAAGTGGTTATTCAACATGAGGCACGATCCAATTGACATTTTGAGTCATTTTTGGTACAGTCCAAAAAATCAATTTTCGGATGAAAAACGATGACTCCGGACATGTCAAACGTTCCCAAAATGGTCTATAATGATGAAATTTTAACATTTAATCTTTTGACTCTAAATGATTTTTTATATGTGAATTATGACTTTTTCAACTAAAATAAGTGTGTTTAAAGTCATTTCTGTGCCTGAAACAGGTCAAAATTGAAGCTTTTGAGTAAGCAAATCTCTGTAAAAATGGCAATTTTGGTCACAGTGAGGGGTTAAAAAGTGGTTATTCAACATGAGGCACGATCCAATTGACATTTTGAATCATTTTTGGTACAGTCCAAAAAATCAATTTTCGGATGAAAAACGATGACTCCGGACATGTCGAACATTCCCAAAATGGTCTATAATGATGAAATTTTAACATATAATCTTTTGACTCTAAATGACTGTTGGATGTGAATTATGACTTTTTCAACTAAAATAAGTGTGTTTAAAGTCATTTCTGTGCCTGAAACGGGTCAAAATTGAAGCTTTTGAGTAAGCAAAACTCTGTAAAAATGGCAATTTTGGTCACTGTGAGGGTTTAAAAAGTGGTTATTCAACATGAGGCACGATCCAATTGACATTTTGAATCATTTTTGGTACAGTCCAAAAAATCAGTTTTCGGATGAAAAACGATGACTCCCGACATGTCGAACGTTCCCAAAATGGTCTATAATGATGAAATGTTAAAATTTAATCGTTTGACTCTAAATGACTGTTGGATGTGAATTATGACTTTTTCAACTAAAATAAGTGTGTTTAAATTCATTTCTGTGCCCGAAACTGGTCAAAATTGAAGCTTTTGAGTAAGCAAAACTCTGTAAAAATGGCAATTTTGGTCACTGTGAGGGTTTAAAAAGTGGTTATTCAACATGAGGCACGATCCAATTGACATTTTGAATCATTTTTGGTACAGTCCAAAAAATCAATTTTCGGATGAAAAAACGATGACTCCGGACATGTCGAACGTTCCCAAAATGGTCTATAATGATGAAATTTTAACATATAATCTTTTGACTCTAAATGACTGTTGGATGTGAATTATGACTTTTTCAACTAAAATAAGTGTGTTTAAAGTCATTTCTGTGCCTGAAACGGGTTAAAATTGAAGCTTTTGAGTAAGCAAAACTCTAAAAATGGCAATTTTGGTCACTGTGAGGGTTTAAAAAGTGGTTATTCAACATGAGGCACGATCCAATTGACATTTTGAATCATTTTTGGTACAGTCCAAAAAATCAGTTTTCGGATGAAAAACGATGACTCCCGACATGTCGAATGTTCCCAAAATGGTCTATAATGATGAAATGTTAAAATTTAATCTTTTGACTCTAAATGACTGTTGGATGTGAATTATGACTTTTTCAACTAAAATAAGTGTGTTTAAATTCATTTCTGTGCCCAAAACTGGTCAAAATTGAAGCTTTTGAGTAAGCAAAACTCTGTAAAAATGGCAATTTTGGTCACTGTGAGGGTTTAAAAAGTGGTTATTCAACATGAGGCACGATCCAATTGACATTTTGAATCATTTTTGGTACAGTCCAAAAAATCAATTTTCGGATGAAAAAACGATGACTCCGGACATGTCGAACGTTCCCAAAATGGTCTATAATGATGAAATTTTATCATTTAATCTTTTGACTCTAAATGACTGTTGGATGTGAATTATGACTTTTTCAACTAAAATAAGTGTGTTTAAAGACATTTATGTGCCTGAAACGGGTCAAAATTGAAGCTTTTGAGTAAGCAAAACTCTGTAAAAATGGCAATTTTGGTCAATGTGAGGATTTAAAAGTGGTTATTCAACATGAGGCACGATCCAATTGACATTTCAATCATTTTTGGTACAGTCCAAAAAATCAATTTTCGGATGAAAAACGATGACTCCGGACATGTCGAACGTTCCCAAAATGGTCTATAATGATGAAATTTTAACATTTAATCTTTTGACTCTAAATGACAGTTGGATGTGAATTATGACATTTTCAACTAAAATAAGTGTGTTTAAAGTCATTTCTGTGCCTGAAACGGGTCATAATTGAAGCTTTTGAGTAAGCAAAACTCAGTAAAAATGGCAATTTTGGTCACTGTGAGGGTTTAAAAAGTGGTTAATCAACATGAGGCACGATACAATTGACATTTTGAATCATTTTTGGTACAGTCCAAAAAATCAATTTTCGGATGAAAAACGATGACTCCGGACATGTCGAACAATCCCAAAATGGTCTATAATGATGACATTTTAACATTTAATCTTTTGACTCTAAATGACTGTTGGATGTGAATTATGACTTTTTCAACTAAAATAAGTGTGTTTAAAGTCATTTCTGTGCCTGAAAGGGGTCAAAATTGAAGCTTTTGAGTAAGCAAAACTCTGTAAAAATGGCAATTTTGGTCACAGTGAGGGGTTAAAAAGTGGTTATTCAACATGAGGCACGATCCAATTGACATTTTGAATCATTTTTGGTACAGTCCAAAAAATCAATTTTCGGATGAAAAACGATGACTCCGGACATGTTGAACGTTCCCAAAATGGTCTATAATGATGAAATTTTAACATTTAATCTTTTGACTCTAAATGACTGTTGGATGTGAATTATGACTTTTTCAACTAAAATAAGTGTGTTTAAAGTCATTTCTGTGACTGAAAGGGGTCAAAATTGAAGCTTTTGAGTAAGCAAAACTCTGTAAAAATGGCCATTTTGGTCACTCTGAGGGTTTAAAAAGTGGTTATTCAACATGAGGCACAATCCAATTGACATTTTGAATCATTTTTGATACAGTCCAAAAAAATCAATTTTCGGATGAAAAACGATGACTCCGGACATGTCGAACGTTCCCAAAATGGTCTATAATGATGAAATTTTAACATTTAATCTTTTGACTCTAAATGACTGTTGGATGTGAATTATGACAATTTCAACTAAAATAAGTGTGTTCAAAGTCATTTCTGTGACTGAAACGGGTCAAAATTGAAGCTTTTAAATAAGCAAAACTCTGTAAAAATGGCCATTTTGGTCACTGTGAGGGTTTAAAAAGTGGTTATTCAACATGAGGCACGATCCAATTGACATTTTGAATCATTTTTGGTACAGTCCAAAAAATCAATTTTCGGATGAAAAACGATGACTCCGGACATGTCGAACGTTCCCAAAATGGTCTATAATGATGAAATTTTAACATTTAATCTTTTGACTCTAAATGACAGTTGGATGTGAATTATGACTTTTTCAACTAAAATAAGTGTGTTTAAAGTCATTTCTGTGCCTGAAAGGGGTCAAAATTGAAGCTTTTGAGTAAGCAAAACTCTGTAAAAATGGCAATTTTGGTCACAGTGAGGGGTTAAAAAGTGGTTATTCAACATGAGGCACGATCCAATTGACATTTTGAATCATTTTTGGTACAGTCCAAAAAATCAATTTTCGGATGAAAAACGATGACTCCGGACATGTTGAACGTTCCCAAAATGGTCTATAATGATGAAATTTTAACATTTAATCTTTTGACTCTAAATGACTGTTGGATGTGAATTATGACTTTTTCAACTAAAATAAGTGTGTTTAAAGTCATTTCTG
This sequence comes from Lissotriton vulgaris, assembly GCF_964263255.1. Classification (NCBI taxonomy): domain Eukaryota; kingdom Metazoa; phylum Chordata; class Amphibia; order Caudata; family Salamandridae; genus Lissotriton; species Lissotriton vulgaris. The sequence goes on from NW_028250245.1 coordinate 80,336, forward strand.
TGACTGAAACGGGTCAAAATTGAAGCTTTTGAGTAAGCAAAACTCTGTAAAAATGGCCATTTTGGTCACTCTGAGGGTTTAAAAAGTGGTTATTCAACATGAGGCACAATCCAATTGACATTTTGAATCATTTTTGATACAGTCCAAAAAAATCAATTTTCGGATGAAAAATGATGACTCCGGACATGTCGAACGTTCCCAAAATGGTCTATAATGATGAAATTTTAACATTTAATCTTTTGACTCTAAATGACTGTTGGATGTGAATTATGAATTTTTCAACTAAAATAAGTGTGTTCAAAGTCATTTCTGTGACTGAAACGGGTCAAAATTTAAGCTTTTAAATAAGCAAAACTCTGTAAAAATGGCCATTTTGGTCACTGTGAGGGTTTAAAAAGTGGTTATTCAACATGAGGCACGATCCAATTGACATTTTGAATCATTTTTGGTACAGTCCAAAAAATCAATTTTCGGATGAAAAACGATGACTCCGGACATGTCGAACGTTCCCAAAATGGTCTATAATGATGAAATTTTAACATTTAATCTTTTGACTCTAAATGACTGTTGGATGTGAATTATGACTTTTTCAACTAAAATAAGTGTGTTTAAAGTCATTTCTGTGCCTGAAAGGGGTCAAAATTGAAGCTTTTGAGTAAGCAAAACTCTGTAAAAATGGCAATTTTGGTCACAGTGAGGGGTTAAAAAGTGGTTATTCAACATGAGGCACGATCCAATTGACATTTTGAATCATTTTTGGTACAGTCCAAAAAATCAATTTTCGGATGAAAAACGATGACTCCGGACATGTCAAACATTCCCAAAATGGTCTATAATGATGAGATTTTAACATTTAATCTTTTGACTCTAAATGACTGTTGGATGTGAATTATGACTTTTTCAACTAAAATAAGTGTGTTTAAAGTCATTTCTGTGCATGAAACGGGTCAAAATTGAAGCTTTTGAGTAAGCAAAACTCTGTAAAAATGGCAATTTTGGTCACAGTGAGGGGTTAAAAAGTGGTTATTCAACATGAGGCACGATCCAATTGACATTTTGAATCATTTTTGGTACAGTCCAAAAAATCAATTTTCGGATGAAAAACGATGACTCCGGACATGTCGAACGTTCCCAAAATGGTCTATAATGATGAAATTTTAACATTTAATCTTTTGACTCTAAATGACTGTTGGATGTGAATTATGACTTTTTTAACTAAAATAAGTGTATTTAAAGTCATTTCTGTGCCTGAAACGGGTCAAAATTGAAGCTTTTGAGTAAGCAAAACTCTGTAAAAATGGCAATTTTGGTCACTGTGAGGGTTTAAAAAGTGGTTATTCAACATGAGGCACGATCCAATTGACATTTTGAATCATTTTTGGTACAGTCCAAAAAATCTATTTTCGGATGAAAAAACGATGACTCCGGACATGTCGAACGTTCCCAAAATGCATTGCCATAATGGTGTATATTTCGTAAATGTAGGTATGTCCAACTGTTTACAAATAGCTTTCCATATCACACGTGCGTCTAAGACTGTCTTTAGTTTAATTTTTTTGTAGTATGATGGTTCTACTTGTCTTAAAAACAACCCCTTATATTTCTCGCCTAAGCTAAGTTCATATATAGATGGAATGTACGGAGCTATAGAAGTTGAGACTCCAGGTTTGGCAGTTAGAAGAGGGTCCATATATTGTATTAGTGTTGCCCAAAGATATAATTTTAAGTTCGGTAGAGCTAAGCCACCTCTATCTTGAGGGAGCGCCAACAGGGGAAGTGCCCGTCTTATTTTACCATAGCTCCACATAAACTTTGAGATAAGGGAGTTTATAGTCTTAATAAAGTGTTCTCCGGGTAGTAAAGGGATTGCTCTAAAAAAATATAAAACTCGTGGAAATATATTCATTTTAACATAATTAGCCCTGCCTATTATCGAAAGGTGCAAGCTGTCTATCCTTCTAAGATCACTTTTGATTTTGTTAGTGAGGGGAGAATAATTTAGATCAATAATCTTGCTTACCTCCACCGACAGGCATACTCCTAGGTATGTAGCCTGTTTAACCCTAAGTGTGCTCTCATAATGGATATTATTAGTAGCTAATACCATCGTTTTATCTCTGTTCAAAGAGTACCCTGAATACAGCCCAAACGCTTGTGTGATTGTTTCAATTTCAGAGATTGCTTCAGACGGATGGGTGGTAATAACGGCGACATCGTCAGCATATGCCATGACTTTAGTAGAAAAAGACCCAGTAATGACTGGTTGAATTGCAGACGAGGTTAATAGCTTCTGGATAAGGGGATCGATATACAAGGCGAATAAAACCGGGGAACAAGGGCAGCCCTGCCTTGTGCCTCTTTGAACACTGATAGACTCTGATTCATCACCAGCTATAGAGATTTTGGCCGTAGGGTTGATGTAAATGGCTTTAATGGCTTTAATAAAATTGTTTCCAAAATTTTTGTTTTCCAAGATGTTCCAAAGAAACTGCCATGATACTCGATCGAATGCCTTTTCAGCATCGAGGAGGATCATAGACATCGCGCCCCCCGTGGCGCCCATGATGTCGAACAGGGTTATGGCTCTCCGAGTATGGTCTATAGTACTCTTGCCAGGGATAAAGCCATGTTGCCATGGGGACACGAGGTGTTCGATGACCCCGCTCAGTCGATTTGCAAGTATTTTAGCATATAGTTTTGAGTCGGAATTAATCAGCGATATGGGCCTATATGAAGAAGGAAGGTGAGGTGGTTTGCCCTTTTTATGAAAAATGATTATATTTGTCTGCTTCCATGATTCTGGAGGATTTGCATGGTATTGCACTCCAAGAAACAAATCAAGCAAGAAAGGGGTTATTTGATCGCCAAGGATTTTGTATAGATCTAAAGGGATCTTATCCGGACCAGCCGCTTTACCATTAGCCAAACCAGCTAAAGCAATCTCCACTTCGGTAAGCGTAATTTCTTTATCTAAATTAGCTTTGGTCTCATCATCAATAGCTTTATGTAAAGTCTGATCTGGAAGCCAATTATTTAGAAATGTTGTTATTACGTTATTAGAATGTGAGATTTCACTGCTATAAAGTTTTTGATAGTATTTTTGGAATACTTTAATGATCTCTTTAGGAGTTGTATACTCATTACCCTCAAATTCGATCTTCTTAATGCTACTCAATGATTGTTTTTGTCGGGTGCGTAATGCTAATTGCTTCCCCACGTTTTCTCCTGATTCATACAGTCTAGTCTTATTAGCCTGATAAGTTTCAGCAGCTTTTTGAATAAGCGTGCTATTAATTTCATTTTTAAGAATCATTATTTTGTTTAAGGTTTTCCCAGGATCTAAGGAAGAATCTATTTACCCTCTTTGAGCCTGATTTATTTCGAGGGCATGATGAGTTTCAAGATTAGAGAGTTCTTGCATCAGTTGTATGTTGGTATGTTTTTCCTTTTTTCGTTTATTAGCTACAAATGAGATAGTTTCTCCTCTCAATGCTGCCTTAAAACAATCCCATACTATCGAACGGGGTGCACTATATTGGTTACAATCGAAAAATGACTGGGGCCATGATTTAATATAAGTTATATACTCCTGATTAACCAATAACCTCCTGTCGAAAGTCCATTGGGGCATTGGCTTAACCAAGCTAGCAGTATCAAAAATAAAGGTCAGCGCATTGTGATCGGATATTGTTTTCGGGGATTTAGTTATTTCTAGAATGTCCCCTTCCTCTATAGAGGACATAATATAATCGATTCGGACATACTTATTGTGGGGGAAAGAGAAGTACGTGAAACCATCTACATTTGGCCCTTGAAGTAAACCCCAGACGTCCACTAGATTATGACTTTTCATCATCCTGCCTAATGCGCTATATACCTTCGGTTTCCGTCCTTTATAGTTTAAAGATAGGTGATTGTCTACAGGCAGCCCAATATCAATATTAAAATCACCACAAAAGATTAGAGAACCGGACCAAGACGCTAATTCAATTTCGAGCTCCTGAAAGATATCAGGATCATCTAGGTTTGAGCCATAGATTGCACATATAGTAATGCCCAGCTGTAGTTGAATTATGACCCATCTACCTTGTTTATCGGCCAATTTGCGGATTGGGGAGCCTATAATAGGTTTGGCTAAGATGGCCACCCCTCTGGTTTTGGATGTTTGGGATGTAGTTACCATTAGGTTATAACCGGGTATTTTGAGTAGATCTCTGTCTGTATATGCTATATGTGTCTCTTGAAGACATATTATATCAGCTGGGTTTTGGCGTGTTAATTGAAATAGCTGGGCCCTTTTATTTTTATGATTTAGGCCTGTCACATTCCACGAGCATAAACTTATTCTCCCCATTTGCTAACGAGAGAATCTAGCCCAGGTTTAGTGTATTGGATCCGTAGGCCACAAATATTCTTGAAATGCATAATACAGTTTTGCTTTTTAGAATTTTGTATTTTGTTTTTGCTATGTTGGTTCACATCAAACCATGATCTTTGTGTGTGTCTTAACTTGTGACTGAATTTACCAATTTTTTTTGCATTTTCTCCCCCTCCCCCCTTACCCCCCTTACCCACCATTCCCCTCCCCGGGTCCCTCCCCAAACCCCTCCCCCCACACACCACCCTTTGAGGCATGTAGACTCTCAATAGAGTCTGAAGCGATGGAGAAACACCTCTATGCCGTGCCATATTATTCCTCCGTATTTACTTATAAGACCTTTGCGGGCTATCGGAGGAATATAAGACAAAAAACAGATATATCTTAAATAGAATGATCAAGTTAGGACCATATAGAGCTCACCAAGCTCACTAAGCCAAAAAGGAAACCCATAGGTGCTAAACACTAAATCATCGGAGCAGTGATAGAGGCAACATATTCACATTCTAGGCGACTCTAGGAAAAATAAGAGTAAGTGTCAGACCTAGAACTTGATGGTTCTTTTAAATGCACTTATTCCATCTATATCAATAAACATAGCCTGCTGTCAAAGTATTATTATTTCATACTTATGTCAGGCTATCTAAATAGGCCTTCGCTTTAATTTCGGAGGTAAAAAATTTAACCTGACCATTATACAAAACTTTGAGTGTGGCAGGATTATTCAGATAAACCTTGGCCTTTTTGTCTAGAAAGGGTTTAATTAACTGTCGAAGCCGCCATCTCCGCTCCACAGTTGTGTGACAAAAATCTGGCCTAGCAAAGTATGAAATATCGCCTCGGGAGCGATGAGCATCAGGTCTCGCTTTCTCTGCAATGGCTTGACGTAAAAGAAAATTACCGAAATATACCAGTATCGCCCTAGGATATTTGTTTTGTGAGTTAGAAGCCCGTAGTGTAGCCGGAGTTCTATGAACACGTTGAACTTCCAGCTCCCAGTTCCATGAGGATAGCTCGGGAAATGTATCTTTAAAAAGTTGAATCACAAAAGCGCGTATGTTGTCTCCCTCACTTTTCTCCGGAACCCCCAATATTCGGAGGTTATTACGGCGCATACGATTTTCCATCTCCTCGAGCTTCCACTTTACGTCAATCAATTCTGCATCGTGGGAATCAACCTGTTCTTTCACTACTGTTGCTTCAGCCTCATTAACCACTATCCGGTCTTCCATATCAGCCATTCTTGCGTTAGAGGCCGCCACAGTTTTGGAGAGCTTACGTACCACACCTTGTACCTTTTGTAGAGCTTGCTGTGCCTTCCGGCCATCTTTGGAGGTCTGTTCCCTATGGGATGCGATCGCCTGCAGCACCGTGTCCATTACTGAAGTTAAGGTAGTACTTTGCTCCTTCAAAGAAGGAGGGCCCAGACTGCTGGAAGATGCTGCAGGAGCACAATCCTGATAAGGACCTGCCACGCCATGACGACTTCTTTTTTTTTTTATCACTGTATGCCTTCCCGTAGTGGTTTCACCCAATAGCTCATCCACATCACTATCCTGTGTGCTAGAGCTGGTACCTGTTTGCAGATCAGATAGGGGATCTAAATCGGAATCTAGGTCTTGGTGCCATCCTAGGTCCTCACGACCTTCAGAAATAGTATAGAATTCTAATGGTTCCAAATCCGTATCTGAGGTGATCCCCCCAAAAGAGTCTGGCATAAGTGCTATTGGCCCATCTTCATTTTCCTTTTCCACTACCGCTACCGCGGCTGATGCAGGAGTGCCTTGTGCTTGTGCTTGAACCAACGTCTGTGCTGGAAGGGGCTGGTTAGACATATTAGCTGTGTTGCCTGTACCAGTTGTAGGGTCATGTATAGCATCATCTTGTAAGTACAATTGTGTCCCTGGCTGTACCACCACTGCTTGCAGGGCCTTATCTGTATTGGGTGTAATTGGTGTTGGTGTTATACTCTCAGTTAACACTGACCCTGGCCCCTGAGTCTGCAAGTTTGCCCTCGTTAACACTGCTGATACTTGTGTTTGTGCCGGTATTGCAACATTTTCATTTTCTTTTTCCACTATGGTCTCTGCGGTGGAGCCCTCGGGCCATTTAATACAACTACTAATCCTTGCTGCAGTATGGGCAAGTCGGCTGTAGTTTGAAGACTTACTGTGCTACTCGTCCCCTCGGGAGACTCGGGAAGAGCTGCTGCTGAATCTGATGCGTCCGTGCTGGAAAGCACCACCGGAGTTGCTGGCGGCGCTGCAATCAGCGGTCCACTTGTTGCGTGATGCAAGGAGGGGGAGGGCGCAGCTCCAGCCGGCGTTTTCCGAAGCAGGTCCACAACAGAGGGACCCGGACCCGGGGTGTTGGGAATTCTTGCTCTATGTTGTTTCTGTTGAGGCTGTGGCTGAGCCTGTCCTCCATCAGAGCCGATGGCCTCTTCCGTCAAGGAACCAGCGCGCCTTGCCGCTAGTTTTTGGTCACGAAGTGCTTGCTTGGCTGCCCGGATCTTTGAGGCAGCTGCCACCGCTGCAGCATTTTTCGGAGCCATCTGGATATTCTGTGACGTCGAGCTGGTTACAGAGGAACTTTTAGACTTGTCCTGATTGCCGAGAATTATGACTTTTTCAACTAAAATAAGTGTGTTTAAAGACATTTATGTGCCTGAAACGGGTCAAAATTGAAGCTTTTGAGTAAGCAAAACTCTGTAAAAATGGCCATTTTGGTCACTGTGATGGTTTAAAAAGTGGTTATTCAACATGAGGCACAACCCAATTGATATTTTGAATCATTTTTGATACAGTCCAAAAAAAGCAATTTTCGGATGAAAAACGATGACTCCGGACATGTCGAACGTTCCCAAAATGGTCTATAATGATGAAATTTTAACATTTAATCTTTTGACTCTAAATGACTGTTGGATGTGAATTATGACAATTTCAACTAAAATAAGTGTGTTCAAAGTCATTTCTGTGACTGAAACGGGTCAAAATTGAAGCTTTTAAATAAGCAAAGCTCTGTAAAAATGGCCACTTTGGTCACTGTGAGGGTTTAAAAAGTGGTTATTCAACATGAGGCACGATCCAATTGACATTTTGAATCATTTTTGGTACAGTCCAAAAAATCAATTTTCGGATGAAAAACGATGACTCCGGACATGTCAAACGTTCCCAAAATGGTCTATAATGATGAAATTTTAACATTTAATCTTTTGACTCTAAATGACTGTTGGATGTGAATTATGACTTTTTCAACTAAAATAAGTGTGTTTAAAGTCATTTCTGTGCCTGAAACGGGTCAAAATTGAAGCTTTTGAGTAAGCAAAAGTCTGTAAAAATGGCAATTTTGGTCACAGTGAGGGGTTAAAAAGTGGTTATTCAACATGAGGCACGATCCAATTGACATTTTGAATCATTTTTGGTACAGTCCAAAAAATCAATTTTCGGATGAAAAACGATGACTCCGGACATGTCGAACGTTCCCAAAATGGTCTATAATGATCAAATTTTAACATTTAATCTTTTGACTCTAAATGACTGTTGGATGTGAATTATGACTTTTTCAACTAAAATAAGTGTGTTTAAAGTCATTTCTGTGCCTGAAACGGGTCAAAATTGAAGCTTTTGAGTAAGCAAAACTCTGTAAAAATGGCAATTTTGGTCACTGTGAGGGTTTAAAAAGTGGTTATTCAACATGAGGCACGATCCAATTGACATTTTGAATCATTTTTGGTACAGTCCAAAAAATCAATTTTCGGATGAAAAACGATGACTCCGGACATGTCGAACGTTCCCAAAATGGTCTATAATGATGAAATTTTAACATTTAATCTTTTGACTCTAAATGACTGTTGGATGTGAATTATGACTTTTTCAACTAAAATAAGTGTGTTTAAAGTCATTTCTGTGCCTGAAACGGGTCAAAATTGAAGCTTTTAAATAAGCAAAACTCTGTAAAAATGGACATTTTGGTCACTGTGAGGGTTTAAAAAGTGGTTATTCAACATGAGGCACGATCCAATTGACATTTTGAGTCATTTTTGGTACAGTCCAAAAAATCAATTTTCGGATGAAAAACGATGACTCCGGACATGTCAAACGTTCCCAAAATGGTCTATAATGATGAAATTTTAACATTTAATCTTTTGACTCTAAATGATTTTTTATATGTGAATTATGACTTTTTCAACTAAAATAAGTGTGTTTAAAGTCATTTCTGTGCCTGAAACAGGTCAAAATTGAAGCTTTTGAGTAAGCAAAACTCTGTAAAAATGTCAATTTTGGTCACTGTGAGGGTTTAAAAAGTGGTTATTCAACATGAGGCACAATCCAATTGACATTTTGAATCATTTTTGGTACAGTCCAAAAAATCAATTTTCGGATGAAAAACGATGACTCCGGACATGTCGAACGTTCCCAAAATGGTCTATAATGATGAAATTTTAACATTTAATCTTTTGACTCTAAATGACTGTTGGATGTGAATTATGACCTTTTCAACTAAAATAAGTGTTTAAAGTCATTTCTGTGCCTGAAACGGGTCAAAATTAAAGCTTTTGAGTAAGCAAAACTCTGTAAAAATGGCAATTTTGGTCACTGTGAGGGTTTAAAAAGTGGTTATTCAACATGAGGCATGATCCAATTGACATTTTGAATCATTTTTGGTACATCCAAAAAACCAATTTTCGGATGAAAAACGATGACTCCGGACATGTCGAATGTTCCCAAAATGGTCTATTATGATGAAATTTTAACATTTAATCTTTTGACTCTAAATGACTGTTGGATGTGAATTATGACTTTTTCAACTAAAATAAGTGTGTTTAAAGACATTTATGTGCCTGAAACGGGTCAAAATTGAAGCTTTTGAGTAAGCAAAACTCAGTAAAAATGGCAATTTTGGTCACTGTGAGGGTTTAAAAAGTGGTTATTCAACATGAGGCACGATACAATTGACATTTTGAATCATTTTTGGTACAGTCCAAAAAATCAATTTTCGGATGAAAAACGATGACTCCGGACATGTCGAACGTTCCCAAAATGGTCTATAATGATGACATTTTAACATTTAATCTTTTGACTCTAAATGACTGTTGGATGTGAATTATGACTTTTTCAACTAAAATAAGTGTGTTTAAAGTCATTTCTGTGCCTGAAAGGGGTCAAAATTGAAGCTTTTGAGTAAGCAAAACTCTGTAAAAATGGCAATTTTGGTCACAGTGAGGGGTTAAAAAGTGGTTATTCAACATGAGGCACGATCCAATTGACATTTTGAATCATTTTTGGTACAGTCCAAAAAATCAATTTTCGGATGAAAAACGATGACTCCGGACATGTCGAACGTTCCCAAAATGGTCTATAATGATGAAATTTTAACATTTAATCTTTTGACTCTAAAAGACTGTTGGATGTGAATTATGACTTTTTCAACTAAAATAAGTGTGTTTAAAGTCATTTCTGTGACTGAAAGGGGTCCAAATTAAAGCTTTTGAGTAAGCAAAACTCTGTAAAAATGGCCATTTTGGTCACTCTGAGGGTTTAAAAAGTGGTTATTCAACATGAGGCACAATCCAATTGACATTTTGAATCATTTTTGATACAGTCCAAAAAAATCAATTTTCGGATGAAAAACGATGACTCCGGACATGTCGAACGTTCCCAAAATGGTCTATAATGATGAAATTTTAACATTTAATCTTTTGACTCTAAATGACTGTTGGATGTGAATTATGACAATTTCAACTAAAATAAGTGTGTTCAAAGTCATTTCTGTGACTGAAACGGGTCAAAATTGAAGCTTTTAAATAAGCAAAACTCTGTAAAAATGGCCATTTTGGTCACTGTGAGGGTTTAAAAAGTGGTTATTCAACATGAGGCACGATCCAATTGACATTTTGAATCATTTTTGGTACAGTCCAAAAAATCAATTTTCGGATGAAAAACGATGACTCCGGACATGTCGAACGTTCCCAAAATGGTCTATAATGATGAAATTTTAACATTTAATCTTTTGACTCTAAATGACTGTTGGATGTGAATTATGACTTTTTCAACTAAAATAAGTGTGTTTAAAGTCATTTCTGTGACTGAAACGGGTCAAAATTGAAGCTTTTGAGTAAGCAAAACTCTGTAAAAATGGCCATTTTGGTCACTCTGAGGGTTTAAAAAGTGGGTATTCAACATGAGGCATGATCCAATTGACATTTTGAATCATTTTTGGTACAGTCCAAAAAATCGATTTTCGGATGAAAAACGATGACTCCGGACATGTCGAACGTTCCCAAAATGGTCTATAATGATGAAATTTTAACATTTAATCTTTTGACTCTAAATGACTGTTGGATGTGAATTATGACTTTTTCAACTAAAATAAGTGTGTTTAAAGTTATTTCTGTGCCTGAAACAGGTCAAAATTAAAGCTTTTGAGTAAGCAAAACTCTGTAAAAATGGCAATTTTGGTCACTGTGAGGGTTTAAAAAGTGGTTATTCAACATGAGCCACGATCCAATTGACATTTTGAATCATTTTTGGTACAGTCCAAAAAATCAATTTTCGGATGAAAAACGATGACTCCGGACATGTCGAACCGTTCCCAAAATGGTCTATAATGATGAAATTTTAACATTTAATCTTTTGACTCTAAATGACTGTTGGATGTGAATTATGACTTTTTCAACTAAAATAAGTGTGTTTTAAGTCATTTCTGTGACTGAAACGGGTCAAAATTGAAGCTTTTGAGTAAGCAAAACTCTGTAAAAATGGCCATTTTGGTCACTCTGAGGGTTTAAAAAGTGGTTATTCAACATGAGGCACAATCCAATTGACATTTTGAATCATTTTTGATACAGTCCAAAAAAATCAATTTTCGGATGAAAAACGATGACTCCGGACATGTCGAACGTTCCCAAAATGGTCTATAATGATGAAATGTTAACATTTAATCTTTTGACTCTAAATGACTGTTGGATGTGAATTATGACTTTTTCAACTAAAATAAGTGTGTTTAAAGTCATTTCTGTGCCCGAAACTGGTCAAAATTGAAGCTTTTGAGTAAGCAAAACTCTGTAAAAATGGCAATTTTGGTCACTGTGAGGGTTTAAAAAATGGTTATTCAACATGAGGCACGATCCAATTGACATTTTGAATCATTTTTGTTACAGTCCAAAAAATCAATTTTCGGATGAAAAACGATGACTCCGGACATGTCAAACGTTCCCAAAATGGTCTATAATGATGAAATTTTAACATTTAATCATTTGACTCTAAATGACTGTTGGATGTGAATTATGACTTTTTCAACTAAAATAAGTGTGTTTAAAGTTATTTCTGTGCCTGAAACAGGTCAAAATTAAAGCTTTTGAGTAAGCAAAACTCTGTAAAAATGGCAATTTTGGTCACTGTGAGGGTTTAAAAAGTGGTTATTCAACATGAGCCACGATCCAATTGACATTTTGAATCATTTTTGGTACAGTCCAAAAAATCAATTTTCGGATGAAAAACGATGACTCCGGACATGTCGAACGTTCCCAAAATGGTCTATAATGATGAAATTTTCACATTTAATCTTTTGACTCTAAATGACTGTTGGATGTGAATTATGACAATTTCAACTAAAATAAGTGTGTTTAAAGTCATTTCTGTGCCTGAAACGGGTCAAAATTGAAGCTTTTGAGTAAGCAAAACTCTGTAAAAATGGCAATTTTGGTCACTGTGAGGGTTTAAAAAGTGGTTATTCAACATGAGGCACGATCCAATTGACATTTTGAATCATTTTTGGTACAGTCCAAAAAATCAATTTTCGGATGAAAAACGATGACTCCGGACATGTCAAACGTTCCCAAAATGGTCTATAATGATGAAATTTTAACATTTAATCATTTGACTCTAAATGACTGTTGGATGTGAATTATGACTTTTTCAACTAAAATAAGTGTGTTTAAAGTTATTTCTGTGCCTGAAACAGGTCAAAATTAAAGCTTTTGAGTAAGCAAAACTCTGTAAAAATGGCAATTTTGGTCACTGTGAGGGTTTAAAAAGTGGTTATTCAACATGAGCCACGATCCAATTGACATTTTGAATCATTTTTGGTACAGTCCAAAAAATCAATTTTCGGATGAAAAACGATGACTCCGGACATGTCGAACGTTCCCAAAATGGTCTATAATGATGAAATTTTAACATTTAATCTTTTGACTCTAAATGACTGTTGGGTGTGAATTATGACAATTTCAACTAAAATAAGTGTGTTCAAAGTCATTTCTGTGACTGAAACGGGTCAAAATTGAAGCTTTTAAATAAGCAAAACTCTGTAAAAATGGCCATTTTGGTCTCTGTGAGGGTTTAAAAAGTGGTTATTCAACATGAGGCACGATCCAATTGACATTTTGAATCATTTTTGGTACAGTCCAAAAAATCAATTTTCGGATGAAAAACGATGACTCCGGACATGTCGAACGTTCCCAAAATGGTCTATAATGATGAAATTTTAACATTTAATCTTTTGACTCTAAATGACTGTTGGATGTGAATTATGACTTTTTCAACTAAAATAAGTGTGTTTTAAGTCATTTCTGTGACTGAAACGGGTCAAAATTGAAGCTTTTGAGTAAGCAAAACTCTGTAAAAATGGCCATTTTGGTCACTCTGAGGGTTTAAAAAGTGGTTATTCAACATGAGGCACAATCCAATTGACATTTTGAATCATTTTTGATACAGTCCAAAAAAATCAATTTTCGGATGAAAAACGATGACTCCGGACATGTCGAACGTTCCCAAAATGGTCTATAATGATGAAATTTTAACATTTAATCTTTTGACTCTAAATGACTGTTGGATGTGAATTATGACAATTTCAACTAAAATAAGTGTGTTCAAAGTCATTTCTGTGACTGAAACGGGTCAAAATTGAAGCTTTTTAATAAGCAAAACTCTGTAAAAATGGCCATTTTGGTCACTGTGAAGGTTTAAAAAGTGGTTATTCAACATGAGGCACGATCCAATTGACATTTTGAATCATTTTTGGTACAGTCCAAAAAATCAATTTTCGGATGAAAAACGATGACTCCGGACATGTCAAACGTTCCCAAAATGGTCTATAATGCTGAGATTTTAACATTTAATCTTTTGACTCTAAATGACTGTTGGATGTGAATTATGACTTTTTCAACTAAAATAAGTGTGTTTAAAGTCATTTCTGTGCATGAAACGGGTCAAAATTGAAGCTTTTGAGTAAGCAAAACTCTGTAAAAATGGCAATTTTGGTCACAGTGAGGGGTTAAAAAGTGGTTATTCAACATGAGGCACGATCCAATTGACATTTTGAATCATTTTTGGTACAGTCCAAAAAATCAATTTTCGGATGAAAAACGATGACTCCGGACATGTCGAACGCTCCCACAATGGTCTATAATGATGAAATTTTAACATTTAATCTTTTGACTCTAAATGACTGTTGGATGTGAATTATGACTTTTTCAACTAAAATAAGTGTATTTAAAGTCATTTCTGTGCCTGAAACGGGTCAAAATTGAAGCTTTTGAGTAAGCAAAACTCTGTAAAAATGGCAATTTTGGTCACTGTGAGGGTTTAAAAAGTGGTTATTCAACATGAGGCACGATCCAATTGACATTTTGAATCATTTTTGGTACAGTCCAAAAAGTCAGTTTTCGGATGAAAAACGATGACTCCCGACATGTCGAACGTTCCCAAAATGGTCTATAATGATGAAATGTTAACATTTAATCTTTTGACTCTAAATGACTGTTGGATGTGAATTATGACTTTTTCAACTAAAATAAGTGTGTTTAAAGTCATTTCTGTGCCCGAAACTGGTCAAAATGGAAGCTTTTGAGTAAGCAAAACTCTGTAAAAATGGCAATTTTGGTCACTGTGAGGGTTTAAAAAATGGTTATTCAACATGAGGCACGATCCAATTGACATTTTGAATCATTTTTGTTACAGTCCAAAAAATCAATTTTCGGATGAAAAACGATGACTCCGGACATGTCAAACGTTCCCAAAATGGTCTATAATGATGAAATTTTAACATTTAATCATTTGACTCTAAATGACTGTTGGATGTGAATTATGACTTTTTCAACTAAAATAAGTGTGTTTAAAGTTATTTCTGTGCCTGAAACAGGTCAAAATTAAAGCTTTTGAGTAAGCAAAACTCTGTAAAAATGGCAATTTTGGTCACTGTGAGGGTTTAAAAAGTGGTTATTCAACATGAGGCACGATCCAATTGACATTTTGAATCATTTTTGGTACAGTCCAAAAAATCTATTTTCGGATGAAAAAACGATGACTCCGGACATGTTGAACGTTCCCAAAATGGTCTATAATGATGAAATTTTAACATTTAATCTTTTGACTCTAAATGACTGTTGGATGTGAATTATGACTTTTTCAACTAAAATAAGTGTGTTTAAAGTCATTTCTGTGCCTGAAACGGGTCAAAATTGAAGCTTTTGAGTAAGCAAAACTCTGTAAAAATGGCAATTTTGGTCAATGTGAGGATTTAAAAAGTGGTTATTCAACATGAGGCACGGTCCAATTGACATTTTGAATCATTTTTGGTACAGTCCAAAAAATCAATTTTCGGATGAAAAACGATGACTCCGGACATGTCGAACGTTCCCAAAATGGTCTATAATGATGAAATTTTAACATTTAATCTTTTGACTCTAAATGACTGTTGGATGTGAATTATCACTTTTTCAACTAAAATAAGTGTGTTTAAAGTCATTTCTGTGCCTGAAACGGGTCAAAATTGAAGCTTTTGAGTAAGCAAAACTCTGTAAAAATGGCAATTTTGGTCACCGTGAGGGTTTAAAAAGTGGTTATTCAACATGAGGCACGATCCAATTGACATTTTGAATCATTTTTGTTACAGTCCAAAAAATCAATTTTCGGATGAAAAACGATGACTCCGGACATGTCAAACGTTCCCAAAATGGTCTATAATGATGAAATTTTAACATTTAATCATTTGACTCTAAATGACTGTTGGATGTGAATTATGACTTTTTCAACTAAAATAAGTGTGTTTAAAGTTATTTCTTTGCCTGAAACAGGTCAAAATTAAAGCTTTTGAGTAAGCAAAACTCTGTAAAAATGGCAATTTTGGTCACTGTGAGGGTTTAAAAAGTGGTTATTCAACATGAGCCACGATCCAATTGACATTTTGAATCATTTTTGGTACAGTCCAAAAAATCAATTATCGGATGAAAAACGATGACTCCGGACATGTCGAACGTTCTCAAAATGGTCTATAATGATGAAATTTTAACATTTAATCTTTTGACTCTAAATGACTGTTGGATGTGAATTATGACTTTTTCAACTAAAATAAGTGTGTTTAAAGTCATTTCTGTGCCTGAAACGGGTCAAAATTGAAGCTTTTGAGTAAGCAAATCTCTGTAAAAATGGCAATTTTGGTCACAGTGAGGGGTTAAAAAGTGGTTATTCAACATGAGGCACGATCCAATTGACATTTTGAATCATTTTTGGTACAGTCCAAAAAATCAATTTTCGGATGAAAAACGATGACTCCGGACATGTCGAACGCTCCCAAAATGGTCTATAATGATGAAATTTTAACATTTAATCTTTTGACTCTAAATGACTGTTGGATGTGAATTATGACTTTTTCAACTAAAATAAGTGTATTTAAAGTCATTTCTGTGCCTGAAACGGGTCAAAATTGAAGCTTTTGAGTAAGCAAAACTCTGTAAAAATGGCAATTTTGGTCACTGTGAGGGTTTAAAAAGTGGTTATTCAACATGAGGCACGATCCAATTGACATTTTGAATCATTTTTGGTACAGTCCAAAAAATCAGTTTTCGGATGAAAAACGATGACTCCCGACATGTCGAACGTTCCCAAAATGGTCTATAATGATGAAATGTTAACATTTATTCTTTTGACTCTAAATGACTGTTGGATGTGAATTATGACTTTTTCAACTAAAATAAGTGTGTTTAAAGTCATTTCTGTGCCCGAAACTGGTCAAAATGGAAGCTTTTGAGTAAGCAAAACTCTGTAAAAATGGCAATTTTGGTCACTGTGAGGGTTTAAAAAATGGTTATTCAACATGAGGCACGATCCAATTGACATTTTGAATCATTTTTGTTACAGTCCAAAAAATCAATTTTCGGATGAAAAACGATGACTCCGGACATGTCAAACGTTCCCAAAATGGTCTATAATGATGAAATTTTAACATTTAATCATTTGACTCTAAATGACTGTTGGATGTGAATTATGACTTTTTCAACTAAAATAAGTGTGTTTAAAGTTATTTCTGTGCCTGAAACAGGTCAAAATTAAAGCTTTTGAGTAAGCAAAACTCTGTAAAAATGGCAATTTTGGTCACTGTGAGGGTTTAAAAAGTGGTTATTCAACATGAGGCACGATCCAATTGACATTTTGAATCATTTTTGGTACAGTCCAAAAAATCAGTTTTCGGATGAAAAACGATGACTCCCGACATGTCGAACGTTCCCAAAATGGTCTATAATGATGAAATGTTAACATTTAATCTTTTGACTCTAAATGACTGTTGGATGTGAATTATGACTTTTTCAACTAAAATAAGTGTGTTTAAAGTCATTTCTGTGACTGAAACGGGTCAAAATTGAAGCTTTTAAATAAGCAAAACTCTGTAAAAATGGCCTTTTTGGTCACTGTGAGGGTTTAAAAAGTGGTTATTCAACATGAGGCACGATCCAATTGACATTTTGAATCATTTTTGGTACAGTCCAAAAAATCTATTTTCGGATGAAAAACGATGACTCCGGACATGTCGAATGTTCCCAAAATGGTCTATGATGATGAAATGTTAACATTTAATCTTTTGACTCTAAATGACTGTTGGATGTGAATTATGACTTTTTCAACTAAAATAAGTGTGTTTAAAGTCATTTCTGTGCCTGAAACGGGTCAAAATTGAAGCTTTTGAATAAGCAAAACTCTGTAAAAATGGCAATTTTGGTCACTGTGAGGGTTTAAAAAGTGGTTATTCAACATGAGGCACGATCCAATTGACATTTGGAATCATTTTTGGTACAGTCCAAAAAATCAATTTTCGGATGAAAAACGATGACTCCGGACATGTCGAACGTTCCCAAAATGGTCTATAATGATGACATTTTAACATTTAATCTTTTGACTCTAAATGACTGTTGGATGTGAATTATGACTTTTTCAACTAAAATAAGTGTGTTTAAAGTAATTTCTGTGCCTGAAACGGGTCAAAATTGAAGCTTTTGAGTAAGCAAAACTCTGTAAAAATGGCAATTTTGGTTACTATGAGGGTTTAAAAAGTGGTTATTCAACATGAGGCATGATCCAATTGACATTTTGAATCATTTTTGGTACAGTCCAAAAAATCAATTTTCGGATGAAAAACGATGACTCCGGACAAGTCGAACGTTCCCAAAATGGTCTATAATGATGAAATTTTAACATTTAATCTTTTGACTCTAAATGACTGTTGGATGTGCATTATGACTTTTTCAACTAAAATAAGTGTGTTTAAAGTCATTTCTGTACCTGAAACAGGTCAAAATTGAAGCTTTTGAGTAAGCAAAACTCTGTAAAAATGGCAATTTTGGTCACTGTGAGGGTTTAAAAAGTGGTTATTCAACATGAGGCACGATCCAATTGACATTTTGAATCATTTTTGGTACAGTCCAAAAAATCAATTTTCGGAAGAAAAACGATGACTCCGGACATGTCGAATGTTCCCAAAATGGTCTATAATGATGAAATTTTAACATTTAATCTTTTGACTCTAAATGACTGTTGGATGTGAATTATGACTTTTTCAACTAAAATAAGTGTGATTAAAGTCATTTCTGTGCCTGAAACGGGTCAAAATTGAAGCTTTTGAGTAAGCAAAACTCTGTTAAAATGGCAATTTTGGTCACTGTGAGGGTTTAAAAAGTGGTTATTCAACATGAGGCACGATCCAATTGACATTTTGAATCATTTTTGGTACAGTCCAAAAAATCAATTTTCGGATGAAAAACGATGACTCCGGACATGTCGAACGTTCCCAAAATAGTCTATAATGATGAAATTTTAACATTTAATCTTTTGACTCTAAATGACTGTTGGATGTGAATTATGACTTTTTCAACTAAAATAAGTGTGTTTAAAGTCATTTCTGTGACTGAAACGGGTCAAAATTGAAGCTTTTAAATAAGCAAAACTCTGTAAAAATGGCCATTTTGGTCACTGTGAGGGTTTAAAAAGTGGTTATTCAACATGAGGCACGATCCAATTGACATTTTGAATCATTTTTGGTACAGTCCAAAAAATCTATTTTCGGATGAAAAACGATGACTCCGGACATGTCGAATGTTCCCAAAATGGTCTATGATGATGAAATGTTAACATTTAATCTTTTGACTCTAAATGACTGTTGGATGTGAATTATGACTTTTTCAACTAAAATAAGTGTGTTTAAAGTCATTTCTGTGCCTGAAACGGGTCAAAATTGAAGCTTTTGAATAAGCAAAACTCAGTAAAAATGGCAATTTTGGTCACTGTGAGGGTTTAAAAAGTGGTTATTCAACATGAGGCACGATCCAATTGACATTTGGAATCATTTTTGGTACAGTCCAAAAAATCAATTTTCGGATGAAAAACGATGACTCCGGACATGTCGAACGTTCCCAAAATGGTCTATAATGATGACATTTTAACATTTAATCTTTTGACTCTAAATGACTGTTGGATGTGAATTATGACTTTTTCAACTAAAATAAGTGTGTTTAAAGTAATTTCTGTGCCTGAAACGGGTCAAAATTGAAGCTTTTGAGTAAGCAAAACTCTGTAAAAATGGCAATTTTGGTTACTGTGAGGGTTTAAAAAGTGGTTATTCAACATGAGGCATGATCCAATTGACATTTTGAATCATTTTTGGTACAGTCCAAAAAATCAATTTTCGGATGAAAAACGATGACTCCGGACATGTCGAACGTTCCCAAAATGGTCTATAATGATGAAATTTTAACATTTAATCTTTTGACTCTAAATGACTGTTGGATGTGAATTATGACTTTTTCAACTAAAATAAGTGTGTTTAAAGTCATTTCTGTGCCTGAAATGGGTCAAAATTGAAGCTTTTGAGTAAGCAAAACTCTGTAAAAATGGCAATTTAGCTCACTGTGAGGGTTTTAAAAGTGGTTATTCAACATGAGGCACGATCCAATTGACATTTTGAATCATTTTTGGTACAGTCCAAAAAATCAATTTTCGGATGAAAAACGATGACTCCGGACATGTCGAACGTTCCCAAAACGGTCTATAATGATGAAATTTTAACATTTAATCTTTTGACTCTAAATGACTGTTGGATGTGCATTATGACTTTTCAACTAAAATAAGTGTGTTTAAAGCCATTTCTGTGCCTGAAACGGGTCAAAATTGAAGCTTTTGAGTAAGCAAAACTCTGTAAAAATGGCAATTTTGGTCACTGTGAGGGTTTAAAAAGTGGTTATTCAACATGAGGCACGATCCAATTAACATTTTAAATCATTTTTGGTACAGTCCAAAAAATCAATTTTCGGATGAAAAACGATGACTCCGGACATGTCGAACGTTCCCAAAACGGTCTATAATGATGAAATTTTAACATTTAATCTTTTGACTCTAAATGACTGTTGGATGTGCATTATGACTTTTTCAACTAAAATAAGTGTGTTTAAAGTCATTTCTGTGCCTGAAACAGGTCAAAATTGAAGCTTTTGAGTAAGCAAAACTCTGTAAAAATGGCAATTTTGGTCACTGTGAGGGTTTAAAAAGTGGTTATTCAACATGAGGCACGATCCAATTGACATTTTGAATCATTTTTGGTACAGTCCAAAAAATCAATTTTCGGATGAAAAACGATGACTCCGGACATGTCGAACGTTCCCAAAATAGTCTATAATGATGAAATTTTAACATTTAATCTTTTGACTCTAAATGACTGTTGGATGTGAATTATGACTTTTTCAACTAAAATAAGTGTGTTTAAAGTCATTTCTGTGACTGAAACGGGTCAAAATTGAAGCTTTTAAATAAGCAAAACTCTGTAAAAATGGCCATTTTGGTCACTGTGAGGGTTTAAAAAGTGGTTATTCAACATGAGGCACGATCCAATTGACATTTTGAATCATTTTTGGTACAGTCCAAAAAAATCAATTTTCGGATGAAAAACGATGACTCCGGACATGTCGAACGTTCCCAAAATGGTCTATAATGATGAAATTTTAACATTTAATCTTTTGACTCTAAATGACTGTTGGATGTGAATTATGACTTTTTCAACTAAAATAAGTGTGTTAAAAGTAATTTCTGTGCCTGAAACGGGTCAAAATTGAAGCTTTTGAGTAAGCAAAACTCTGTAAAAATGGCAATTTTGGTCACTGTGAGGGTTTAAAAAGTGGTTATTCAACATGAGGCACGATCCAATTGACATTTTGAATCATTTTTGGTACAGTCCAAAAAATCAATTTTCGGATGAAAAACGATGACTCCGGACAAGTCGAACGTTCCCAAAATGGTCTATAATGATGAAATTTTAACATTTAATCTTTTGACTCTAAATGACTGTTGGATGTGAATTATGACTTTTTCAACTAAAATAAGTGTGTTTAAAGTCATTTCTGTGCCTGAAACGGGTCAAAATTGAAGCTTTTGAGTAAGCAAAACTCTGTAAAAATGGCAATTTTGGTCACTGTGAGGGTTTAAAAAGTGGTTATTCAACATGAGGCACGATCCAATTGACATTTTGAATCATTTTTGGTACAGTCCAAAAAATCTATTTTCGGATGAAAAACGATGACTCCGGACATGTCGAATGTTCCCAAAATGGTCTATGATGATGAAATGTTAACATTTAATCTTTTGACTCTAAATGACTGTTGGATGTGAATTATGACTTTTTCAACTAAAATAAGTGTGTTTAAAGTCATTTCTGTGCCTGAAACGGGTCAAAATTGAAGCTTTTGAATAAGCAAAACTCAGTAAAAATGGCAATTTTGGTCACTGTGAGGGTTTAAAAAGTGGTTATTCAACATGAGGCACGATCCAATTGACATTTGGAATCATTTTTGGTACAGTCCAAAAAATCAATTTTCGGATGAAAAACGATGACTCCGGACATGTCGAACGTTCCCAAAATGGTCTATAATGATGACATTTTAACATTTAATCTTTTGACTCTAAATGACTGTTGGGTGTGAATTATGACTTTTTCAACTAAAATAAGTGTGATTAAAGTCATTTCTGTGCCTGAAACGGGTCAAAATTGAAGCTTTTGAGTAAGCAAAACTCTGTAAAAATGGCAATTTTGGTCACTGTGAGGGTTTAAAAAGTGGTTATTCAACATGAGGCACGATCCAATTGACATTTTGAATCATTTTTGGTACAGTCCAAAAAATCAATTTTCGGATGAAAAACGATGACTCCGGACATGTTGAACGTTCCCAAAATAGTCTATAATGATGAAATTTTAACATTTAATCTTTTGACTCTAAATGACTGTTGGATGTGAATTATGACTTTTTCAACTAAAATAAGTGTGTTTAAAGTCATTTCTGTGACTGAAACGGGTCAAAATTGAAGCTTTTAAATAAGCAAAACTCTGTAAAAATGGCCATTTTGGTCACTGTGAGGGTTTAAAAAGTGGTTATTCAACATGAGGCACGATCCAATTGACATTTTGAATCATTTTTGGTACAGTCCAAAAAATCTATTTTCGGATGAAAAACGATGACTCCGGACATGTCGAATGTTCCCAAAATGGTCTATAATGATGAAATTTTAACATTTAATCTTTTGACTCTAAATGACTGTTGGATGTGAATTATGACTTTTTCAACTAAAATACGTGTGTTTAAAGTCATTTCTGTGCCTGAAACGGGTCAAAATTGAAGCTTTTGAGTAAGCAAAACTCTGTAAAAATGGCAATTTTGGTCAATGTGAGGATTTAAAAAGTGGTTATTCAACATGAGGCACGATCCAATTGACATTTTGAATCATTTTTGGTACAGTCCAAAAAATCAATTTTCGGATGAAAAACGATGACTCCGGACATGTCGAACGTTCCCAAAATGGTCTATAATGATGAAATTTTAACATTTAATCTTTTGACTCTAAATGACTGTTGGATGTGAATTATGACTTTTTCAACTAAAATAAGTGTGTTTAAAGTCATTTCTGTGCCTGAAACGGGTCAAAATTGAAGCTTTTGAGTAAGCAAAACTCTGTAAAAATGGCAATTTTGGTCACCGTGAGGGTTTAAAAAGTGGTTATTCAACATGAGGCACGATCCAATTGACATTTTGAATCATTTTTGGTACAGTCCAAAAAATCAGTTTTCGGATGAAAAACGATGACTCCCGACATGTCGAACGTTCCCAAAATGGTCTATAATGATGAAATGTTAACATTTAATCTTTTGACTCTAAATGACTGTTGGATGTGAATTATGAATTTTTCAACTAAAATAAGTGTGTTTAAAGTCATTTCTGTGCCCGAAACTGGTCAAAATTGAAGCTTTTGAGTAAGCAAAACTCTGTAAAAATGGCAATTTTGGTCACTGTGAGGGTTTAAAAAGTGGTTATTCAACATGAGGCACGATCCAATTGACATTTTGAATCATTTTTGTTACAGTCCAAAAAATCAATTTTCGGATGAAAAACGATGACTCCGGACATGTCAAACGTTCCCAAAATGGTCTATAATGATGAAATTTTAACATTTAATCATTTGACTCTAAATGACTGTTGGATGTGAATTATGACTTTTTCAACTAAAATAAGTGTGTTTAAAGTTATTTCTTTGCCTGAAACAGGTCAAAATTAAAGCTTTTGAGTAAGCAAAACTCTGTAAAAATGGCAATTTTGGTCACTGTGAGGGTTTAAAAAGTGGTTATTCAACATGAGCCACGATCCAATTGACATTTTGAATCATTTTTGGTACAGTCCAAAAAATCAATTTTCGGATGAAAAACGATGACTCCGGACATGTCGAACGTTCTCAAAATGGTCTATAATGATGAAATTTTAACATTTAATCTTTTGACTCTAAATGACTGTTGGATGTGAATTATGACTTTTTCAACTAAAATAAGTGTGTTTAAAGTCATTTCTGTGCCTGAAACGGGTCAAAATTGAAGCTTTTGAGTAAGCAAATCTCTGTAAAAATGGCAATTTTGGTCAATGTGAGGATTTAAAAAGTGGTTATTCAACATGCGGCACGATCCAATTGACATTTTGAATCATTTTTGGTACATCCAAAAAACCAATTTTCGGATGAAAAACGATGACTCCGGACATGTCGAATGTTCCCAAAATGGTCTATAATGATGAAATTTTAACATTTAATCTTTTGACTCTAAATGACTGTTGGATGTGAATTATGACAATTTCAACTAAAATAAGTGTGTTCAAAGTCATTTCTGTGACTGAAACGGGTCAAAATTGAAGCTTTTAAATAAGCAAAACTCTGTAAAAATGGCCATTTTGGTCACTGTGAGGGTTTAAAAAGTGGTTATTCAAAATGAGGCACAATCCAATTGACATTTTGAATCATTTTTGGTACAGTCCAAAAAAATCAGTTTTCGGATGAAAAACGATGACTCCCGACATGTCGAACGTTTTAAAATGGTCTATAATGATGAAATGTTAACATTTAATCTTTTGACTCTAAATGACTGTTGGATGTGAATTATCACTTTTTCAACTAAAATAAGTGTGTTTAAAGTCATTTCTGTGCCTGAAACGGGTCAAAATTGAAGCTTTTGAGTAAGCAAAAGTCTGTAAAAATGGCAATTTTGGTCACAGTGAGGGGTTAAAAAGTGGTTATTCAACATGAGGCACGATCCAATTGACATTTTGAATCATTTTTTGTACAGTCCAAAAAATCAATTTTCGGATGAAAAACGATGACTCCGGACATGTCGAACGTTCCCAAAATGGTCTATAATGATGAAATTTTAACATTTAATCTTTTGACTCTAAATGACTGTTGGATGTGAATTATGACTTTTTCAACTAAAATAAGTGTGTTTAAAGTCATTTCTGTGCCTGAAACGGGTCAAAATTGAAGCTTTTGAGTAAGCAAAACTCTGTAAAAATGGCAATTTTGGTCACTGTGAGGGTTTAAAAAGTGGTTATTCAACATGAGGCACGATCCAATTGACATTTTGAATCATTTTTGGTACAGTCCAAAAAAATCAATTTTCGGATAAAAAACGATGACTCCGGACATGTCGAACGTTCCCAAAATGGTCTATAATGATGAAATTTTAACATTTAATCTTTTGACTCTAAATGACTGTTGGATGTGAATTATGACTTTTTCAACTAAAATAAGTGTGTTTAAAGTCATTTCTGTGCCTGAAACGGGTCAAAATTGAAGCTTTTGAGTAAGCAAAACTCTGTAAAAATGGCAATTGTGGTCACTGTGAGGGTTTAAAAAGTGGTTATTCAACATGAGGCACGATCCAATTGACATTTTGAATCATTTTTGGTACAGTCCAAAAAATCAGTTTTCGGATGAAAAACGATGACTCCGGACATGTCGAACGTTCCCAAAATGGTCTATAATGATGAAATTTTAACATTTAATCTTTTGACTCTAAATGACTGTTGGATGTGAATTATGACAATTTCAACTAAAATAAGTGTGTTTAAAGTCATTTCTGTGACTGAAACGGGTCAAAATTGAAGCTTTTAAATAAGCAAAACTCTGTAAAAATGGCCATTGTGGTCACTGTGAGGGTTTAAAAAGTGGTTATTCAACATGAGGCACGATCCAATTGACATTTTGAGTCATTTTTGGTACAGTCCAAAAAATCAATTTTCGGATGAAAAACGATGACTCCGGACATGTCAAACGTTCCCAAAATGGTCTATAATGATGAAATTTTAACATTTAATCTTTTGACTCTAAATGATTTTTTATATGTGAATTATGACTTTTTCAACTAAAATAAGTGTGTTTAAAGTCATTTCTGTGCCTGAAACAGGTCAAAATTGAAGCTTTTGAGTAAGCAAAACTCTGTAAAAATGTCAATTTTGGTCACTGTGAGGGTTTAAAAAGTGGTTATTCAACATGAGGCACGATCCAATTGACATTTTGAATCATTTTTGGTACAGTCCAAAAAATCAATTTTCGGATGAAAAACGATGACTCCGGACATGTCGAACGTTCCCAAAATGGTCTATAATGATGAAATTTTAACATTTAATCTTTTGACTCTAAATGACTGTTGGATGTGAATTATGACCTTTTCAACTAAAATAAGTGTGTTCAAAGTCATTTCTGTGACTGAAACGGGTCAAAATTGAAGCTTTTAAATATGCAAAACTCTGTAAAAATGGCCATTTTGGTCACTGTGAGGGTTTAAAAAGTGGTTATTCAACATGAGGCACGATCCAATTGACATTTTGAATCATTTTTGGTACAGTCCAAAAAATCAGTTTTCGGATGAAAAACGATGACTCCCGACATGTCGAACGTTCCCAAAATGGTCTATAATGATGAAATGTTAACATTTAATCTTTTGACTCTAAATGACTGTTGGATGTGAATTATGACTTTTTCAACTAAAATTAGTGTGTTTAAATTCATTTCTGTGCCCGAAACTGGTCAAAATTGAAGCTTTTGAGTAAGCAAAACTCTGTAAAAATGGCAATTTTGGTCACTGTGAGGGTTTAAAAAGTGGTTATTCAACATGAGGCACGATCCAATTGACATTTTGAATCATTTTTGGTACAGTCCAAAAAATCAATTTTCGGATGAAAAAACGATGACTCCGGACATGTCGAACGTTCCCAAAATGGTCTATAATGATGAAATTTTATCATTTAATCTTTTGACTCTAAATGACTGTTGGATGTGAATTATGACTTTTTCAACTAAAATAAGTGTGTTTAAAGACATTTATGTGCCTGAAACGGGTCAAAATTGAAGCTTTTGAGTAAGCAAAACTCTGTAAAAATGGCAATTTTGGTCAATGTGAGGATTTAAAAGTGGTTATTCAACATGAGGCACGATCCAATTGACATTTTGAATCATTTTTGGTACAGTCCAAAAAATCAATTTTCGGATGAAAAACGATGACTCCGGACATGTCGAACGTTCCCAAAATGGTCTATAATGATGAAATTTTAACATTTAATCTTTTGACTCTAAATGACAGTTGGATGTGAATTATGACATTTTCAACTAAAATAAGTGTGTTTAAAGTCATTTCTGTGCCTGAAACGGGTCAAAATTGAAGCTTTTGAGTAAGCAAAACTCAGTAAAAATGGCAATTTTGGTCACTGTGAGGGTTTAAAAAGTGGTTATTCAACATGAGGCACGATACAATTGACATTTTGAATCATTTTTGGTACAGTCCAAAAAATCAATTTTCGGATGAAAAACGATGACTCCGGACATGTCGAACGTTCCCAAAATGGTCTATAATGATGACATTTTAACATTTAATCTTTTGACTCTAAATGACTGTTGGATGTGAATTATGACTTTTTCAACTAAAATAAGTGTGTTTAAAGTCATTTCTGTGCCTGAAAGGGGTCAAAATTGAAGCTTTTGAGTAAGCAAAACTCTGTAAAAATGGCAATTTTGGTCACAGTGAGGGGTTAAAAAGTGGTTATTGAACATGAGGCACGATCCAATTGACATTTTGAATCATTTTTGGTACAGTCCAAAAAATCAATTTTCGGATGAAAAACGATGACTCCGGACATGTCGAACGTTCCCAAAATGGTCTATAATGATGAAATTTTAACATTTAATCTTTTGACTCTAAAAGACTGTTGGATGTGAATTATGACTTTTTCAACTAAAATAAGTGTGTTTAAAGTCATTTCTGTGACTGAAAGGGGTCAAAATTAAAGCTTTTGAGTAAGCAAAACTCTGTAAAAATGGCCATTTTGGTCACTCTGAGGGTTTAAAAAGTGGTTATTCAACATGAGGCACAATCCAATTGACATTTTGAATCATTTTTGATACAGTCCAAAAAAATCAATTTTCGGATGAAAAACGATGACTCCGGACATGTCGAACGTTCCCAAAATGGTCTATAATGATGAAATTTTAACATTTAATCGTTTGACTCTAAATGACTGTTGGATGTGAATTATGACAATTTCAACTAAAATAAGTGTGTTCAAAGTCATTTCTGTGACTGAAACGGGTCAAAATTGAAGCTTTTAAATAAGCAAAACTCTGTAAAAATGCCCATTTTGGTCACTGTGAGGGTTTAAAAAGTGGTTATTCAACATGAGGCACGATCCAATTGACATTTTGAATCATTTTTGGTACAGTCCAAAAAATCAATTTTCGGATGAAAAACGATGACTCCGGACATGTCAAACGTTCCCAAAATGGTCTATAATGATGAAATTTTAACATTTAATCTTTTGACTCTAAATGATTTTTTATATGTGAATTATGACTTTTTCAACTAAAATAAGTGTGTTTAAAGTCATTTCTGTGCCTGAAACAGGTCAAAATTGAAGCTTTTGAGTAAGCAAAACTCTGTAAAAATGTCAATTTTGGTCACTGTGAGGGTTTAAAAAGTGGTTATTCAACATGAGGCACGATCCAATTGACATTTTGAATCATTTTTGGTACAGTCCAAAAAATCAATTTTCGGATGAAAAACGATGACTCCGGACATGTCGAACGTTCCCAAAATGGTCTATAATGATGAAATTTTAACATTTAATCTTTTGACTCTAAATGACTGTTGGATGTGAATTATGACCTTTTCAACTAAAATAAGTGTTTAAAGTCATTTCTGTGCCTGAAACGGGTCAAAATTGAAGCTTTTGAGTAAGCAAAGCTCTGTAAAAATGGCAATTTTGGTCACTGTGAGGGTTTAAAAAGTGGTTATTCAACATGAGGCACGATCCAATTGACATTTTGAATCATTTTTGGTACATCCAAAAAACCAATTTTCGGATGAAAAACGATGACTCCGGACATGTCGAATGTTCCCAAAATGGTCTATAATGATGAAATTTTAACATTTAATCTTTTGACTCTAAATGACTGTTGGATGTGAATTATGACAATTTCAACTAAAATAAGTGTGTTCAAAGTCATTTCTGTGACTGAAACGGGTCAAAATTGAAGCTTTTAAATAAGCAAAACTCTGTAAAAATGGCCATTTTGGTCACTGTGAGGGTTTAAAAAGTGGTTATTCAACATGAGGCACGATCCAATTGACATTTTGAATCATTTTTGGTACAGTCCAAAAAATCAATTTTCGGATGAAAAACGATGACTCCGGACATGTCAAACGTTCCCAAAATGGTCTATAATGATGACATTTTAACATTTAATCTTTTGACTCTAAATGACTGTTGGATGTGAATT
Organism: Lissotriton vulgaris; assembly: GCF_964263255.1. Classification (NCBI taxonomy): domain Eukaryota; kingdom Metazoa; phylum Chordata; class Amphibia; order Caudata; family Salamandridae; genus Lissotriton; species Lissotriton vulgaris. The sequence continues at coordinate 109,109 of NW_028250245.1, forward strand.
ATGACTTTTTCAACTAAAATAAGTGTGTTTAAAGTCATTTCTGTGCCTGAAACGGGTCAAAATTGAAGCTTTTGAGTAAGCAAATCTCTGTAAAAATGGCAATTTTGGTCACAGTGAGGGGTTAAAAAGTGGTTATTCAACATGAGGCACGATCCAATTGACATTTTGAATCATTTTTGGTACAGTCCAAAAAATCAATTTTCGGATGAAAAACGATGACTCCGGACATGTCGAACATTCCCAAAATGGTCTATAATGATGAAATTTTAACATATAATCTTTTGACTCTAAATGACTGTTGGATGTGAATTATGACTTTTTCAACTAAAATAAGTGTGTTTAAAGTCATTTCTGTGCCTGAAACGGGTCAAAATTGAAGCTTTTGAGTAAGCAAAACTCTGTAAAAATGGCAATTTTGGTCACTGTGAGGGTTTAAAAAGTGGTTATTCAACATGAGGCACGATCCAATTGACATTTTGAATCATTTTTGGTACAGTCCAAAAAATCAGTTTTCGGATGAAAAACGATGACTCCCGACATGTCGAACGTTCCCAAAATGGTCTATAATGATGAAATGTTAACATTTAATCTTTTGACTCTAAATGACTGTTGGATGTGAATTATGACTTTTTCAACTAAAATAAGTGTGTTTAAATTCATTTCTGTGCCCGAAACTGGTCAAAATTGAAGCTTTTGAGTAAGCAAAACTCTGTAAAAATGGCAATTTTGGTCACTGTGAGGGTTTAAAAAGTGGTTATTCAACATGAGGCACGATCTAATTGACATTTTGAATCATTTTTGGTACAGTCCAAAAAATCAATTTTCGGATGAAAAAACGATGACTCCGGACATGTCGAACGTTCCCAAAATGGTCTATAATGATGAAATTTTATCATTTAATCTTTTGACTCTAAATGACTGTTGGATGTGAATTATGACTTTTTCAACTAAAATAAGTGTGTTTAAAGACATTTATGTGCCTGAAACGGGTCAAAATTGAAGCTTTTGAGTAAGCAAAACTCTGTAAAAATGGCAATTTTGGTCAATGTGAGGATTTAAAAGTGGTTATTCAACATGAGGCACGATCCAATTGACATTTTGAATCATTTTTGGTACAGTCCAAAAAATCAATTTTCGGATGAAAAACGATGACTCCGGACATGTCGAACGTTCCCAAAATGGTCTATAATGATGAAATTTTAACATTTAATCTTTTGACTCTAAATGACAGTTGGATGTGAATTATGACATTTTCAACTAAAATAAGTGTGTTTAAAGTCATTTCTGTGCCTGAAACGGGTCAAAATTGAAGCTTTTGAGTAAGCAAAACTCAGTAAAAATGGCAATTTTGGTCACTGTGAGGGTTTAAAAAGTGGTTATTCAACATGAGGCACGATACAATTGACATTTTGAATCATTTTTGGTACAGTCCAAAAAATCAATTTTCGGATGAAAAACGATGACTCCGGACATGTCGAACGTTCCCAAAATGGTCTATAATGATGACATTTTAACATTTAATCTTTTGACTCTAAATGACTGTTGGATGTGAATTATGACTTTTTCAACTAAAATAAGTGTGTTTAAAGTCATTTCTGTGCCTGAAAGGGGTCCAAATTAAAGCTTTTGAGTAAGCAAAACTCTGTAAAAATGGCCATTTTGGTCACTCTGAGGGTTTAAAAAGTGGTTATTCAACATGAGGCACAATCCAATTGACATTTTGAATCATTTTTGATACAGTCCAAAAAAATCAATTTTCGGATGAAAAACGATGACTCCGGACATGTCGAACGTTCCCAAAATGGTCTATAATGATGAAATTTTAACATTTAATCTTTTGACTCTAAATGACTGTTGGATGTGAATTATGACAATTTCAACTAAAATAAGTGTGTTCAAAGTCATTTCTGTGACTGAAACGGGTCAAAATTGAAGCTTTTAAATAAGCAAAACTCTGTAAAAATGGCCATTTTGGTCACTGTGAGGGTTTAAAAAGTGGTTATTCAACATGAGGCACGATCCAATTGACATTTTGAATCATTTTTGGTACAGTCCAAAAAATCAATTTTCGGATGAAAAACGATGACTCCGGACATGTCGAACGTTCCCAAAATGGTCTATAATGATAAAATTTTAACATTTAATCTTTTGACTCTAAATGACTGTTGGATGTGAATTATGACAATTTCAACTAAAATAAGTGTGTTTAAAGTCATTTCTGTGACTGAAACGGGTCAAAATTGAAGCTTTTAAATAAGCAAAACTCTGTAAAAATGGCCATTGTGGTCACTGTGAGGGTTTAAAAAGTGGTTATTCAACATGAGGCACGATCCAATTGACATTTTGAGTCATTTTTGGTACAGTCCAAAAAATCAATTTTCGGATGAAAAACGATGACTCCGGACATGTCAAACGTTCCCAAAATGGTCTATAATGATGAAATTTTAACATTTAATCTTTTGACTCTAAATGATTTTTTATATGTGAATTATGACTTTTTCAACTAAAATAAGTGTGTTTAAAGTCATTTCTGTGCCTGAAACAGGTCAAAATTGAAGCTTTTGAGTAAGCAAAACTCTGTAAAAATGTCAATTTTGGTCACTGTGAGGGTTTAAAAAGTGGTTATTCAACATGAGGCACGATCCAATTGACATTTTGAATCATTTTTGGTACAGTCCAAAAAATCAATTTTCGGATGAAAAACTATGACTCCGGACATGTCGAACGTTCCCAAAATGGTCTATAATGATGAAATTTTAACATTTAATCTTTTGACTCTAAATGACTGTTGGATGTGAATTATGACCTTTTCAACTAAAATAAGTGTTTAAAGTCATTTCTGTGCCTGAAACGGGTCAAAATTGAAGCTTTTGAGTAAGCAAAGCTCTGTAAAAATGGCAATTTTGGTCACTGTGAGGGTTTAAAAAGTGGTTATTCAACATGAGGCACGATCCAATTGACATTTTGAATCATTTTTGGTACATCCAAAAAACCAATTTTCGGATGAAAAACGATGACTCCGGACATGTCGAATGTTCCCAAAATGGTCTATAATGATGAAATTTTAACATTTAATCTTTTGACTCTAAATGACTGTTGGATGTGAATTATGACAATTTCAACTAAAATAAGTGTGTTCAAAGTCATTTCTGTGACTGAAACGGGTCAAAATTGAAGCTTTTAAATATGCAAAACTCTGTAAAAATGGCCATTTTGGTCACTGTGAGGGTTTAAAAAGTGGTTATTCAACATGAGGCACGATCCAATTGACATTTTGAATCATTTTTGGTACAGTCCAAAAAATCAATTTTCGGATGAAAAACGATGACTCCGGACATGTCAAACGTTCCCAAAATGGTCTATAATGATGACATTTTAACATTTAATCTTTTGACTCTAAATGACTGTTGGATGTGAATTATGACTTTTTCAACTAAAATAAGTGTGTTTAAAGTCATTTCTGTGCCTGAAACGGGTCAAAATTGAAGCTTTTGAGTAAGCAAATCTCTGTAAAAATGGCAATTTTGGTCACAGTGAGGGGTTAAAAAGTGGTTATTCAACATGAGGCACGATCCAATTGACATTTTGAATCATTTTTGGTACAGTCCAAAAAATCAATTTTCGGATGAAAAACGATGACTCCGGACATGTCGAACATTCCCAAAATGGTCTATAATGATGAAATTTTAACATATAATCTTTTGACTCTAAATGACTGTTGGATGTGAATTATGACTTTTTCAACTAAAATAAGTGTGTTTAAAGTCATTTCTGTGCCTGAAACGGGTCAAAATTGAAGCTTTTGAGTAAGCAAAACTCTGTAAAAATGGCAATTTTGGTCACTGTGAGGGTTTAAAAAGTGGTTATTCAACATGAGGCACGATCCAATTGACATTTTGAATCATTTTTGGTACAGTCCAAAAAATCAGTTTTCGGATGAAAAACGATGACTCCCGACATGTCGAACGTTCCCAAAATGGTCTATAATGATGAAATGTTAACATTTAATCTTTTGACTCTAAATGACTGTTGGATGTGAATTATGACTTTTTCAACTAAAATAAGTGTGTTTAAATTCATTTCTGTGCCCGAAACTGGTCAAAATTGAAGCTTTTGAGTAAGCAAAACTCTGTAAAAATGGCAATTTTGGTCACTGTGAGGGTTTAAAAAGTGGTTATTCAACATGAGGCACGATCCAATTGACATTTTGAATCATTTTTGGTACAGTCCAAAATATCAATTTTCGGATGAAAAAACGATGACTCCGGACATGTCGAACGTTCCCAAAATGGTCTATAATGATGAAATTTTATCATTTAATCTTTTGACTCTAAATGACTGTTGGATGTGAATTATGACTTTTTCAACTAAAATAAGTGTGTTTAAAGACATTTATGTGCCTGAAACGGGTCAAAATTGAAGCTTTTGAGTAAGCAAAACTCTGTAAAAATGGCAATTTTGGTCAATGTGAGGATTTAAAAGTGGTTATTCAACATGAGGCACGATCCAATTGACATTTTGAATCATTTTTGGTACAGTCCAAAAAATCAATTTTCGGATGAAAAACGATGACTCCGGACATGTCGAACGTTCCCAAAATGGTCTATAATGATGAAATTTTAACATTTAATCTTTTGACTCTAAATGACAGTTGGATGTGAATTATGACTTTTTCAACTAAAATAAGTGTGTTTAAAGTCATTTCTGTGCCTGAAACGGGTCAAAATTGAAGCTTTTGAGTAAGCAAAACTCAGTAAAAATGGCAATTTTGGTCACTGTGAGGGTTTAAAAAGTGGTTATTCAACATGAGGCACGATACAATTGACATTTTGAATCATTTTTGGTACAGTCCAAAAAATCAATTTTCGGATGAAAAACGATGACTCCGGACATGTCGAACGTTCCCAAAATGGTCTATAATGATGACATTTTAACATTTAATCTTTTGACTCTAAATGACTGTTGGATGTGAATTATGACTTTTTCAACTAAAATAAGTGTGTTTAAAGTCATTTCTGTGCCTGAAAGGGGTCAAAATTGAAGCTTTTGAGTAAGCAAAACTCTGTAAAAATGGCAATTTTGGTCACAGTGAGGGGTTAAAAAGTGGTTATTGAACATGAGGCACGATCCAATTGACATTTTGAATCATTTTTGGTACAGTCCAAAAAATCAATTTTCGGATGAAAAACGATGACTCCGGACATGTCGAACGTTCCCAAAATGGTCTATAATGATGAAATTTTAACATTTAATCTTTTGACTCTAAAAGACTGTTGGATGTGAATTATGACTTTTTCAACTAAAATAAGTGTGTTTAAAGTCATTTCTGTGACTGAAAGGGGTCAAAATTAAAGCTTTTGAGTAAGCAAAACTCTGTAAAAATGGCCATTTTGGTCACTCTGAGGGTTTAAAAAGTGGTTATTCAACATGAGGCACAATCCAATTGACATTTTGAATCATTTTTGATACAGTCCAAAAAAATCAATTTTCGGATGAAAAACGATGACTCCGGACATGTCGAACGTTCCCAAAATGGTCTATAATGATGAAATTTTAACATTTAATCGTTTGACTCTAAATGACTGTTGGATGTGAATTATGACAATTTCAACTAAAATAAGTGTGTTCAAAGTCATTTCTGTGACTGAAACGGGTCAAAATTGAAGCTTTTAAATAAGCAAAACTCTGTAAAAATGCCCATTTTGGTCACTGTGAGGGTTTAAAAAGTGGTTATTCAACATGAGGCACGATCCAATTGACATTTTGAATCATTTTTGGTACAGTCCAAAAAATCAATTTTCGGATGAAAAACGATGACTCCGGACATGTCAAACGTTCCCAAAATGGTCTATAATGATGAAATTTTAACATTTAATCTTTTGACTCTAAATGATTTTTTATATGTGAATTATGACTTTTTCAACTAAAATAAGTGTGTTTAAAGTCATTTCTGTGCCTGAAACAGGTCAAAATTGAAGCTTTTGAGTAAGCAAAACTCTGTAAAAATGTCAATTTTGGTCACTGTGAGGGTTTAAAAAGTGGTTATTCAACATGAGGCACGATCCAATTGACATTTTGAATCATTTTTGGTACAGTCCAAAAAATCAATTTTCGGATGAAAAACGATGACTCCGGACATGTCGAACGTTCCCAAAATGGTCTATAATGATGAAATTTTAACATTTAATCTTTTGACTCTAAATGACTGTTGGATGTGAATTATGACCTTTTCAACTAAAATAAGTGTTTAAAGTCATTTCTGTGCCTGAAACGGGTCAAAATTGAAGCTTTTGAGTAAGCAAAGCTCTGTAAAAATGGCAATTTTGGTCACTGTGAGGGTTTAAAAAGTGGTTATTCAACATGAGGCACGATCCAATTGACATTTTGAATCATTTTTGGTACATCCAAAAAACCAATTTTCGGATGAAAAACGATGACTCCGGACATGTCGAATGTTCCCAAAATGGTCTATAATGATGAAATTTTAACATTTAATCTTTTGACTCTAAATGACTGTTGGATGTGAATTATGACAATTTCAACTAAAATAAGTGTGTTCAAAGTCATTTCTGTGACTGAAACGGGTCAAAATTGAAGCTTTTAAATAAGCAAAACTCTGTAAAAATGGCCATTTTGGTCACTGTGAGGGTTTAAAAAGTGGTTATTCAACATGAGGCACGATCCAATTGACATTTTGAATCATTTTTGGTACAGTCCAAAAAATCAATTTTCGGATGAAAAACGATGACTCCGGACATGTCAAACGTTCCCAAAATGGTCTATAATGATGACATTTTAACATTTAATCTTTTGACTCTAAATGACTGTTGGATGTGAATTATGACTTTTTCAACTAAAATAAGTGTGTTTAAAGTCATTTCTGTGCCTGAAACGGGTCAAAATTGAAGCTTTTGAGTAAGCAAATCTCTGTAAAAATGGCAATTTTGGTCACAGTGAGGGGTTAAAAAGTGGTTATTCAACATGAGGCACGATCCAATTGACATTTTGAATCATTTTTGGTACAGTCCAAAAAATCAATTTTCGGATGAAAAACGATGACTCCGGACATGTCGAACATTCCCAAAATGGTCTATAATGATGAAATTTTAACATATAATCTTTTGACTCTAAATGACTGTTGGATGTGAATTATGACTTTTTCAACTAAAATAAGTGTGTTTACAGTCATTTCTGTGCCTGAAACGGGTCAAAATTGAAGCTTTTGAGTAAGCAAAACTCTGTAAAAATGGCAATTTTGGTCACTGTGAGGGTTTAAAAAGTGGTTATTCAACATGAGGCACGATCCAATTGACATTTTGAATCATTTTTGGTACAGTCCAAAAAATCAGTTTTCGGATGAAAAACGATGACTCCCGACATGTCGAACGTTCCCAAAATGGTCTATAATGATGAAATGTTAACATTTAATCTTTTGACTCTAAATGACTGTTGGATGTGAATTATGACTTTTTCAACTAAAATAAGTGTGTTTAAATTCATTTCTGTGCCCGAAACTGGTCAAAATTGAAGCTTTTGAGTAAGCAAAACTCTGTAAAAATGGCAATTTTGGTCACTGTGAGGGTTTAAAAAGTGGTTATTCAACATGAGGCACGATCTAATTGACATTTTGAATCATTTTTGGTACAGTCCAAAAAATCAATTTTCGGATGAAAAAACGATGACTCCGGACATGTCGAACGTTCCCAAAATGGTCTATAATGATGAAATTTTATCATTTAATCTTTTGACTCTAAATGACTGTTGGATGTGAATTATGACTTTTTCAACTAAAATAAGTGTGTTTAAAGACATTTATGTGCCTGAAACGGGTCAAAATTGAAGCTTTTGAGTAAGCAAAACTCTGTAAAAATGGCAATTTTGGTCAATGTGAGGATTTAAAAGTGGTTATTCAACATGAGGCACGATCCAATTGACATTTTGAATCATTTTTGGTACAGTCCAAAAAATCAATTTTCGGATGAAAAACGATGACTCCGGACATGTCGAACGTTCCCAAAATGGTCTATAATGATGAAATTTTAACATTTAATCTTTTGACTCTAAATGACAGTTGGATGTGAATTATGACATTTTCAACTAAAATAAGTGTGTTTAAAGTCATTTCTGTGCCTGAAACGGGTCAAAATTGAAGCTTTTGAGTAAGCAAAACTCAGTAAAAATGGCAATTTTGGTCACTGTGAGGGTTTAAAAAGTGGTTATTCAACATGAGGCACGATACAATTGACATTTTGAATCATTTTTGGTACAGTCCAAAAAATCAATTTTCGGATGAAAAACGATGACTCCGGACATGTCGAACGTTCCCAAAATGGTCTATAATGATGACATTTTAACATTTAATCTTTTGACTCTAAATGACTGTTGGATGTGAATTATGACTTTTTCAACTAAAATAAGTGTGTTTAAAGTCATTTCTGTGCCTGAAAGGGGTCCAAATTAAAGCTTTTGAGTAAGCAAAACTCTGTAAAAATGGCCATTTTGGTCACTCTGAGGGTTTAAAAAGTGGTTATTCAACATGAGGCACAATCCAATTGACATTTTGAATCATTTTTGATACAGTCCAAAAAAATCAATTTTCGGATGAAAAACGATGACTCCGGACATGTCGAACGTTCCCAAAATGGTCTATAATGATGAAATTTTAACATTTAATCTTTTGACTCTAAATGACTGTTGGATGTGAATTATGACAATTTCAACTAAAATAAGTGTGTTCAAAGTCATTTCTGTGACTGAAACGGGTCAAAATTGAAGCTTTTAAATAAGCAAAACTCTGTAAAAATGGCCATTTTGGTCACTGTGAGGGTTTAAAAAGTGGTTATTCAACATGAGGCACGATCCAATTGACATTTTGAATCATTTTTGGTACAGTCCAAAAAATCAATTTTCGGATGAAAAACGATGACTCCGGACATGTCGAACGTTCCCAAAATGGTCTATAATGATAAAATTTTAACATTTAATCTTTTGACTCTAAATGACTGTTGGATGTGAATTATGACTTTTTCAACTAAAATAAGTGTGTTTAAAGTCATTTCTGTGACTGATACGGGTCAAAATTGAAGCTTTTGAGTAAGCAAAACTCTGTAAAAATGGCCATTTTGGTCACTCTGAGGGTTTAAAAAGTGGTTATTCAACATGAGGCACAATCCAATTGACATTTTGAATCATTTTTGATACAGTCCAAAAAAATCAATTTTCGGATGAAAAACGATGACTCCGGACATGTCGAACGTTCCCAAAATGGTCTATAATGATGAAATTTTAACATTTAATCTTTTGACTCTAAATGACTGTTGGATGTGAATTATGACAATTTCAACTAAAATAAGTGTGTTCAAAGTCATTTCTGTGACTGAAACGGGTCAAAATTGAAGCTTTTAAATAAGCAAAACTCTGTAAAAATGGCCATTTTGGTCACTGTGAAGGTTTAAAAAGTGGTTATTCAACATGAGGCACGATCCAATTGACATTTTGAATCATTTTTGGTACAGTCCAAAAAATCAATTTTCGGATGAAAAACGATGACTCCGGACATGTCAAACGTTCCCAAAATGGTCTATAATGATGAGATTTTAACATTTAATCTTTTGACTCTAAATGACTGTTGGATGTGAATTATGACTTTTTCAACTAAAATAAGTGTGTTTAAAGTCATTTCTGTGCCTGAAAGGGGTCAAAATTAAAGCTTTTGAGTAAGCAAAACTCTGTAAAAATGGCAATTTTGGTCACAGTGAGGGGTTAAAAAGTGGTTATTCAACATGAGGCACGATCCAATTGACATTTTGAATCATTTTTGATACAGTCCAAAAAAATCAATTTTCGGATGAAAAACGATGACTCCGGACATGTCGAACGTTCCCAAAATGGTCTATAATGATGAAATTTTAACATTTAATCTTTTGACTCTAAATGACTGTTGGATGTGAATTATGACAATTTCAACTAAAATAAGTGTGTTCAAAGTCATTTCTGTGACTGAAACGGGTCAAAATTGAAGCTTTTAAATAAGCAAAACTCTGTAAAAATGGCCATTTTGGTCACTGTGAGGGTTTAAAAAGTGGTTATTCAACATGAGGCACGATCCAATTGACATTTTGAATCATTTTTGGTACAGTCCAAAAAATCAATTTTCGGATGAAAAACGATGACTCCGGACATGTCAAACGTTCCCAAAATGGTCTATAATGATGAAATTTTAACATTTAATCTTTTGACTCTAAATGATTTTTTATATGTGAATTATGACTTTTTCAACTAAAATAAGTGTGTTTAAAGTCATTTCTGTGCCTGAAACAGGTCAAAATTGAAGCTTTTGAGTAAGCAAAACTCTGTAAAAATGTCAATTTTGGTCACTGTGAGGGTTTAAAAAGTGGTTATTCAACATGAGGCACGATCCAATTGACATTTTGAATCATTTTTGGTACAGTCCAAAAAATCAATTTTCGGATGAAAAACGATGACGCTGGACATGTCGAACGTTCCCAAAATGGTCTATAATGATGAAATTTTAACATTTAATCTTTTGACTCTAAATGACTGTTGGATGTGAATTATGACCTTTTCAACTAAAATAAGTGTTTAAAGTCATTTCTGTGCCTGAAACGGGTCAAAATTGAAGCTTTTGAGTAAGCAAAGCTCTATAAAAATGGCAATTTTGGTCACTGTGAGGGTTTAAAAAGTGGTTATTCAACATGAGGCACGATCCAATTGACATTTTGAATCATTTTTGGTACATCCAAAAAACCAATTTTCGGATGAAAAACGATGACTCCGGACATGTCGAATGTTCCCAAAATGGTCTATAATGATGAAATTTTAACATTTAATCTTTTGACTCTAAATGACTGTTGGATGTGAATTATGACAATTTCAACTAAAATAAGTGTGTTCAAAGTCATTTCTGTGACTGAAACGGGTCAAAATTGAAGCTTTTAAATAAGCAAAACTCTGTAAAAATGGCCATTTTGGTCACTGTGAGGGTTTAAAAAGTGGTTATTCAACATGAGGCACGATCCAATTGACATTTTGAATCATTTTTGGTACAGTCCAAAAAATCAATTTTCGGATGAAAAACGATGACTCCGGACATGTCAAACGTTCCCAAAATGGTCTATAATGATGAAATTTTAACATTTAATCTTTTGACTCTAAATGACTGTTGGATGTGAATTATGACTTTTTCAACTAAAATAAGTGTGTTTAAAGTCATTTCTGTGCCTGAAACGGGTCAAAATTGAAGCTTTTGAGTAAGCAAATCTCTGTAAAAATGGCAATTTTGGTCACAGTGAGGGGTTAAAAAGTGGTTATTCAACATGAGGCACGATCCAATTGACATTTTGAATCATTTTTGGTACAGTCCAAAAAATCAATTTTCGGATGAAAAACGATGACTCTGGACATGTCGAACATTCCCAAAATGGTCTATAATGATGAAATTTTAACATATAATCTTTTGACTCTAAATGACTGTTGGATGTGAATTATGACTTTTTCAACTAAAATAAGTGTGTTTAAAGTCATTTCTGTGCCTGAAACGGGTCAAAATTGAAGCTTTTGAGTAAGCAAAACTCTGTAAAAATGGCAATTTTGGTCACTGTGAGGGTTTAAAAAGTGGTTATTCAACATGAGGCACGATCCAATTGACATTTTGAATCATTTTTGGTACAGTCCAAAAAATCAGTTTTCGGATGAAAAACGATGACTCCCGACATGTCGAACGTTCCCAAAATGGTCTATAATGATGAAATTTTAACATATAATCTTTTGACTCTAAATGACTGTTGGATGTGAATTATGACTTTTTCAACTAAAATAAGTGTGTTTAAAGTCATTTCTGTGCCTGAAACGGGTCAAAATTGAAGCTTTTGAGTAAGCAAAACTCTGTAAAAATGGCAATTTTGGTCACTGTGAGGGTTTAAAAAGTGGTTATTCAACATGAGGCACGATCCAATTGACATTTTGAATCATTTTTGGTACAGTCCAAAAAATCAGTTTTCGGATGAAAAACGATGACTCCCGACATGTCGAACGTTCCCAAAATGGTCTATAATGATGAAATGTTAACATTTAATCTTTTGACTCTAAATGACTGTTGGATGTGAATTATGACTTTTTCAACTAAAATAAGTGTGTTTAAAGACATTTATGTGCCTGAAACGGGTCAAAATTGAAGCTTTTGAGTAAGCAAAACTCTGTAAAAATGGCAATTTTGGTCAATGTGAGGATTTAAAAGTGGTTATTCAACATGAGGCACGATCCAATTGACATTTTGAATCATTTTTGGTACAGTCCAAAAAATCAATTTTCGGATGAAAAACGATGACTCCGGACATGTCGAACGTTCCCAAAATGGTCTATAATGATGAAATTTTAACATTTAATCTTTTGACTCTAAATGACAGTTGGATGTGAATTATGACATTTTCAACTAAAATAAGTGTGTTTAAAGTCATTTCTGTGCCTGAAACGGGTCAAAATTGAAGCTTTTGAGTAAGCAAAACTCAGTAAAAATGGCAATTTTGGTCACTGTGAGGGTTTAAAAAGTGGTTATTCAACATGAGGCACGATACAATTGACATTTTGAATCATTTTTGGTACAGTCCAAAAAATCAATTTTCGGATGAAAAACGATGACTCCGGACATGTCGAACGTTCCCAAAATGGTCTATAATGATGACATTTTAACATTTAATCTTTTGACTCTAAATGACTGTTGGATGTGAATTATGACTTTTTCAACTAAAATAAGTGTGTTTAAAGTCATTTCTGTGCCTGAAAGGGGTCAAAATTGAAGCTTTTGAGTAAGCAAAACTCTGTAAAAATGGCAATTTTGGTCACAGTGAGGGGTTAAAAAGTGGTTATTCAACATGAGGCACGATCCAATTGACATTTTGAATCATTTTTGGTACAGTCCAAAAAATCAATTTTCGGATGAAAAACGATGACTCCGGACATGTCGAACGTTCCCAAAATGGTCTATAATGATGAAATTTTAACATTTAATCTTTTGACTCTAAAAGACTGTTGGATGTGAATTATGACTTTTTCAACTAAAATAAGTGTGTTTAAAGTCATTTCTGTGACTGAAAGGGGTCAAAATTAAAGCTTTTGAGTAAGCAAAACTCTGTAAAAATGGCCATTTTGGTCACTCTGAGGGTTTAAAAAGTGGTTATTCAACATGAGGCACGATCCAATTGACATTTTGAATCATTTTTGGTACAGTCCAAAAAATAAATTTTCGGATGAAAAACGATGACTCCGGACATGTCGAACGTTCCCAAAATGGTCTATAATGATGAAATTTTAACATTTAATCTTTTGACTCTAAATGACTGTTGGATGTGAATTATGACTTTTTCAACTAAAATAAGTGTGTTTAAAGTCATTTCTGTGACTGAAACGGGTCAAAATTGAAGCTTTTGAGTAAGCAAAACTCTGTAAAAATGGCCATTTTGGTCACTCTGAGGGTTTAAAAAGTGGTTATTCAACATGAGGCACGATCCAATTGACATTTTGAATCATTTTTGGTACAGTCCAAAAAATCAGTTTTCGGATGAAAAACGATGACTCCCGACATGTCGAACGTTCCCAAAATGGTCTATAATGATGAAATGTTAACATTTAATCTTTTGACTCTAAATGACTGTTGGATGTGAATTATGACTTTTTCAACTAAAATAAGTGTGTTTAAATTCATTTCTGTGCCCGAAACTGGTCAAAATTGAAGCTTTTGAGTAAGCAAAACTCTGTAAAAATGGCAATTTTGGTCACTGTGAGGGTTTAAAAAGTGGTTATTCAACATGAGGCACGATCCAATTGACATTTTGAATCATTTTTGGTACAGTCCAAAAAATCAATTTTCGGATGAAAAAACGATGACTCCGGACATGTCGAACGTTCCCAAAATGGTCTATAATGATGAAATTTTATCATTTAATCTTTTGACTTTAAATGACTGTTGGATGTGAATTATGACTTTTTCAACTAAAATAAGTGTGTTTAAAGACATTTATGTGCCTGAAACGGGTCAAAATTGAAGCTTTTGAGTAAGCAAAACTCTGTAAAAATGGCAATTTTGGTCAATGTGAGGATTTAAAAGTGGTTATTCAACATGAGGCACGATCCAATTGACATTTTGAATCATTTTTGGTACAGTCCAAAAAATCAATTTTCGGATGAAAAACGATGACTCCGGACATGTCGAACGTTCCCAAAATGGTCTATAATGATGAAATTTTAACATTTAATCTTTTGACTCTAAATGACAGTTGGATGTGAATTATGACATTTTCAACTAAAATAAGTGTGTTTAAAGTCATTTCTGTGCCTGAAACAGGTCAAAATTGAAGCTTTTGAGTAAGCAAAACTCAGTAAAAATGGCAATTTTGGTCACTGTGAGGGTTTAAAAAGTGGTTATTCAACATGAGGCACGATACAATTGACATTTTGAATCATTTTTGGTACAGTCCAAAAAATCAATTTTCGGATGAAAAACGATGACTCCGGACATGTCGAACGTTCCCAAAATGGTCTATAATGATGACATTTTAACATTTAATCTTTTGACTCTAAATGACTGTTGGATGTGAATTATGACTTTTTCAACTAAAATAAGTGTGTTTAAAGTCATTTCTGTGCCTGAAAGGGGTCAAAATTGAAGCTTTTGAGTAAGCAAAACTCTGTAAAAATGGCAATTTTGGTCACAGTGAGGGGTTAAAAAGTGGTTATTGAACATGAGGCACGATCCAATTGACATTTTGAATCATTTTTGGTACAGTCCAAAAAATCAATTTTCGGATGAAAAACGATGACTCCGGACATGTCGAACGTTCCCAAAATGGTCTATAATGATGAAATTTTAACATTTAATCTTTTGACTCTAAAAGACTGTTGGATGTGAATTATGACTTTTTCAACTAAAATAAGTGTGTTTAAAGTCATTTCTGTGACTGAAAGGGGTCAAAATTAAAGCTTTTGAGTAAGCAAAACTCTGTAAAAATGGCCATTTTGGTCACTCTGAGGGTTTAAAAAGTGGTTATTCAACATGAGGCACGATACAATTGACATTTTGAATCATTTTTGGTACAGTCCAAAAAATCAATTTTCGGATGAAAAACGATGACTCCGGACATGTCGAACGTTCCCAAAATGGTCTATAATGATGAAATTTTAACATTTAATCTTTTGACTCTAAATGACTGTTGGATGTGAATTATGACCTTTTCAACTAAAATAAGTGTTTAAAGTCATTTCTGTGCCTGAAACGGGTCAAAATTGAAGCTTTTGAGTAAGCAAAGCTCTGTAAAAATGGCAATTTTGGTCACTGTGAGGGTTTAAAAAGTGGTTATTCAACATGAGGCACGGTCCAATTGACATTTTGAATCATTTTTGGTACATCCAAAAAACCAATTTTCGGATGAAAAACGATGACTCCGGACATGTCGAATGTTCCCAAAATGGTCTATAATGATGAAATTTTAACATTTAATCTTTTGACTCTAAATGACTGTTGGATGTGAATTATGACAATTTCAACTAAAATAAGTGTGTTCAAAGTCATTTCTGTGACTGAAACGGGTCAAAATTGAAGCTTTTAAATAAGCAAAACTCTGTAAAAATGGCCATTTTGGTCACTGTGAGGGTTTAAAAAGTGGTTATTCAACATGAGGCACGATCCAATTGACATTTTGAATCATTTTTGGTACAGTCCAAAAAATCAATTTTCGGATGAAAAACGATGACTCCGGACATGTCAAACGTTCCCAAAATGGTCTATAATGATGAAATTTTAACATTTAATCTTTTGACTCTAAATGACTGTTGGATGTGAATTATGACTTTTTCAACTAAAATAAGTGTGTTTAAAGTCATTTCTGTGCCTGAAACGGGTCAAAATTGAAGCTTTTGAGTAAGCAAATCTCTGTAAAAATGGCAATTTTGGTCACAGTGAGGGGTTAAAAAGTGGTTATTCAACATGAGGCACGATCCAATTGACATTTTGAATCATTTTTGGTACAGTCCAAAAAATCAATTTTCGGATGAAAAACGATGACTCCGGACATGTCGAACATTCCCAAAATGGTCTATAATGATGAAATTTTAACATATAATCTTTTGACTCTAAATGACTGTTGGATGTGAATTATGACTTTTTCAACTAAAATAAGTGTGTTTAAAGTCATTTCTGTGCCTGAAACGGGTCAAAATTGAAGCTTTTGAGTAAGCAAAACTCTGTAAAAATGGCAATTTTGGTCACTGTGAGGGTTTAAAAAGTGGTTATTCAACATGAGGCACGATCCAATTGACATTTTGAATCATTTTTGGTACAGTCCAAAAAATCAGTTTTCGGATGAAAAACGATGACTCCCGACATGTCGAACGTTCCCAAAATGGTCTATAATGATGAAATGTTAACATTTAATCTTTTGACTCTAAATGACTGTTGGATGTGAATTATGACTTTTTCAACTAAAATAAGTGTGTTTAAATTCATTTCTGTGCCCGAAACTGGTCAAAATTGAAGCTTTTGAGTAAGCAAAACTCTGTAAAAATCGCAATTTTGGTCACTGTGAGGGTTTAAAAAGTGGTTATTCAACATGAGGCACGATCCAATTGACATTTTGAATCATTTTTGGTACAGTCCAAAAAATCAATTTTCGGATGAAAAAACGATGACTCCGGACATGTCGAACGTTCCCAAAATGGTCTATAATGATGAAATTTTATCATTTAATCTTTTGACTCTAAATGACTGTTGGATGTGAATTATGACTTTTTCAACTAAAATAAGTGTGTTTAAAGACATTTATGTGCCTGAAACGGGTCAAAATTGAAGCTTTTGAGTAAGCAAAACTCTGTAAAAATGGCAATTTTGGTCAATGTGAGGATTTAAAAGTGGTTATTCAACATGAGGCACGATCCAATTGACATTTTGAATCATTTTTGGTACAGTCCAAAAAATCAATTTTCGGATGAAAAACGATGACTCCGGACATGTCGAACGTTCCCAAAATGGTCTATAATGATGAAATTTTAACATTTAATCTTTTGACTCTAAATGACAGTTGGATGTGAATTATGACATTTTCAACTAAAATAAGTGTGTTTAAAGTCATTTCTGTGCCTGAAACGGGTCAAAATTGAAGCTTTTGAGTAAGCAAAACTCAGTAAAAATGGCAATTTTGGTCACTGTGAGGGTTTAAAAAGTGGTTATTCAACATGAGGCACGATACAATTGACATTTTGAATCATTTTTGGTACAGTCCAAAAAATCAATTTTCGGATGAAAAACGATGACTCCGGACATGTCGAACGTTCCCAAAATGGTCTATAATGATGACATTTTAACATTTAATCTTTTGACTCTAAATGACTGTTGGATGTGAATTATGACTTTTTCAACTAAAATAAGTGTGTTTAAAGTCATTTCTGTGCCTGAAAGGGGTCAAAATTGAAGCTTTTGAGTAAGCAAAACTCTGTAAAAATGGCAATTTTGGTCACAGTGAGGGGTTAAAAAGTGGTTATTGAACATGAGGCACGATCCAATTGACATTTTGAATCATTTTTGGTACAGTCCAAAAAATCAATTTTCGGATGAAAAACGATGACTCCGGACATGTCGAACGTTCCCAAAATGGTCTATAATGATGAAATTTTAACATTTAATCTTTTGACTCTAAAAGACTGTTGGATGTGAATTATGACTTTTTCAACTAAAATAAGTGTGTTTAAAGTCATTTCTGTGACTGAAAGGGGTCAAAATTAAAGCTTTTGAGTAAGCAAAACTCTGTAAAAATGGCCATTTTGGTCACTCTGAGGGTTTAAAAAGTGGTTATTCAACATGAGGCACAATCCAATTGACATTTTGAATCATTTTTGATACAGTCCAAAAAAATCAATTTTCGGATGAAAAACGATGACTCCGGACATGTCGAACGTTCCCAAAATGGTCTATAATGATGAAATTTTAACATTTAATCGTTTGACTCTAAATGACTGTTGAATGTGAATTATGACAATTTCAACTAAAATAAGTGTGTTCAAAGTCATTTCTGTGACTGAAACGGGTCAAAATTGAAGCTTTTAAATAAGCAAAACTCTGTAAAAATGGCCATTTTGGTCACTGTGAGGGTTTAAAAAGTGGTTATTCAACATGAGGCACGATCCAATTGACATTTTGAATCATTTTTGGTACAGTCCAAAAAATCAATTTTCGGATGAAAAACGATGATTCCGGACATGTCAAACGTTCCCAAAATGGTCTATAATGATGACATTTTAACATTTAATCTTTTGACTCTAAATGACTGTTGGATGTGAATTATGACTTTTTCAACTAAAATAAGTGTGTTTAAAGTCATTTCTGTGCCTGAAACGGGTCAAAATTGAAGCTTTTGAGTAAGCAAATCTCTGTAAAAATGGCAATTTTGGTCACAGTGAGGGGTTAAAAAGTGGTTATTCAACATGAGGCACGATCCAATTGACATTTTGAATCATTTTTGGTACAGTCCAAAAAATCAATTTTCGGATGAAAAACGATGACTCCGGACATGTCGAACATTCCCAAAATGGTCTATAATGATGAAATTTTAACATATAATCTTTTGACTCTAAATGACTGTTGGATGTGAATTATGACTTTTTCAACTAAAATAAGTGTGTTTAAAGTCATTTCTGTGCCTGAAACGGGTCAAAATTGAAGCTTTTGAGTAAGCAAAACTCTGTAAAAATGGCAATTTTGGTCACTGTGAGGGTTTAAAAAGTGGTTATTCAACATGAGGCACGATCCAATTGACATTTTGAATCATTTTTGGTACAGTCCAAAAAATCAGTTTTCGGATGAAAAACGATGACTCCCGACATGTCGAACGTTCCCAAAATGGTCTATAATGATGAAATGTTAACATTTAATCTTTTGACTCTAAATGACTGTTGGATGTGAATTATGACTTTTTCAACTAAAATAAGTGTGTTTAAATTCATTTCTGTGCCCGAAACTGGTCAAAATTGAAGCTTTTGAGTAAGCAAAACTCTGTAAAAATGGCAATTTTGGTCACTGTGAGGGTTTAAAAAGTGGTTATTCAACATGAGGCACGATCTAATTGACATTTTGAATCATTTTTGGTACAGTCCAAAAAATCAATTTTCGGATGAAAAAACGATGACTCCGGACATGTCGAACGTTCCCAAAATGGTCTATAATGATGAAATTTTATCATTTAATCTTTTGACTCTAAATGACTGTTGGATGTGAATTATGACTTTTTCAACTAAAATAAGTGTGTTTAAAGACATTTATGTGCCTGAAACGGGTCAAAATTGAAGCTTTTGAGTAAGCAAAACTCTGTAAAAATGGCAATTTTGGTCAATGTGAGGATTTAAAAGTGGTTATTCAACATGAGGCACGATCCAATTGACATTTTGAATCATTTTTGGTACAGTCCAAAAAATCAATTTTCGGATGAAAAACGATGACTCCGGACATGTCGAACGTTCCCAAAATGGTCTATAATGATGAAATTTTAACATTTAATCTTTTGACTCTAAATGACAGTTGGATGTGAATTATGACATTTTCAACTAAAATAAGTGTGTTTAAAGTCATTTCTGTGCCTGAAACGGGTCAAAATTGAAGCTTTTGAGTAAGCAAAACTCAGTAAAAATGGCAATTTTGGTCACTGTGAGGGTTTAAAAAGTGGTTATTCAACATGAGGCACGATACAATTGACATTTTGAATCATTTTTGGTACAGTCCAAAAAATCAATTTTCGGATGAAAAACGATGACTCCGGACATGTCGAACGTTCCCAAAATGGTCTATAATGATGACATTTTAACATTTAATCTTTTGACTCTAAATGACTGTTGGATGTGAATTATGACTTTTTCAACTAAAATAAGTGTGTTTAAAGTCATTTCTGTGCCTGAAAGGGGTCCAAATTAAAGCTTTTGAGTAAGCAAAACTCTGTAAAAATGGCCATTTTGGTCACTCTGAGGGTTTAAAAAGTGGTTATTCAACATGAGGCACAATCCAATTGACATTTTGAATCATTTTTGATACAGTCCAAAAAAATCAATTTTCGGATGAAAAACGATGACTCCGGACATGTCGAACGTTCCCAAAATGGTCTATAATGATGAAATTTTAACATTTAATCTTTTGACTCTAAATGACTGTTGGATGTGAATTATGACAATTTCAACTAAAATAAGTGTGTTCAAAGTCATTTCTGTGACTGAAACGGGTCAAAATTGAAGCTTTTAAATAAGCAAAACTCTGTAAAAATGGCCATTTTGGTCACTGTGAGGGTTTAAAAAGTGGTTATTCAACATGAGGCACGATCCAATTGACATTTTGAATCATTTTTGGTACAGTCCAAAAAATCAATTTTCGGATGAAAAACGATGACTCCGGACATGTCGAACGTTCCCAAAATGGTCTATAATGATAAAATTTTAACATTTAATCTTTTGACTCTAAATGACTGTTGGATGTGAATTATGACTTTTTCAACTAAAATAAGTGTGTTTAAAGTCATTTCTGTGACTGAAACGGGTCAAAATTGAAGCTTTTGAGTAAGCAAAACTCTGTAAAAATGGCCATTTTGGTCACTCTGAGGGTTTAAAAAGTGGTTATTCAACATGAGGCACAATCCAATTGACATTTTGAATCATTTTTGATACAGTCCAAAAAAATCAATTTTCGGATGAAAAACGATGACTCCGGACATGTCGAACGTTCCCAAAATGGTCTATAATGATGAAATTTTAACTTTTAATCTTTTGACTCTAAATGACTGTTGGATGTGAATTATGACAATTTCAACTAAAATAAGTGTGTTCAAAGTCATTTCTGTGACTGAAACGGGTCAAAATTGAAGCTTTTAAATAAGCAAAACTCTGTAAAAATGGCCATTTTGGTCACTGTGAAGGTTTAAAAAGTGGTTATTCAACATGAGGCACGATCCAATTGACATTTTGAATCATTTTTGGTACAGTCCAAAAAATCAATTTTCGGATGAAAAACGATGACTCGGGACATGTCAAACGTTCCCAAAATGGTCTATAATGATGAGATTTTAACATTTAATCTTTTGACTCTAAATGACTGTTGGATGTGAATTATGACTTTTTCAACTAAAATAAGTGTGTTTAAAGTCATTTCTGTGCCTGAAAGGGGTCAAAATTAAAGCTTTTGAGTAAGCAAAACTCTGTAAAAATGGCAATTTTGGTCACAGTGAGGGGTTAAAAAGTGGTTATTCAACATGAGGCACGATCCAATTGACATTTTGAATCATTTTTGGTACAGTCCAAAAAATCAATTTTCGGATGAAAAACGATGACTCCGGACATGTCGAACGTTCCCAAAATGGTCTATAATGATGAAATTTTAACATTTAATCTTTTGACTCTAAAAGACTGTTGGATGTGAATTATGACTTTTTCAACTAAAATAAGTGTGTTTAAAGTCATTTCTGTGACTGAAAGGGGTCAAAATTAAAGCTTTTGAGTAAGCAAAACTCTGTAAAAATGGCCATTTTGGTCACTCTGAGGGTTTAAAAAGTGGTTATTCAACATGAGGCACAATCCAATTGACATTTTGAATCATTTTTGATACAGTCCAAAAAAATCAATTTTCGGATGAAAAACGATGACTCCGGACATGTCGAACGTTCCCAAAATGGTCTATAATGATGAAATTTTAACATTTAATCTTTTGACTCTAAATGACTGTTGGATGTGAATTATGACAATTTCAACTAAAATAAGTGTGTTCAAAGTCATTTCTGTGACTGAAACGGGTCAAAATTGAAGCTTTTAAATAAGCAAAACTCTGTAAAAATGGCCATTTTGGTCACTGTGAGGGTTTAAAAAGTGGTTATTCAACATGAGGCACGATCCAATTGACATTTTGAATCATTTTTGGTACAGTCCAAAAAATCAATTTTCGGATGAAAAACGATGACTCCGGACATGTCAAACGTTCCCAAAATGGTCTATAATGATGAAATTTTAACATTTAATCTTTTGACTCTAAATGATTTTTTATATGTGAATTATGACTTTTTCAACTAAAATAAGTGTGTTTAAAGTCATTTCTGTGCCTGAAACAGGTCAAAATTGAAGCTTTTGAGTAAGCAAAACTCTGTAAAAATGTCAATTTTGGTCACTGTGAGGGTTTAAAAAGTGGTTATTCAACATGAGGCACGATCCAATTGACATTTTGAATCATTTTTGGTACAGTCCAAAAAATCAATTTTCGGATGAAAAACGATGACGCTGGACATGTCGAACGTTCCCAAAATGGTCTATAATGATGAAATTTTAACATTTAATCTTTTGACTCTAAATGACTGTTGGATGTGAATTATGACCTTTTCAACTAAAATAAGTGTTTAAAGTCATTTCTGTGCCTGAAACGGGTCAAAATTGAAGCTTTTGAGTAAGCAAAGCTCTATAAAAATGGCAATTTTGGTCACTGTGAGGGTTTAAAAAGTGGTTATTCAACATGAGGCACGATCCAATTGACATTTTGAATCATTTTTGGTACATCCAAAAAACCAATTTTCGGATGAAAAACGATGACTCCGGACATGTCGAATGTTCCCAAAATGGTCTATAATGATGAAATTTTAACATTTAATCTTTTGACTCTAAATGACTGTTGGATGTGAATTATGACAATTTCAACTAAAATAAGTGTGTTCAAAGTCATTTCTGTGACTGAAACGGGTCAAAATTGAAGCTTTTAAATAAGCAAAACTCTGTAAAAATGGCCATTTTGGTCACTGTGAGGGTTTAAAAAGTGGTTATTCAACATGAGGCACGATCCAATTGACATTTTGAATCATTTTTGGTACAGTCCAAAAAATCAATTTTCGGATGAAAAACGATGACTCCGGACATGTCAAACGTTCCCAAAATGGTCTATAATGATGAAATTTTAACATTTAATCTTTTGACTCTAAATGACTGTTGGATGTGAATTATGACTTTTTCAACTAAAATAAGTGTGTTTAAAGTCATTTCTGTGCCTGAAACGGGTCAAAATTGAAGCTTTTGAGTAAGCAAATCTCTGTAAAAATGGCAATTTTGGTCACAGTGAGGGGTTAAAAAGTGGTTATTCAACATGAGGCACGATCCAATTGACATTTTGAATCATTTTTGGTACAGTCCAAAAAATCAATTTTCGGATGAAAAACGATGACTCCGGACATGTCGAACATTCCCAAAATGGTCTATAATGATGAAATTTTAACATATAATCTTTTGACTCTAAATGACTGTTGGATGTGAATTATGACTTTTTCAACTAAAATAAGTGTGTTTAAAGTCATTTCTGTGCCTGAAACGGGTCAAAATTGAAGCTTTTGAGTAAGCAAAACTCTGTAAAAATGGCAATTTTGGTCACTGTGAGGGTTTAAAAAGTGGTTATTCAACATGAGGCACGATCCAATTGACATTTTGAATCATTTTTGGTACAGTCCAAAAAATCAATTTTCGGATGAAAAAACGATGACTCCGGACATGTCGAACGTTCCCAAAATGGTCTATAATGATGAAATTTTATCATTTAATCTTTTGACTCTAAATGACTGTTGGATGTGAATTATGACTTTTTCAACTAAAATAAGTGTGTTTAAAGACATTTATGTGCCTGAAACGGGTCAAAATTGAAGCTTTTGAGTAAGCAAAACTCTGTAAAAATGGCAATTTTGGTCAATGTGAGGATTTAAAAGTGGTTATTCAACATGAGGCACGATCCAATTGACATTTTGAATCATTTTTGGTACAGTCCAAAAAATCAATTTTCGGATGAAAAACGATGACTCCGGACATGTCGAACGTTCCCAAAATGGTCTATAATGATGAAATTTTAACATTTAATCTTTTGACTCTAAATGACAGTTGGATGTGAATTATGACATTTTCAACTAAAATAAGTGTGTTTAAAGTCATTTCTGTGCCTGAAACGGGTCAAAATTGAAGCTTTTGAGTAAGCAAAACTCAGTAAAAATGGCAATTTTGGTCACTGTGAGGGTTTAAAAAGTGGTTATTCAACATGAGGCACGATACAATTGACATTTTGAATCATTTTTGGTACAGTCCAAAAAATCAATTTTCGGATGAAAAACGATGACTCCGGACATGTCGAACGTTCCCAAAATGGTCTATAATGATGACATTTTAACATTTAATCTTTTGACTCTAAATGACTGTTGGATGTGAATTATGACTTTTTCAACTAAAATAAGTGTGTTTAAAGTCATTTCTGTGCCTGAAAGGGGTCAAAATTGAAGCTTTTGAGTAAGCAAAACTCTGTAAAAATGGCAATTTTGGTCACAGTGAGGGGTTAAAAAGTGGTTATTCAACATGAGGCACGATCCAATTGACATTTTGAATCATTTTTGGTACAGTCCAAAAAATCAATTTTCGGATGAAAAACGATGACTCCGGACATGTCGAACGTTCCCAAAATGGTCTATAATGATGAAATTTTAACATTTAATCTTTTGACTCTAAAAGACTGTTGGATGTGAATTATGACTTTTTCAACTAAAATAAGTGTGTTTAAAGTCATTTCTGTGACTGAAAGGGGTCAAAATTAAAGCTTTTGAGTAAGCAAAACTCTGTAAAAATGGCCATTTTGGTCACTCTGAGGGTTTAAAAAGTGGTTATTCAACATGAGGCACGATCCAATTGACATTTTGAATCATTTTTGGTACAGTCCAAAAAATAAATTTTCGGATGAAAAACGATGACTCCGGACATGTCGAACGTTCCCAAAATGGTCTATAATGATGAAATTTTAACATTTAATCTTTTGACTCTAAATGACTGTTGGATGTGAATTATGACTTTTTCAACTAAAATAAGTGTGTTTAAAGTCATTTCTGTGACTGAAACGGGTCAAAATTGAAGCTTTTGAGTAAGCAAAACTCTGTAAAAATGGCCATTTTGGTCACTCTGAGGGTTTAAAAAGTGGTTATTCAACATGAGGCACGATCCAATTGACATTTTGAATCATTTTTGGTACTGTCCAAAAAATCAGTTTTCGGATGAAAAACGATGACTCCCGACATGTCGAACGTTCCCAAAATGGTCTATAATGATGAAATGTTAACATTTAATCTTTTGACTCTAAATGACTGTTGGATGTGAATTATGACTTTTTCAACTAAAATAAGTGTGTTTAAATTCATTTCTGTGCCCGAAACTGGTCAAAATTGAAGCTTTTGAGTAAGCAAAACTCTGTAAAAATGGCAATTTTGGTCACTGTGAGGGTTTAAAAAGTGGTTATTCAACATGAGGCACGATCCAATTGACATTTTGAATCATTTTTGGTACAGTCCAAAAAATCAATTTTCGGATGAAAAAACGATGACTCCGGACATGTCGAACGTTCCCAAAATGGTCTATAATGATGAAATTTTATCATTTAATCTTTTGACTTTAAATGACTGTTGGATGTGAATTATGACTTTTTCAACTAAAATAAGTGTGTTTAAAGACATTTATGTGCCTGAAACGGGTCAAAATTGAAGCTTTTGAGTAAGCAAAACTCTGTAAAAATGGCAATTTTGGTCAATGTGAGGATTTAAAAGTGGTTATTCAACATGAGGCATGATCCAATTGACATTTTGAATCATTTTTGGTACAGTCCAAAAAATCAATTTTCGGATGAAAAACGATGACTCCGGACATGTCGAACGTTCCCAAAATGGTCTATAATGATGAAATTTTAACATTTAATCTTTTGACTCTAAATGACAGTTGGATGTGAATTATGACATTTTCAACTAAAATAAGTGTGTTTAAAGTCATTTCTGTGCCTGAAACAGGTCAAAATTGAAGCTTTTGAGTAAGCAAAACTCAGTAAAAATGGCAATTTTGGTCACTGTGAGGGTTTAAAAAGTGGTTATTCAACATGAGGCACGATACAATTGACATTTTGAATCATTTTTGGTACAGTCCAAAAAATCAATTTTCGGATGAAAAACGATGACTCCGGACATGTCGAACGTTCCCAAAATGGTCTATAATGATGACATTTTAACATTTAATCTTTTGACTCTAAATGACTGTTGGATGTGAATTATGACTTTTTCAACTAAAATAAGTGTGTTTAAAGTCATTTCTGTGCCTGAAAGGGGTCAAAATTGAAGCTTTTGAGTAAGCAAAACTCTGTAAAAATGGCAATTTTGGTCACAGTGAGGGGTTAAAAAGTGGTTATTGAACATGAGGCACGATCCAATTGACATTTTGAATCATTTTTGGTACAGTCCAAAAAATCAATTTTCGGATGAAAAACGATGACTCCGGACATGTCGAACGTTCCCAAAATGGTCTATAATGATGAAATTTTAACATTTAATCTTTTGACTCTAAAAGACTGTTGGATGTGAATTATGACTTTTTCAACTAAAATAAGTGTGTTTAAAGTCATTTCTGTGACTGAAAGGGGTCAAAATTAAAGCTTTTGAGTAAGCAAAACTCTGTAAAAATGGCCATTTTGGTCACTCTGAGGGTTTAAAAAGTGGTTATTCAACATGAGGCACAATCCAATTGACATTTTGAATCATTTTTGATACAGTCCAAAAAAATCAATTTTCGGATGAAAAACGATGACTCCGGACATGTCGAACGTTCCCAAAATGGTCTATAATGATGAAATTTTAACATTTAATCGTTTGACTCTAAATGACTGTTGGATGTGAATTATGACAATTTCAACTAAAATAAGTGTGTTCAAAGTCATTTCTGTGACTGAAACGGGTCAAAATTGAAGCTTTTAAATAAGCAAAACTCTGTAAAAATGGCCATTTTGGTCACTGTGAGGGTTTTAAAAGTGGTTATTCAACATGAGGCACGATCCAATTGACATTTTGAATCATTTTTGGTACAGTCCAAAAAATCAATTTTCGGATGAAAAACGATGACTCCGGACATGTCAAACGTTCCCAAAATGGTCTATAATGATGAAATTTTAACATTTAATCTTTTGACTCTAAATGATTTTTTATATGTGAATTATGACTTTTTCAACTAAAATAAGTGTGTTTAAAGTCATTTCTGTGCCTGAAACAGGTCAAAATTGAAGCTTTTGAGTAACCAAAACTCTGTAAAAAATTCAATTTTGGTCACTGTGAGGGTTTAAAAAGTGGTTATTCAACATGAGGCACGATCCAATTGACATTTTGAATCATTTTTGGTACAGTCCAAAAAATCAATTTTCGGATGAAAAACGATGACTCCGGACATGTCGAACGTTCCCAAAATGGTCTATAATGATGAAATTTTAACATTTAATCTTTTGACTCTAAATGACTGTTGGATGTGAATTATGACCTTTTCAACTAAAATAAGTGTTTAAAGTCATTTCTGTGCCTGAAACGGGTCAAAATTGAAGCTTTTGAGTAAGCAAAGCTCTGTAAAAATGGCAATTTTGGTCACTGTGAGGGTTTAAAAAGTGGTTATTCAACATGAGGCACGATCCAATTGACATTTTGAATCATTTTTGGTACATCCAAAAAACCAATTTTCGGATGAAAAACGATGACTCCGGACATGTCGAATGTTCCCAAAATGGTCTATAATGATGAAATTTTAACATTTAATCTTTTGACTCTAAATGACTGTTGGATGTGAATTATGACAATTTCAACTAAAATAAGTGTGTTCAAAGTCATTTCTGTGACTGAAACGGGTCAAAATTGAAGCTTTTGAGTAAGCAAATCTCTGTAAAAATGGCAATTTTGGTCACAGTGAGGGGTTAAAAAGTGGTTATTCAACATGAGGCACGATCCAATTGACATTTTGAATCATTTTTGGTACAGTCCAAAAAATCAATTTTCGGATGAAAAACGATGACTCCGGACATGTCGAACATTCCCAAAATGGTCTATAATGATGAAATTTTAACATATAATCTTTTGACTCTAAATGACTGTTGGATGTGAATTATGACTTTTTCAACTAAAATAAGTGTGTTTAAAGTCACTTCTGTGACTGAAAGGGGTCCAAATTAAAGCTTTTGAGTAAGCAAAACTCTGTAAAAATGGCCATTTTGGTCACTCTGAGGGTTTAAAAAGTGGTTATTCAACATGAGGCACAATCCAATTGACATTTTGAATCATTTTTGATACAGTCCAAAAAAATCAATTTTCGGATGAAAAACGATGACTCCGGACATGTCGAACGTTCCCAAAATGGTCTATAATGATGAAATTTTAACATTTAATCTTTTGACTCTAAATGACTGTTGGATGTGAATTATGACAATTTCAACTAAAATAAGTGTGTTCAAAGTCATTTCTGTGACTGAAACGGGTCAAAATTGAAGCTTTTAAATAAGCAAAACTCTGTAAAAATGGCCATTTTGGTCACTGTGAGGGTTTAAAAAGTGGTTATTCAACATGAGGCACGATCCAATTGACATTTTGAATCATTTTTGGTACAGTCCAAAAAATCAATTTTCGGATGAAAAACGATGACTCCGGACATGTCGAACGTTCCCAAAATGGTCTATAATGATGAAATTTTAACATTTAATCTTTTGACTCTAAATGACTGTTGGATGTGAATTATGACTTTTTCAACTAAAATAAGTGTGTTTAAAGTCATTTCTGTGACTGAAACGGGTCAAAATTGAAGCTTTTAAATAAGCAAAACTCTGTAAAAATGGCCATTTTGGTCACTGTGAAGGTTTAAAAAGTGGTTATTCAACATGAGGCACGATCCAATTGACATTTTGAATCATTTTTGGTACAGTCCAAAAAATCAATTTTCGGATGAAAAACGATGACTCCGGACATGTCAAACGTTCCCAAAATGGTCTATAATGATGAGATTTTAACATTTAATCTTTTGACTCTAAATGACTGTTGGATGTGAATTATGACTTTTTCAACTAAAATAAGTGTGTTTAAAGTCATTTCTGTGCCTGAAAGGGGTCAAAATTGAAGCTTTTGAGTAAGCAAAACTCTGTAAAAATGGCAATTTTGGTCACAGTGAGGGGTTAAAAAGTGGTTATTCAACATGAGGCACGATCCAATTGACATTTTGAATCATTTTTGGTACAGTCCAAAAAATCAATTTTCGGATGAAAAACGATGACTCCGGACATGTCGAACGTTCCCAAAATGGTCTATAATGATGAAATTTTAACATTTAATCTTTTGACTCTAAAAGACTGTTGGATGTGAATTATGACTTTTTCAACTAAAATAAGTGTGTTTAAAGTCATTTCTGTGACTGAAAGGGGTCAAAATTAAAGCTTTTGAGTAAGCAAAACTCTGTAAAAATGGCCATTTTGGTCACTCTGAGGGTTTAAAAAGTGGTTATTCAACATGAGGCACAATCCAATTGACATTTTGAATCATTTTTGATACAGTCCAAAAAAATCAATTTTCGGATGAAAAACGATGACTCCGGACATGTCGAACGTTCCCAAAATGGTCTATAATGATGAAATTTTAACATTTAATCTTTTGACTCTAAATGACTGTTGGATGTGAATTATGACAATTTCAACTAAAATAAGTGTGTTCAAAGTCATTTCTGTGACTGAAACGGGTCAAAATTGAAGCTTTTAAATAAGCAAAACTCTGTAAAAATGGCCATTTTGGTCACTGTGAGGGTTTAAAAAGTGGTTATTCAACATGAGGCACGATCCAATTGACATTTTGAATCATTTTTGGTACAGTCCAAAAAATCAATTTTCGGATGAAAAACGATGACTCCGGACATGTCAAACGTTCCCAAAATGGTCTATAATGATGAAATTTTAACATTTAATCTTTTGACTCTAAATGATTTTTTATATGTGAATTATGACTTTTTCAACTAAAATAAGTGTGTTTAAAGTCATTTCTGTGCCTGAAACAGGTCAAAATTGAAGCTTTTGAGTAAGCAAAACTCTGTAAAAATGTCAATTTTGGTCACTGTGAGGGTTTAAAAAGTGGTTATTCAACATGAGGCACGATCCAATTGACATTTTGAATCATTTTTGGTACAGTCCAAAAAATCAATTTTCGGATGAAAAACGATGACTCTGGACATGTCGAACGTTCCCAAAATGGTCTATAATGATGAAATTTTAACATTTAATCTTTTGACTCTAAATGACTGTTGGATGTGAATTATGACCTTTTCAACTAAAATAAGTGTTTAAAGTCATTTCTGTGCCTGAAACGGGTCAAAATTGAAGCTTTTGAGTAAGCAAAGCTCTGTAAAAATGGCAATTTTGGTCACTGTGAGGGTTTAAAAAGTGGTTATTCAACATGAGGCACGATCCAATTGACATTTTGAATCATTTTTGGTACATCCAAAAAACCAATTTTCGGATGAAAAACGATGACTCCGGACATGTCGAATGTTCCCAAAATGGTCTATAATGATGAAATTTTAACATTTAATCTTTTGACTCTAAATGACTGTTGGATGTGAATTATGACAATTTCAACTAAAATAAGTGTGTTCAAAGTCATTTCTGTGACTGAAACGGGTCAAAATTGAAGCTTTTGAGTAAGCAAATCTCTGTAAAAATGGCAATTTTGGTCACAGTGAGGGTTTAAAAAGTGGTTATTCAACATGAGGCACAATCCAATTGACATTTTGAATCATTTTTGATACAGTCCAAAAAAATCAATTTTCGGATGAAAAACGATGACTCCGGACATGTCGAACGTTCCCAAAATGGTCTATAATGATGAAATTTTAACATTTAATCTTTTGACTCTAAATGACTGTTGGATGTGAATTATGACAATTTCAACTAAAATAAGTGTGTTCAAAGTCATTTCTGTGACTGAAACGGGTCAAAATTGAAGCTTTTAAATAAGCAAAACTCTGTAAAAATGGCCATTTTGGTCACTGTGAGGGTTTAAAAAGTGGTTATTCAACATGAGGCACGATCCAATTGACATTTTGAATCATTTTTGGTACAGTCCAAAAAATCAATTTTCGGATGAAAAACGATGACTCCGGACATGTCAAACGTTCCCAAAATGGTCTATAATGATGAAATTTTAACATTTAATCTTTTGACTCTAAATGATTTTTTATATGTGAATTATGACTTTTTCAACTAAAATAAGTGTGTTTAAAGTCATTTCTGTGCCTGAAACAGGTCAAAATTGAAGCTTTTGAGTAAGCAAAACTCTGTAAAAATGTCAATTTTGGTCACTGTGAGGGTTTAAAAAGTGGTTATTCAACATGAGGCACGATCCAATTGACATTTTGAATCATTTTTGGTACAGTCCAAAAAATCAATTTTCGGATGAAAAACGATGACTCTGGACATGTCGAACGTTCCCAAAATGGTCTATAATGATGAAATTTTAACATTTAATCTTTTGACTCTAAATGACTGTTGGATGTGAATTATGACCTTTTCAACTAAAATAAGTGTTTAAAGTCATTTCTGTGCCTGAAACGGGTCAAAATTGAAGCTTTTGAGTAAGCAAAGCTCTGTAAAAATGGCAATTTTGGTCACTGTGAGGGTTTAAAAAGTGGTTATTCAACATGAGGCACGATCCAATTGACATTTTGAATCATTTTTGGTACATCCAAAAAACCAATTTTCGGATGAAAAACGATGACTCCGGACATGTCGAATGTTCCCAAAATGGTCTATAATGATGAAATTTTAACATTTAATCTTTTGACTCTAAATGACTGTTGGATGTGAATTATGACAATTTCAACTAAAATAAGTGTGTTCAAAGTCATTTCTGTGACTGAAACGGGTCAAAATTGAAGCTTTTAAATAAGCAAAACTCTGTAAAAATGGCCATTTCGGTCACTGTGAGGGTTTAAAAAGTGGTAATTCAACATGAGGCACGATCCAATTGACATTTTGAATCATTTTTGGTACAGTCCAAAAAATCAATTTTCGGATGAAAAACGATGACTCCGGACATGTCAAACGTTCCCAAAATGGTCTATAATGATGAAATTTTAACATTTAATCTTTTGACTCTAAATGACTGTTGGATGTGAATTATGACTTTTTCAACTAAAATAAGTGTGTTTAAAGTCATTTCTGTGCCTGAAACGGGTCAAAATTGAAGCTTTTGAGTAAGCAAATCTCTGTAAAAATGGCAATTTTGGTCACAGTGAGGGGTTAAAAAGTGGTTATTCAACATGAGGCACGATCCAATTGACATTTTGAATCATTTTTGGTACAGTCCAAAAAATCAATTTTCGGATGAAAAACGATGACTCCGGACATGTCGAACATTCCCAAAATGGTCTATAATGATGAAATTTTAACATATAATCTTTTGACTCTAAATGACTGTTGGATGTGAATTATGACTTTTTCAACTAAAATAAGTGTGTTTAAAGTCATTTCTGTGCCTGAAACGGGTCAAAATTGAAGCTTTTGAGTAAGCAAAACTCTGTAAAAATGGCAATTTTGGTCACTGTGAGGGTTTAAAAAGTGGTTATTCAACATGAGGCACGATCCAATTGACATTTTGAATCATTTTTGGTACAGTCCAAAAAATCAATTTTCGGATGAAAAAACGATGACTCCGGACATGTCGAACGTTCCCAAAATGGTCTATAATGATGAAATTTTATCATTTAATCTTTTGACTCTAAATGACTGTTGGATGTGAATTATGACTTTTTCAACTAAAATAAGTGTGTTTAAAGACATTTATGTGCCTGAAACGGGTCAAAATTGAAGCTTTTGAGTAAGCAAAACTCTGTAAAAATGGCAATTTTGGTCAATGTGAGGATTTAAAAGTGGTTATTCAACATGAGGCACGATCCAATTGACATTTTGAATCATTTTTGGTACAGTCCAAAAAATCAATTTTCGGATGAAAAACGATGACTCCGGACATGTCGAACGTTCCCAAAATGGTCTATAATGATGAAATTTTAACATTTAATCTTTTGACTCTAAATGACAGTTGGATGTGAATTATGACATTTTCAACTAAAATAAGTGTGTTTAAAGTAATTTCTGTGCCTGAAACGGGTCAAAATTGAAGCTTTTGAGTAAGCAAAACTCAGTAAAAATGGCAATTTTGGTCACTGTGAGGGTTTAAAAAGTGGTTATTCAACATGAGGCACGATACAATTGACATTTTGAATCATTTTTGGTACAGTCCAAAAAATCTATTTTCGGATGAAAAACGATGACTCCGGACATGTCGAACGTTCCCAAAATGGTCTATAATGATGACATTTTAACATTTAATCTTTTGACTCTAAATGACTGTTGGATGTGAATTATGACTTTTTCAACTAAAATAAGTGTGTTTAAAGTCATTTCTGTGCCTGAAAGGGGTCAAAATTGAAGCTTTTGAGTAAGCAAAACTCTGTAAAAATGGCAATTTTGGTCACAGTGAGGGGTTAAAAAGTGGTTATTCAACATGAGGCACGATCCAATTGACATTTTGAATCATTTTTGGTACAGTCCAAAAAATCAATTTTCGGATGAAAAACGATGACTCCGGACATGTCGAACGTTCCCAAAATTGTCTATAATGATGAAATTTTAACATTTAATCTTTTGACTCTAAAAGACTGTTGGATGTGAATTATGACTTTTTCAACTAAAATAAGTGTGTTTAAAGTCATTTCTGTGACTGAAAGGGGTCAAAATTAAAGCTTTTGAGTAAGCAAAACTCTGTAAAAATGGCCATTTTTGTCACTCTGAGGGTTTAAAAAGTGGTTATTCAACATGAGGCACGATCCAATTGACATTTTGAATCATTTTTGGTACAGTCCAAAAAATAAATTTTCGGATGAAAAACGATGACTCCGGACATGTCGAACGTTCCCAAAATGGTCTATAATGATGAAATTTTAACATTTAATCTTTTGACTCTAAATGACTGTTGGATGTGAATTATGACTTTTTCAACTAAAATAAGTGTGTTTAAAGTCATTTCTGTGACTGAAACGGGTCAAAATTGAAGCTTTTGAGTAAGCAAAACTCTGTAAAAATGGCCATTTTGGTCACTCTGAGGGTTTAAAAAGTGGTTATTCAACATGAGGCACGATCCAATTGACATTTTGAATCATTTTTGGTACAGTCCAAAAAATCAGTTTTCGGATGAAAAACGATGACTCCCGACATGTCGAACGTTCCCAAAATGGTCTATAATGATGAAATGTTAACATTTAATCTTTTGACTCTAAATGACTGTTGGATGTGAATTATGACTTTTTCAACTAAAATAAGTGTGTTTAAATTCATTTCTGTGCCCGAAACTGGTCAAAATTGAAGCTTTTGAGTAAGCAAAACTCTGTAAAAATGGCAATTTTGGTCACTGTGAGGGTTTAAAAAGTGGTTATTCAACATGAGGCACGATCCAATTGACATTTTGAATCATTTTTGGTACAGTCCAAAAAATCAATTTTCGGATGAAAAAACGATGACTCCGGACATGTCGAACGTTCCCAAAATGGTCTATAATGATGAAATTTTATCATTTAATCTTTTGACTCTAAATGACTGTTGGATGTGAATTATGACTTTTTCAACTAAAATAAGTGTGTTTAAAGACATTTATGTGCCTAAAACGGGTCAAAATTGAAGCTTTTGAGTAAGCAAAACTCTGTAAAAATGGCAATTTTGGTCAATGTGAGGATTTAAAAGTGGTTATTCAACATGAGGCACGATCCAATTGACATTTTGAATCATTTTTGGTACAGTCCAAAAAATCAATTTTCGGATGAAAAACGATGACTCCGGACATGTCGAACGTTCCCAAAATGGTCTATAATGATGAAATTTTAACATTTAATCTTTTGACTCTAAATGACAGTTGGATGTGAATTATGACATTTTCAACTAAAATAAGTGTGTTTAAAGTCATTTCTGTGCCTGAAACGGGTCAAAATTGAAGCTTTTGAGTAAGCAAAACTCAGTAAAAATGGCAATTTTGGTCACTGTGAGGGTTTAAAAAGTGGTTATTCAACATGAGGCACGATACAATTGACATTTTGAATCATTTTTGGTACAGTCCAAAAAATCAATTTTCGGATGAAAAACGATGACTCCGGACATGTCGAACGTTCCCAAAATGGTCTATAATGATGACATTTTAACATTTAATCTTTTGACTCTAAATGACTGTTGGATGTGAATTATGACTTTTTCAACTAAAATAAGTGTGTTTAAAGTCATTTCTGTGCCTGAAAGGGGTCAAAATTGAAGCTTTTGAGTAAGCAAAACTCTGTAAAAATGGCAATTTTGGTCACAGTGAGGGGTTAAAAAGTGGTTATTGAACATGAGGCACGATCCAATTGACATTTTGAATCATTTTTGGTACAGTCCAAAAAATCAATTTTCGGATGAAAAACGATGACTCCGGACATGTCGAACGTTCCCAAAATGGTCTATAATGATGAAATTTTAACATTTAATCTTTTGACTCTAAAAGACTGTTGGATGTGAATTATGACTTTTTCAACTAAAATAAGTGTGTTTAAAGTCATTTCTGTGACTGAAAGGGGTCAAAATTAAAGCTTTTGAGTAAGCAAAACTCTGTAAAAATGGCCATTTTGGTCACTCTGAGGGTTTAAAAAGTGGTTATTCAACATGAGGCACAATCCAATTGACATTTTGAATCATTTTTGATACAGTCCAAAAAAATCAATTTTCGGATGAAAAACGATGACTCCGGACATGTCGAACGTTCCCAAAATGGTCTATAATGATGAAATTTTAACATTTAATCGTTTGACTCTAAATGACTGTTGGATGTGAATTATGACAATTTCAACTAAAATAAGTGTGTTCAAAGTCATTTCTGTGACTGAAACGGGTCAAAATTGAAGCTTTTAAATAAGCAAAACTCTGTAAAAATGGCCATTTTGGTCACTGTGAGGGTTTAAAAAGTGGTTATTCAACATGAGGCACGATCCAATTGACATTTTGAATCATTTTTGGTACAGTCCAAAAAATCAATTTTCGGATGAAAAACGATGACTCCGGACATGTCAAACGTTCCCAAAATGGTCTATAATGATGAAATTTTAACATTTAATCTTTTGACTCTAAATGATTTTTTATATGTGAATTATGACTTTTTCAACTAAAATAAGTGTGTTTAAAGTCATTTCTGTGCCTGAAACAGGTCAAAATTGAAGCTTTTGAGTAAGCAAAACTCTGTAAAAATGTCAATTTTGGTCACTGTGAGGGTTTAAAAAGTGGTTATTCAACATGAGGCACGATCCAATTGACATTTTGAATCATTTTTGGTACAGTCCAAAAAATCAATTTTCGGATGAAAAACGATGACTCCGGACATGTCGAACGTTCCCAAAATGGTCTATAATGATGAAATTTTAACATTTAATCTTTTGACTCTAAATGACTGTTGGATGTGAATTATGACCTTTTCAACTAAAATAAGTGTTTAAAGTCATTTCTGTGCCTGAAACGGGTCAAAATTGAAGCTTTTGAGTAAGCAAAGCTCTGTAAAAATGGCAATTTTGGTCACTGTGAGGGTTTAAAAAGTGGTTATTCAACATGAGGCACGATCCAATTGACATTTTGAATCATTTTTGGTACATCCAAAAAACCAATTTTCGGATGAAAAACGATGACTCCGGACATGTCGAATGTTCCCAAAATGGTCTATAATGATGAAATTTTAACATTTAATCTTTTGACTCTAAATGACTGTTGGATGTGAATTATGACAATTTCAACTAAAATAAGTGTGTTCAAAGTCATTTCTGTGACTGAAACGGGTCAAAATTGAAGCTTTTGAGTAAGCAAATCTCTGTAAAAATGGCAATTTTGGTCACAGTGAGGGGTTAAAAAGTGGTTATTCAACATGAGGCACGATCCAATTGACATTTTGAATCATTTTTGGTACAGTCCAAAAAATCAATTTTCGGATGAAAAACGATGACTCCGGACATGTCGAACATTCCCAAAATGGTCTATAATGATGAAATTTTAACATATAATCTTTTGACTCTAAATGACTGTTGGATGTGAATTATGACTTTTTCAACTAAAATAAGTGTGTTTAAAGTCATTTCTGTGCCTGAAACAGGTCAAAATTGAAGCTTTTGAGTAAGCAAAACTCTGTAAAAATGGCAATTTTTGTCACTGTGAGGGTTTAAAAAGTGGTTATTCAACATGAGGCACGATCCAATTGACATTTTGAATCATTTTTGGTACAGTCCAAAAAATCAGTTTTCGGATGAAAAACGATGACTCCCGACATGTCGAACGTTCCCAAAATGGTCTATAATGATGAAATGTTAACATTTAATCTTTTGACTCTAAATGACTGTTGGATGTGAATTATGACTTTTTCAACTAAAATAAGTGTGTTTAAATTCATTTCTGTGCCCGAAACTGGTCAAAATTGAAGCTTTTGAGTAAGCAAAACTCTGTAAAAATGGCAATTTTGGTCACTGTGAGGGTTTAAAAAGTGGTTATTCAACATGAGGCACGATCTAATTGACATTTTGAATCATTTTTGGTACAGTCCAAAAAATCAATTTTCGGATGAAAAAACGATGACTCCGGACATGTCGAACGTTCCCAAAATGGTCTATAATGATGAAATTTTATCATTTAATCTTTTGACTCTAAATGACTGTTGGATGTGAATTATGACTTTTTCAACTAAAATAAGTGTGTTTAAAGACATTTATGTGCCTGAAACGGGTCAAAATTGAAGCTTTTGAGTAAGCAAAACTCTGTAAAAATGGCAATTTTGGTCAATGTGAGGATTTAAAAGTGGTTATTCAACATGAGGCACGATCCAATTGACATTTTGAATCATTTTTGGTACAGTCCAAAAAATCAATTTTCGGATGAAAAACGATGACTCCGGACATGTCGAACGTTCCCAAAATGGTCTATAATGATGAAATTTTAACATTTAATCTTTTGACTCTAAATGACAGTTGGATGTGAATTATGACATTTTCAACTAAAATAAGTGTGTTTAAAGTCATTTCTGTGCCTGAAACGGGTCAAAATTGAAGCTTTTGAGTAAGCAAAACTCAGTAAAAATGGCAATTTTGGTCACTGTGAGGGTTTAAAAAGTGGTTATTCAACATGAGGCACGATACAATTGACATTTTGAATCATTTTTGGTACAGTCCAAAAAATCAATTTTCGGATGAAAAACGATGACTCCGGACATGTCGAACGTTCCCAAAATGGTCTATAATGATGACATTTTAATATTTAATCTTTTGACTCTAAATGACTGTTGGATGTGAATTATGACTTTTTCAACTAAAATAAGTGTGTTTAAAGTCATTTCTGTGCCTGAAAGGGGTCAAAATTGAAGCTTTTGAGTAAGCAAAACTCTGTAAAAATGGCAATTTTGGTCACAGTGAGGGGTTAAAAAGTGGTTATTCAACATGAGGCACGATCCAATTGACATTTTGAATCATTTTTGGTACAGTCCAAAAAATCAATTTTCGGATGAAAAACGATGACTCCGGACATGTCGAACGTTCCCAAAATGGTCTATAATGATGAAATTTTAACATTTAATCTTTTGACTCTAAAAGACTGTTGGATGTGAATTATGACTTTTTCAACTAAAATAAGTGTGTTTAAAGTCATTTCTGTGACTGAAAGGGGTCCAAATTAAAGCTTTTGAGTAAGCAAAACTCTGTAAAAATGGCCATTTTGGTCACTCTGAGGGTTTAAAAAGTGGTTATTCAACATGAGGCACAATCCAATTGACATTTTGAATCATTTTTGATACAGTCCAAAAAAATCAATTTTCGGATGAAAAACGATGACTCCGGACATGTCGAACGTTCCCAAAATGGTCTATAATGATGAAATTTTAACATTTAATCTTTTGACTCTAAATGACTGTTGGATGTGAATTATGACAATTTCAACTAAAATAAGTGTGTTCAAAGTCATTTCTGTGACTGAAACGGGTCAAAATTGAAGCTTTTAAATAAGCAAAACTCTGTAAAAATGGCCATTTTGGTCACTGTGAGGGTTTAAAAAGTGGTTATTCAACATGAGGCACGATCCAATTGACATTTTGAATCATTTTTGGTACAGTCCAAAAAATCAATTTTCGGATGAAAAACGATGACTCCGGACATGTCGAACGTTCCCAAAATGGTCTATAATGATGAAATTTTAACATTTAATCTTTTGACTCTAAATGACTGTTGGATGTGAATTATGACTTTTTCAACTAAAATAAGTGTGTTTAAAGTCATTTCTGTGACTGAAACGGGTCAAAATTGAAGCTTTTGAGTAAGCAAAACTCTGTAAAAATGGCCATTTTGGTCACTCTGAGGGTTTAAAAAGTGGTTTTTCAACATGAGGCACAATCCAATTGACATTTTGAATCATTTTTGATACAGTCCAAAAAAATCAATTTTCGGATGAAAAACGATGACTCCGGACATGTCGAACGTTCCCAAAATGGTCTATAATGATGAAATTTTAACATTTAATCTTTTGACTCTAAATGACTGTTGGATGTGAATTATGACAATTTCAACTAAAATAAGTGTGTTCAAAGTCATTTCTGTGACTGAAACGGGTCAAAATTGAAGCTTTTAAATAAGCAAAACTCTGTAAAAATGGCCATTTTGGTCACTGTGAAGGTTTAAAAAGTGGTTATTCAACATGAGGCACGATCCAATTGACATTTTGAATCATTTTTGGTACAGTCCAAAAAATCAATTTTCGGATGAAAAACGATGACTCCGGACATGTCAAACGTTCCCAAAATGGTCTATAATGATGAGATTTTAACATTTAATCTTTTGACTCTAAATGACTGTTGGATGTGAATTATGACTTTTTCAACTAAAATAAGTGTGTTTAAAGTCATTTCTGTGCCTGAAAGGGGTCAAAATTGAAGCTTTTGAGTAAGCAAAACTCTGTAAAAATGGCAATTTTGGTCACAGTGAGGGGTTAAAAAGTGGTTATTCAACATGAGGCACGATCCAATTGACATTTTGAATCATTTTTGGTACAGTCCAAAAAATCAATTTTCGGATGAAAAACGATGACTCCGGACATGTCGAACGTTCCCAAAATGGTCTATAATGATGAAATTTTAACATTTAATCTTTTGACTCTAAAAGACTGT
This sequence comes from Lissotriton vulgaris, assembly GCF_964263255.1. Taxonomy (NCBI): domain Eukaryota; kingdom Metazoa; phylum Chordata; class Amphibia; order Caudata; family Salamandridae; genus Lissotriton; species Lissotriton vulgaris. The sequence goes on from NW_028250245.1 coordinate 149,212, forward strand.
TGGATGTGAATTATGACTTTTTCAACTAAAATAAGTGTGTTTAAAGTCATTTCTGTGACTGAAAGGGGTCAAAATTAAAGCTTTTGAGTAAGCAAAACTCTGTAAAAATGGCCATTTTGGTCACTCTGAGGGTTTAAAAAGTGGTTATTCAACATGAGGCACAATCCAATTGACATTTTGAATCATTTTTGATACAGTCCAAAAAAATCAATTTTCGGATGAAAAACGATGACTCCGGACATGTCGAACGTTCCCAAAATGGTCTATAATGATGAAATTTTAACATTTAATCTTTTGACTCTAAATGACTGTTGGATGTGAATTATGACAATTTCAACTAAAATAAGTGTGTTCAAAGTCATTTCTGTGACTGAAACGGGTCAAAATTGAAGCTTTTAAATAAGCAAAACTCTGTAAAAATGGCCATTTTGGTCACTGTGAGGGTTTAAAAAGTGGTTATTCAACATGAGGCACGATCCAATTGACATTTTGAATCATTTTTGGTACAGTCCAAAAAATCAATTTTCGGATGAAAAACGATGACTCCGGACATGTCAAACGTTCCCAAAATGGTCTATAATGATGAAATTTTAACATTTAATCTTTTGACTCTAAATGATTTTTTATATGTGAATTATGACTTTTTCAACTAAAATAAGTGTGTTTAAAGTCATTTCTGTGCCTGAAACAGGTCAAAATTGAAGCTTTTGAGTAAGCAAAACTCTGTAAAAATGTCAATTTTGGTCACTGTGAGGGTTTAAAAAGTGGTTATTCAACATGAGGCACGATCCAATTGACATTTTGAATCATTTTTGGTACAGTCCAAAAAATCAATTTTCGGATGAAAAACGATGACTCTGGACATGTCGAACGTTCCCAAAATGGTCTATAATGATGAAATTTTAACATTTAATCTTTTGACTCTAAATGACTGTTGGATGTGAATTATGACCTTTTCAACTAAAATAAGTGTTTAAAGTCATTTCTGTGCCTGAAACGGGTCAAAATTGAAGCTTTTGAGTAAGCAAAGCTCTGTAAAAATGGCAATTTTGGTCACTGTGAGGGTTTAAAAAGTGGTTATTCAACATGAGGCACGATCCAATTGACATTTTGAATCATTTTTGGTACAGTCCAAAAAATCAATTTTCGGATGAAAAAACGATGACTCCGGACATGTCGAACGTTCCCAAAATGGTCTATAATGATGAAATTTTATCATTTAATCTTTTGACTCTAAATGACTGTTGGATGTGAATTATGACTTTTTCAACTAAAATAAGTGTGTTTAAAGACATTTATGTGCCTGAAACGGGTCAAAATTGAAGCTTTTGAGTAAGCAAAACTCTGTAAAAATGGCAATTTTGGTCAATGTGAGGATTTAAAAGTGGTTATTCAACATGAGGCACGATCCAATTGACATTTTGAATCATTTTTGGTACAGTCCAAAAAATCAATTTTCGGATGAAAAACGATGACTCCGGACATGTCGAACGTTCCCAAAATGGTCTATAATGATGAAATTTTAACATTTAATCTTTTGACTCTAAATGACAGTTGGATGTGAATTATGACATTTTCAACTAAAATAAGTGTGTTTAAAGTCATTTCTGTGCCTGAAACGGGTCAAAATTGAAGCTTTTGAGTAAGCAAAACTCAGTAAAAATGGCAATTTTGGTCACTGTGAGGGTTTAAAAAGTGGTTATTCAACATGAGGCACGATACAATTGACATTTTGAATCATTTTTGGTACAGTCCAAAAAATCAATTTTCGGATGAAAAAACGATGACTCCGGACATGTCGAACGTTCCATAAATGGTCTATAATGATGACATTTTAACATTTAATCTTTTGACTCTAAATGACTGTTGGATGTGAATTATGACTTTTTCAACTAAAATAAGTGTGTTTAAAGTCATTTCTGTGCCTGAAAGGGGTCAAAATTGAAGCTTTTGAGTAAGCAAAACTCTGTAAAAATGGCAATTTTGGTCACAGTGAGGGGTTAAAAAGTGGTTATTGAACATGAGGCACGATCCAATTGACATTTTGAATCATTTTTGGTACAGTCCAAAAAATCAATTTTCGGATGAAAAACGATGACTCCGGACATGTCGAACGTTCCCAAAATGGTCTATAATGATGAAATTTTAACATTTAATCTTTTGACTCTAAAAGACTGTTGGATGTGAATTATGACTTTTTCAACTAAAATAAGTGTGTTTAAAGTCATTTCTGTGACTGAAAGGGGTCAAAATTAAAGCTTTTGAGTAAGCAAAACTCTGTAAAAATGGCCATTTTGGTCACTCTGAGGGTTTAAAAAGTGGTTATTCAACATGAGGCACGATCCAATTGACATTTTGAATCATTTTTGGTACAGTCCAAAAAATAAATTTTCGGATGAAAAACGATGACTCCGGACATGTCGAACGTTCCCAAAATGGTCTATAATGATGAAATTTTAACATTTAATCTTTTGACTCTAAATGACTGTTGGATGTGAATTATGACTTTTTCAACTAAAATACGTGTGTTTAAAGTCATTTCTGTGACTGAAACGGGTCAAAATTGAAGCTTTTGAGTAAGCAAAACTCTGTAAAAATGGCCATTTTGGTCACTCTGAGGGTTTAAAAAGTGGTTATTCAACATGAGGCACGATCCAATTGACATTTTGAATCATTTTTGGTACAGTCCAAAAAATCAGTTTTCGGATGAAAAACGATGACTCCCGACATGTCGAACGTTCCCAAAATGGTCTATAATGATGAAATGTTAACATTTAATCTTTTGACTCTAAATGACTGTTGGATGTGAATTATGACTTTTTCAACTAAAATAAGTGTGTTTAAATTCATTTCTGTGCCCGAAACTGGTCAAAATTGAAGCTTTTGAGTAAGCAAAACTCTGTAAAAATGGCAATTTTGGTCACTGTGAGGGTTTAAAAAGTGGTTATTCAACATGAGGCACGATCCAATTGACATTTTGAATCATTTTTGGTACAGTCCAAAAAATCAATTTTCGGATGAAAAAACGATGACTCCGGACATGTCGAACGTTCCCAAAATGGTCTATAATGATGAAATTTTATCATTTAATCTTTTGACTCTAAATGACTGTTGGATGTGAATTATGACTTTTTCAACTAAAATAAGTGTGTTTAAAGACATTTATGTGCCTGAAACGGGTCAAAATTGAAGCTTTTGAGTAAGCAAAACTCTGTAAAAATGGCAATTTTGGTCAATGTGAGGATTTAAAAGTGGTTATTCAACATGAGGCACGATCCAATTGACATTTTGAATCATTTTTGGTACAGTCCAAAAAATCAATTTTCGGATGAAAAACGATGACTCCGGACATGTCGAACGTTCCCAAAATGGTCTATAATGATGAAATTTTAACATTTAATCTTTTGACTCTAAATGACAGTTGGATGTGAATTATGACATTTTCAACTAAAATAAGTGTGTTTAAAGTCATTTCTGTGCCTGAAACGGGTCAAAATTGAAGCTTTTGAGTAAGCAAAACTCAGTAAAAATGGCAATTTTGGTCACTGTGAGGGTTTAAAAAGTGGTTATTCAACATGAGGCACGATACAATTGACATTTTGAATCATTTTTGGTACAGTCCAAAAAATCAATTTTCGGATGAAAAACGATGACTCCGGACATGTCGAACGTTCCCAAAATGGTCTATAATGATGACATTTTAACATTTAATCTTTTGACTCTAAATGACTGTTGGATGTGAATTATGACTTTTTCAACTAAAATAAGTATGTTTAAAGTCATTTCTGTGCCTGAAAGGGGTCAAAATTGAAGCTTTTGAGTAAGCAAAACTCTGTAAAAATGGCAATTTTGGTCACAGTGAGGGGTTAAAAAGTGGTTATTGAACATGAGGCACGATCCAATTGACATTTTGAATCATTTTTGGTACAGTCCAAAAAATCAATTTTCGGATGAAAAACGATGACTCCGGACATGTCGAACGTTCCCAAAATGGTCTATAATGATGAAATTTTAACATTTAATCTTTTGACTCTAAAAGACTGTTGGATGTGAATTATGACTTTTTCAACTAAAATAAGTGTGTTTAAAGTCATTTCTGTGACTGAAAGGGGTCAAAATTAAAGCTTTTGAGTAAGCAAAACTCTGTAAAAATGGCCATTTTGGTCACTCTGAGGGTTTAAAAAGTGGTTATTCAACATGAGGCACAATCCAATTGACATTTTGAATCATTTTTGATACAGTCCAAAAAAATCAATTTTCGGATGAAAAACGATGACTCCGGACATGTCGAACGTTCCCAAAATGGTCTATAATGATGAAATTTTAACATTTAATCGTTTGACTCTAAATGACTGTTGGATGTGAATTATGACAATTTCAACTAAAATAAGTGTGTTCAAAGTCATTTCTGTGACTGAAACGGGTCAAAATTGAAGCTTTTAAATAAGCAAAACTCTGTAAAAATGGCCATTTTGGTCACTGTGAGGGTTTAAAAAGTGGTTATTCAACATGAGGCACGATCCAATTGACATTTTGAATCATTTTTGGTACAGTCCAAAAAATCAATTTTCGGATGAAAAACGATGACTCCGGACATGTCAAACGTTCCCAAAATGGTCTATAATGATGAAATTTTAACATTTAATCTTTTGACTCTAAATGATTTTTTATATGTGAATTATGACTTTTTCAACTAAAATAAGTGTGTTTAAAGTCATTTCTGTGCCTGAAACAGGTCAAAATTGAAGCTTTTGAGTAAGCAAAACTCTGTAAAAATGTCAATTTTGGTCACTGTGAGGGTTTAAAAAGTGGTTATTCAACATGAGGCACGATCCAATTGACATTTTGAATCATTTTTGGTACAGTCCAAAAAATCAATTTTCGGATGAAAAACGATGACTCCGGACATGTCGAACGTTCCCAAAATGGTCTATAATGATGAAATTTTAACATTTAATCTTTTGACTCTAAATGACTGTTGGATGTGAATTATGACCTTTTCAACTAAAATAAGTGTTTAAAGTCATTTCTGTGCCTGAAACGGGTCAAAATTGAAGCTTTTGAGTAAGCAAAGCTCTGTAAAAATGGCAATTTTGGTCACTGTGAGGGTTTAAAAAGTGGTTATTCAACATGAGGCACGATCCAATTGACATTTTGAATCATTTTTGGTACATCCAAAAAACCAATTTTCGGATGAAAAACGATGACTCCGGACATGTCGAATGTTCCCAAAATGGTCTATAATGATGACATTTTAACATTTAATCTTTTGACTCTAAATGACTGTTGGATGTGAATTATGACAATTTCAACTAAAATAAGTGTGTTCAAAGTCATTTCTGTGACTGAAACGGGTCAAAATTGAAGCTTTTAAATAAGCAAAACTCTGTAAAAATGGCCATTTTGGTCACTGTGAGGGTTTAAAAAGTGGTTATTCAACATGAGGCACGATCCAATTGACATTTTGAATCATTTTTGGTACAGTCCAAAAAATCAATTTTCGGATGAAAAACGATGACTCCGGACATGTCAAACGTTCCCAAAATGGTCTATAATGATGACATTTTAACATTTAATCTTTTGACTCTAAATGACTGTTGGATGTGAATTATGACTTTTTCAACTAAAATAAGTGTGTTTAAAGTCATTTCTGTGCCTGAAACGGGTCAAAATTGAAGCTTTTGAGTAAGCAAATCTCTGTAAAAATGGCAATTTTGGTCACAGTGAGGGGTTAAAAAGTGGTTATTCAACATGAGGCACAATCCAATTGACATTTTGAATCATTTTTGGTACAGTCCAAAAAATCAATTTTCGGATGAAAAACGATGACTCCGGACATGTCGAACATTCCCAAAATGGTCTATAATGATGAAATTTTAACATATAATCTTTTGACTCTAAATGACTGTTGGATGTGAATTATGACTTTTTCAACTAAAATAAGTGTGTTTAAAGTCATTTCTGTGCCTGAAACGGGTCAAAATTGAAGCTTTTGAGTAAGCAAAACTCTGTAAAAATGGCAATTTTGGTCACTGTGAGGGTTTAAAAAGTGGTTATTCAACATGAGGCACGATCCAATTGACATTTTGAATCATTTTTGGTACAGTCCAAAAAATCAGTTTTCGGATGAAAAACGATGACTCCCGACATGTCGAACGTTCCCAAAATGGTCTATAATGATGAAATGTTAACATTTAATCTTTTGACTCTAAATGACTGTTTGATGTGAATTATGACTTTTTCAACTAAAATAAGTGTGTTTAAATTCATTTCTGTGCCCGAAACTGGTCAAAATTGAAGCTTTTGAGTAAGCAAAACTCTGTAAAAATGGCAATTTTGGTCACTGTGAGGGTTTAAAAAGTGGTTATTCAACATGAGGCACGATCTAATTGACATTTTGAATCATTTTTGGTACAGTCCAAAAAATCAATTTTCGGATGAAAAAACGATGACTCCGGACATGTCGAACGTTCCCAAAATGGTCTATAATGATGAAATGTTAACATTTAATCTTTTGACTCTAAATGACTGTTGGATGTGAATTATGACTTTTTCAACTAAAATAAGTGTGTTTAAATTCATTTCTGTGCCAGAAACTGGTCAAAATTGAAGCTTTTGAGTCAGCAAAACTCTGTAAAAATTGCAATTTTGGTCACTGTGAGGGTTTAAAAAGTGGTTATTCAACATGAGGCACGATCCAATTGACATTTTGAATCATTTTTGGTACAGTCCAAAAAATCAATTTTCTGATGAAAAAACGATGACTCCGGACATGTCGAACGTTCCCGAAATGGTCTATAATGATGAAATTTTATCATTTAATCTTTTGACTCTAAATGACTGTTGGATGTGAATTATGACTTTTTCAACTAAAATAAGTGTGTTTAAAGACATTTATGTGCCTGAAACGGGTCAAAATTGAAGCTTTTGAGTAAGCAAAACTCTGTAAAAATGGCAATTTTGGTCAATGTGAGGATTTAAAAGTGGTTATTCAACATGAGGCACGATCCAATTGACATTTTGAATCATTTTTGGTACAGTCCAAAAAAATCAATTTTCGGATGAAAAACGATGACTCCGGACATGTCGAACGTTCCCAAAATGGTCTATAATGATGAAATTTTAACATTTAATCTTTTGACTCTAAATGACAGTTGGATGTGAATTATGACATTTTCAACTAAAATAAGTGTGTTTAAAGTCATTTCTGTGCCTGAAACGGGTCAAAATTGAAGCTTTTGAGTAAGCAAAACTCTGTAAAAATGGCAATTTTGGTCACTGTGAGGGTTTAAAAAGTGGTTATTCAACATGAGGCACGATCCAATTGACATTTTGAATCATTTTTGGTACAGTCCAAAAAATCAGTTTTCGGATGAAAAACGATGACTCCCGACATGTCGAACGTTCCCAAAATGGTCTATAATGATGAAATGTTAACATTTAATCTTTTGACTCTAAATGACTGTTGGATGTGAATTATGACTTTTTCAACTAAAATAAGTGTGTTTAAATTCATTTCTGTGCCCGAAACTGGTCAAAATTGAAGCTTTTGAGTAAGCAAAACTCTGTAAAAATGGCAATTTTGGTCACTGTGAGGGTTTAAAAAGTGGTTATTCAACATGAGGCACGATCTAATTGACATTTTGAATCATTTTTGGTACAGTCCAAAAAATCAATTTTCGGATGAAAAAACGATGACTCCGGACATGTCGAACGTTCCCAAAATGGTCTATAATGATGACATTTTATCATTTAATCTTTTGACTCTAAATGACTGTTGGATGTGAATTATGACTTTTTCAACTAAAATAAGTGTGTTTAAAGACATTTATGTGCCTGAAACGGGTCAAAATTGAAGCTTTTGAGTAAGCAAAACTCTGTAAAAATGGCAATTTTGGTCAATGTGAGGATTTAAAAGTGGTTATTCAACATGAGGCACGATCCAATTGACATTTTGAATCATTTTTGGTACAGTCCAAAAAATCAATTTTCGGATGAAAAACGATGACTCCGGACATGTCGAACGTTCCCAAAATGGTCTATAATGATGAAATTTTAACATTTAATCTTTTGACTCTAAATGACAGTTAGATGTGAATTATGACATTTTCAACTAAAATAAGTGTGTTTAAAGTCATTTCTGTGCCTGAAACGGGTCAAAATTGAAGCTTTTGAGTAAGCAAAACTCAGTAAAAATGGCAATTTTGGTCACTGTGAGGGTTTAAAAAGTGGTTATTCAACATGAGGCACGATACAATTGACATTTTGAATCATTTTTGGTACAGTCCAAAAAATCAATTTTCGGATGAAAAACGATGACTCCGGACATGTCGAACGTTCCCAAAATGGTCTATAATGATGACATTTTAACATTTAATCTTTTGACTCTAAAAGACTGTTGGATGTGAATTATGACTTTTTCAACTAAAATAAGTGTGTTTAAAGTCATTTCTGTGCCTGAAAAGGGTCAAAATTGAAGCTTTTGAGTAAGCAAAACTCTGTAAAAATGGCAATTTTGGTCACTGTGAGGGTTTAAAAAGTGGTTATTCAACATGAGGCACGATCCAATTGACATTTTGAATCATTTTTGGTACAGTCCAAAAAATCAATTTTCGGATGAAAAAACGATGACTCCGGACATGTCGAACGTTCCCAAAATGGTCTATAATGATGAAATTTTATCATTTAATCTTTTGACTCTAAATGACTCTTGGATGTGAATTATGACTTTTTCAACTAAAATAAGTATGTTTAAAGTCATTTCTGTGCCTGAAAGGGGTCAAAATTGAAGCTTTTGAGTAAGCAAAACTCTGTAAAAATGGCAATTTTGGTCACAGTGAGGGGTTAAAAGTGGTTATTGAACATGAGGCACGATCCAATTGACATTTTGAATCATTTTTGGTACAGTCCAAAAAATCAATTTTCGGATGAAAAACGATGACTCCGGACATGTCGAACGTTCCCAAAATGGTCTATAATGATGAAATTTTAACATTTAATCTTTTGACTCTAAAAGACTGTTGGATGTGAATTATGACTTTTTCAACTAAAATAAGTGTGTTTAAAGTCATTTCTGTGACTGAAAGGGGTCAAAATTAAAGCTTTTGAGTAAGCAAAACTCTGTAAAAATGGCCATTTTGGTCACTCTGAGGGTTTAAAAAGTGGTTATTCAACATGAGGCACAATCCAATTGACATTTTGAATCATTTTTGATACAGTCCAAAAAAATCAATTTTCGGATGAAAAACGATGACTCCGGACATGTCGAACGTTCCCAAAATGGTCTATAATGATGAAATTTTAACATTTAATCTTTTGACTCTAAATGACTGTTGGATGTGAATTATGACAATTTCAACTAAAATAAGTGTGTTCAAAGTCATTTCTGTGACTGAAACGGGTCAAAATTGAAGCTTTTAAATAAGCAAAACTCTGTAAAAATGGCCATTTTGGTCACTGTGAGGGTTTAAAAAGTGGTTATTCAACATGAGGCACGATCCAATTGACATTTTGAATCATTTTTGGTACAGTCCAAAAAATCAATTTTCGGATGAAAAACGATGACTCCGGACATGTCAAACGTTCCCAAAATGGTCTATAATGATGAAATTTTAACATTTAATCTTTTGACTCTAAATGATTTTTTATATGTGAATTATGACTTTTTCAACTAAAATAAGTGTGTTTAAAGTCATTTCTGTGCCTGAAACAGGTCAAAATTGAAGCTTTTGAGTAAGCAAAACTCTGTAAAAATGTCAATTTTGGTCACTGTGAGGGTTTAAAAAGTGGTTATTCAACATGAGGCACGATCCAATTGACATTTTGAATCATTTTTGGTACAGTCCAAAAAATCAATTTTCGGATGAAAAACGATGACTCCGGACATGTCGAACGTTCCCAAAATGGTCTATAATGATGAAATTTTAACATTTAATCTTTTGACTCTAAATGACTGTTGGATGTGAATTATGACCTTTTCAACTAAAATAAGTGTTTAAAGTCATTTCTGTGCCTGAAACGGGTCAAAATTGAAGCTTTTGAGTAAGCAAAGCTCTGTAAAAATGGCAATTTTGGTCACTGTGAGGGTTTAAAAAGTGGTTATTCAACATGAGGCACGATCCAATTGACATTTTGAATCATTTTTGGTACATCCAAAAAACCAATTTTCGGATGAAAAACGATGACTCCGGACATGTCGAATGTTCCCAAAATGGTCTATAATGATGACATTTTAACATTTAATCTTTTGACTCTAAATGACTGTTGGATGTGAATTATGACAATTTCAACTAAAATAAGTGTGTTCAAAGTCATTTCTGTGACTGAAACGGGTCAAAATTGAAGCTTTTAAATAAGCAAAACTCTGTAAAAATGGCCATTTTGGTCACTGTGAGGGTTTAAAAAGTGGTTATTCAACATGAGGCACGATCCAATTGACATTTTGAATCATTTTTGGTACAGTCCAAAAAATCAATTTTCGGATGAAAAACGATGACTCCGGACATGTCAAACGTTCCCAAAATGGTCTATAATGATGACATTTTAACATTTAATCTTTTGACTCTAAATGACTGTTGGATGTGAATTATGACTTTTTCAACTAAAATAAGTGTGTTTAAAGTCATTTCTGTGCCTGAAACGGGTCAAAATTGAAGCTTTTGAGTAAGCAAATCTCTGTAAAAATGGCAATTTTGGTCACAGTGAGGGGTTAAAAAGTGGTTATTCAACATGAGGCACGATCCAATTGACATTTTGAATCATTTTTGGTACAGTCCAAAAAATCAATTTTCGGATGAAAAACGATGAGTCCGGACATGTCGAACATTCCCAAAATGGTCTATAATGATGAAATTTTAACATATAATCTTTTGACTCTAAATGACTGTTGGATGTGAATTATGACTTTTTCAACTAAAATAAGTGTGTTTAAAGTCATTTCTGTGCCTGAAACGGGTCAAAATTGAAGCTTTTGAGTAAGCAAAACTCTGTAAAAATGGCAATTTTGGTCACTGTGAGGGTTTAAAAAGTGGTTATTCAACATGAGGCACGATCCAATTGACATTTTGAATCATTTTTGGTACAGTCCAAAAAATCAGTTTTCGGATGAAAAACGATGACTCCCGACATGTCGAACGTTCTCAAAATGGTCTATAATGATGAAATGTTAACATTTAATCTTTTGACTCTAAATGACTGTTGGATGTGAATTATGACTTTTTCAACTAAAATAAGTGTGTTTAAATTCATTTCTGTGCCCGAAACTGGTCAAAATTGAAGCTTTTGAGTAAGCAAAACTCTGTAAAAATGGCAATTTTGGTCACTGTGAGGGTTTAAAAAGTGGTTATTCAACATGAGGCACGATCTAATTGACATTTTGAATCATTTTTGGTACAGTCCAAAAAATCAATTTTCGGATGAAAAAACGATGACTCCGGACATGTCGAACGTTCCCAAAATGGTCTATAATGATGAAATTTTATCATTTAATCTTTTGACTCTAAATGACTGTTGGATGTGAATTATGACTTTTTCAACTAAAATAAGTGTGTTTAAAGACATTTATGTGCCTGAAACGGGTCAAAATTGAAGCTTTTGAGTAAGCAAAACTCTGTAAAAATGGCAATTTTGGTCAATGTGAGGATTTAAAAGTGGTTATTCAACATGAGGCACGATCCAATTGACATTTTGAATCATTTTTGGTACAGTCCAAAAAAACAATTTTCGGATGAAAAACGATGACTCCGGACATGTCGAACGTTCCCAAAATGGTCTATAATGATGAAATTTTAACATTTAATCTTTTGACTCTAAATGACAGTTGGATGTGAATTATGACATTTTCAACTAAAATAAGTGTGTTTAAAGTCATTTCTGTGCCTGAAACGGGTCAAAATTGAAGCTTTTGAGTAAGCAAAACTCAGTAAAAATGGCAATTTTGGTCACTGTGAGGGTTTAAAAAGTGGTTATTCAACATGAGGCACGATACAATTGACATTTTGAATCATTTTTGGTACAGTCCAAAAAATCAATTTTCGGATGAAAAACGATGACTCCGGACATGTCGAACGTTCCCAAAATGGTCTATAATGATGACATTTTAACATTTAATCTTTTGACTCTAAAAGACTGTTGGATGTGAATTATGACTTTTTCAACTAAAATAAGTGTGTTTAAAGTCATTTCTGTGCCTGAAACGGGTCAAAATTGAAGCTTTTGAGTAAGCAAAACTCTGTAAAAATGGCAATTTTGGTCACTGTGAGGGTTTAAAAAGTGGTTATTCAACATGAGGCACGATCCAATTGACATTTTGAATCATTTTTGGTACAGTCCAAAAAATCAATTTTCGGATGAAAAAACGATGACTCCGGACATGTCGAACGTTCCCAAAATGGTCTATAATGATGAAATTTTATCATTTAATCTTTTGACTCTAAATGACTGTTGGATGTGAATTATGACTTTTTCAACTAAAATAAGTGTGTTTAAAGTCATTTCTGTGCCTGAAAGGGGTCAAAATTGAAGCTTTTGAGTAAGCAAAACTCTGTAAAAATGGCAATTTTGGTCACAGTGAGGGGTTAAAAAGTGGTTATTCAACATGAGGCACGATCCAATTGACATTTTGAATCATTTTTGGTACAGTCCAAAAAATCAATTTTCGGATGAAAAACGATGACTCCGGACATGTCGAACGTTCCCAAAATGGTCTATAATGATGAAATTTTAACATTTAATCTTTTGACTCTAAAAGACTGTTGGATGTGAATTATGACTTTTTCAACTAAAATAAGTGTGTTTAAAGTCATTTCTGTGACTGAAAGGGGTCAAAATTAAAGCTTTTGAGTAAGCAAAACTCTGTAAAAATGGCCATTTTGGTCACTCTGAGGGTTTAAAAAGTGGTTATTCAACATGAGGCACGATCCAATTGACATTTTGAATCATTTTTGGTACAGTCCAAAAAATAAATTTTCGGATGAAAAACGATGACTCCGGACATGTCGAACGTTCCCAAAATGGTCTATAATGATGAAATTTTAACATTTAATCTTTTGACTCTAAATGACTGTTGGATGTGAATTATGACTTTTTCAACTAAAATAAGTGTGTTTAAAGTCATTTCTGTGACTGAAACGGGTCAAAATTGAAGCTTTTGAGTAAGCAAAACTCTGTAAAAATGGCCATTTTGGTCACTCTGAGGGTTTAAAAAGTGGTTATTCAACATGAGGCACGATCCAATTGACATTTTGAATCATTTTTGGTACAGTCCAAAAAATCAGTTTTCGGATGAAAAACGATGACTCCCGACATGTCGAACGTTCCCAAAATGGTCTATAATGATGAAATGTTAACATTTAATCTTTTGACTCTAAATGACTGTTGGATGTGAATTATGACTTTTTCAACTAAAATAAGTGTGTTTAAATTCATTTCTGTGCCCGAAACTGGTCAAAATTGAAGCTTTTGAGTAAGCAAAACTCTGTAAAAATTGCAATTTTGGTCACTGTGAGGGTTTAAAAAGTGGTTATTCAACATGAGGCACGATCCAATTGACATTTTGAATCATTTTTGGTACAGTCCAAAAAATCAATTTTCTGATGAAAAAACGATGACTCCGGACATGTCGAACGTTCCCAAAATGGTCTATAATGATGAAATTTTATCATTTAATCTTTTGACTCTAAATGACTGTTGGATGTGAATTATGACTTTTTCAACTAAAATAAGTGTGTTTAAAGACATTTATGTGCCTGAAACGGGTCAAAATTGAAGCTTTTGAGTAAGCAAAACTCTGTAAAAATGGCAATTTTGGTCAATGTGAGGATTTAAAAGTGGTTATTCAACATGAGGCACGATCCAATTGACATTTTGAATCATTTTTGGTACAGTCCAAAAAAATCAATTTTCGGATGAAAAACGATGACTCCGGACATGTCGAACGTTCCCAAAATGGTCTATAATGATGAAATTTTAACATTTAATCTTTTGACTCTAAATGACAGTTGGATGTGAATTATGACATTTTCAACTAAAATAAGTGTGTTTAAAGTCATTTCTGTGCCTGAAACGGGTCAAAATTGAAGCTTTTGAGTAAGCAAAACTCAGTAAAAATGGCAATTTTGGTCACTGTGAGGGTTTAAAAAGTGGTTATTCAACATGAGGCACGATACAATTGACATTTTGAATCATTTTTGGTACAGTCCAAAAAATCAATTTTCGGATGAAAAACGATGACTCCGGACATGTCGAACGTTCCCAAAATGGTCTATAATGATGACATTTTAACATTTAATCTTTTGACTCTAAATGACTGTTGGATGTGAATTATGACTTTTTCAACTAAAATAAGTGTGTTTAAAGTCATTTCTGTGCCTGAAAGGGGTCAAAATTGAAGCTTTTGAGTAAGCAAAACTCTGTAAAAATGGCAATTTTGGTCACAGTGAGGGGTTAAAAAGTGGTTATTGAACATGAGGCACGATCCAATTGACATTTTGAATCATTTTTGGTACAGTCCAAAAAATCAATTTTCGGATGAAAAACGATGACTCCGGACATGTCGAACGTTCCCAAAATGGTCTATAATGATGAAATTTTAACATTTAATCTTTTGACTCTAAAAGACTGTTGGATGTGAATTATGACTTTTTCAACTAAAATAAGTGTGTTTAAAGTCATTTCTGTGACTGAAAGGGGTCAAAATTAAAGCTTTTGAGTAAGCAAAACTCTGTAAAAATGGCCATTTTGGTCACTCTGAGGGTTTAAAAAGTGGTTATTCAACATGAGGCACAATCCAATTGACATTTTGAATCATTTTTGATACAGTCCAAAAAAATCAATTTTCGGATGAAAAACGATGACTCCGGACATGTCGAACGTTCCCAAAATGGTCTATAATGATGAAATTTTAACATTTAATCGTTTGACTCTAAATGACTGTTGGATGTGAATTATGACAATTTCAACTAAAATAAGTGTGTTCAAAGTCATTTCTGTGACTGAAACGGGTCAAAATTGAAGCTTTTAAATAAGCAAAACTCTGTAAAAATGGCCATTTTGGTCACTGTGAGGGTTTAAAAAGTGGTTATTCAACATGAGGCACGATCCAATTGACATTTTGAATCATTTTTGGTACAGTCCAAAAAATCAATTTTCGGATGAAAAACGATGACTCCGGACATGTCAAACGTTCCCAAAATGGTCTATAATGATGAAATTTTAACATTTAATCTTTTGACTCTAAATGATTTTTTATATGTGAATTATGACTTTTTCAACTAAAATAAGTGTGTTTAAAGTCATTTCTGTGCCTGAAACAGGTCAAAATTGAAGCTTTTGAGTAAGCAAAACTCTGTAAAAATGTCACTTTTGGTCACTGTGAGGGTTTAAAAAGTGGTTATTCAACATGAGGCACGATCCAATTGACATTTTGAATCATTTTTGGTACAGTCCAAAAAATCAATTTTCGGATGAAAAACGATGACTCCGGACATGTCGAACGTTCCCAAAATGGTCTATAATGATGAAATTTTAACATTTAATCTTTTGACTCTAAATGACTGTTGGATGTGAATTATGACCTTTTCAACTAAAATAAGTGTTTAAAGTCATTTCTGTGCCTGAAACGGGTCAAAATTGAAGCTTTTGAGTAAGCAAAGCTCTGTAAAAATGGCAATTTTGGTCACTGTGAGGGTTTAAAAAGTGGTTATTCAACATGAGGCACGATCCAATTGACATTTTGAATCATTTTTGGTACATCCAAAAAACCAATTTTCGGATAAAAAACGATGACTCCGGACATGTCGAATGTTCCCAAAATGGTCTATAATGATGACATTTTAACATTTAATCTTTTGACTCTAAATGACTGTTGGATGTGAATTATGACTTTTTCAACTAAAATAAGTGTGTTTAAAGTCATTTCTGTGCCTGAAACGGGTCAAAATTGAAGCTTTTGAGTAAGCAAATCTCTGTAAAAATGGCAATTTTGGTCACAGTGAGGGGTTAAAAAGTGGTTATTCAACATGAGGCACGATCCAATTGACATTTTGAATCATTTTTGGTACAGTCCAAAAAATCAATTTTCGGATGAAAAACGATGACTCCGGACATGTCGAACATTCCCAAAATGGTCTATAATGATGAAATTTTAACATATAATCTTTTGACTCTAAATGACTGTTGGATGTGAATTATGACTTTTTCAACTAAAATAAGTGTGTTTAAAGTCATTTCTGTGCCTGAAACGGGTCAAAATTGAAGCTTTTGAGTAAGCAAAACTCTGTAAAAATGGCAATTTTGGTCACTGTGAGGGTTTAAAAAGTGGTTATTCAACATGAGGCACGATTCAATTGACATTTTGAATCATTTTTGGTACAGTCCAAAAAATCAGTTTTCGGATGAAAAACGATGACTCCCGACATGTCGAACGTTCCCAAAATGGTCTATAATGATGAAATGTTAACATTTAATCTTTTGACTCTAAATGACTGTTGGATGTGAATTATGACTTTTTCAACTAAAATAAGTGTGTTTAAATTCATTTCTGTGCCCGAAACTGGTCAAAATTGAAGCTTTTGAGTAAGCAAAACTCTGTAAAAATGGCAATTTTGGTCACTGTGAGGGTTTAAAAAGTGGTTATTCAACATGAGGCACGATCTAATTGACATTTTGAATCATTTTTGGTACAGTCCAAAAAATCAATTTTCGGATGAAAAAACGATGACTCCGGACATGTCGAACGTTCCCAAAATGGTCTATAATGATGAAATTTTATCATTTAATCTTTTGACTCTAAATGACTGTTGGATGTGAATTATGACTTTTTCAACTAAAATAAGTGTGTTTAAAGACATTTATGTGCCTGAAACGGGTCAAAATTGAAGCTTTTGAGTAAGCAAAACTCAGTAAAAATGGCAATTTTGGTCACTGTGAGGGTTTAAAAAGTGGTTATTCAACATGAGGCACGATACAATTGACATTTTGAATCATTTTTGGTACAGTCCAAAAAATCAATTTTCGGATGAAAAACGATGACTCCGGACATGTCGAACGTTCCCAAAATGGTCTATAATGATGACATTTTAACATTTAATCTTTTGACTCTAAATGACTGTTGGATGTGAATTATGACTTTTTCAACTAAAATAAGTGTGTTTAAAGTCATTTCTGTGCCTGAAAGGGGTCAAAATTGAAGCTTTTGAGTAAGCAAAACTCTGTAAAAATGGCAATTTTGGTCACAGTGAGGGGTTAAAAAGTGGTCATTCAACATGAGGCACGATCCAATTGACATTTTGAATCATTTTTGGTACAGTCCAAAAAATCAATTTTCGGATGAAAAACGATGACTCCGGACATGTCGAACGTTCCCAAAATGGTCTATAATGATGAAATTTTAACATTTAATCTTTTGACTCTAAAAGACTGTTGGATGTGAATTATGACTTTTTCAACTAAAATAAGTGTGTTTAAAGTCATTTCTGTGACTGAAAGGGGTCCAAATTAAAGCTTTTGAGTAAGCAAAACTCTGTAAAAATGGCCATTTTGGTCACTCTGAGGGTTTAAAAAGTGGTTATTCAACATGAGGCACGATCTAATTGACATTTTGAATCATTTTTGGTACAGTCCAAAAAATCAATTTTCGGATGAAAAAACGATGACTCCGGACATGTCGAACGTTCCCAAAATGGTCTATAATGATGACATTTTATCATTTAATCTTTTGACTCTAAATGACTGTTGGATGTGAATTATGACTTTTTCAACTAAAATAAGTGTGTTTAAAGACATTTATGTGCCTGAAACGGGTCAAAATTGAAGCTTTTGAGTAAGCAAAACTCTGTAAAAATGGCAATTTTGGTCAATGTGAGGATTTAAAAGTGGTTATTCAACATGAGGCACGATCCAATTGACATTTTGAATCATTTTTGGTACAGTCCAAAAAATCAATTTTCGGATGAAAAACGATGACTCCGGACATGTCGAACGTTCCCAAAATGGTCTATAATGATGAAATTTTAACATTTAATCTTTTGACTCTAAATGACAGTTAGATGTGAATTATGACATTTTCAACTAAAATAAGTGTGTTTAAAGTCATTTCTGTGCCTGAAACGGGTCAAAATTGAAGCTTTTGAGTAAGCAAAACTCAGTAAAAATGGCAATTTTGGTCACTGTGAGGGTTTAAAAAGTGGTTATTCAACATGAGGCACGATACAATTGACATTTTGAATCATTTTTGGTACAGTCCAAAAAATCAATTTTCGGATGAAAAACGATGACTCCGGACATGTCGAACGTTCCCAAAATGGTCTATAATGATGACATTTTAACATTTAATCTTTTGACTCTAAAAGACTGTTGGATGTGAATTATGACTTTTTCAACTAAAATAAGTGTGTTTAAAGTCATTTCTGTGCCTGAAAAGGGTCAAAATTGAAGCTTTTGAGTAAGCAAAACTCTGTAAAAATGGCAATTTTGGTCACTGTGAGGGTTTAAAAAGTGGTTATTCAACATGAGGCACGATCCAATTGACATTTTGAATCATTTTTGGTACAGTCCAAAAAATCAATTTTCGGATGAAAAAACGATGACTCCGGACATGTCGAACGTTCCCAAAATGGTCTATAATGATGAAATGTTATCATTTAATCTTTTGACTCTAAATGACTGTTGGATGTGAATTATGACTTTTTCAACTAAAATAAGTATGTTTAAAGTCATTTCTGTGCCTGAAAGGGGTCAAAATGGAAGCTTTTGAGTAAGCAAAACTCTGTAAAAATGGCAATTTTGGTCACAGTGAGGGGTTAAAAGTGGTTATTGAACATGAGGCACGATCCAATTGACATTTTGAATCATTTTTGGTACAGTCCAAAAAATCAATTTTCGGATGAAAAACGATGACTCCGGACATGTCGAACGTTCCCAAAATGGTCTATAATGATGAAATTTTAACATTTAATCTTTTGACTCTAAAAGACTGTTGGATGTGAATTATGACTTTTTCAACTAAAATAAGTGTGTTTAAAGTCATTTCTGTGACTGAAAGGGGTCAAAATTAAAGCTTTTGAGTAAGCAAAACTCTGTAAAAATGGCCATTTTGGTCACTCTGAGGGTTTAAAAAGTGGTTATTCAACATGAGGCACAATCCAATTGACATTTTGAATCATTTTTGATACAGTCCAAAAAAATCAATTTTCGGATGAAAAACGATGACTCCGGACATGTCGAACGTTCCCAAAATGGTCTATAATGATGAAATTTTAACATTTAATCTTTTGACTCTAAATGACTGTTGGATGTGAATTATGACAATTTCAACTAAAATAAGTGTGTTCAAAGTCATTTCTGTGACTGAAACGGGTCAAAATTGAAGCTTTTAAATAAGCAAAACTCTGTAAAAATGGCCATTTTGGTCACTGTGAGGGTTTAAAAAGTGGTTATTCAACATGAGGCACGATCCAATTGACATTTTGAATCATTTTTGGTACAGTCCAAAAAATCAATTTTCGGATGAAAAACGATGACTCCGGACATGTCAAACGTTCCCAAAATGGTCTATAATGATGAAATTTTAACATTTAATCTTTTGACTCTAAATGATTTTTTATATGTGAATTATGACTTTTTCAACTAAAATAAGTGTGTTTAAAGTCATTTCTGTGCCTGAAACAGGTCAAAATTGAAGCTTTTGAGTAAGCAAAACTCTGTAAAAATGTCAATTTTGGTCACTGTGAGGGTTTAAAAAGTGGTTATTCAACATGAGGCACGATCCAATTGACATTTTGAATCATTTTTGGTACAGTCCAAAAAATCAATTTTCGGATGAAAAACGATGACTCCGGACATGTCGAACGTTCCCAAAATGGTCTATAATGATGAAATTTTAACATTTAATCTTTTGACTCTAAATGACTGTTGGATGTGAATTATGACCTTTTCAACTAAAATAAGTGTTTAAAGTCATTTCTGTGCCTGAAACGGGTCAAAATTGAAGCTTTTGAGTAAGCAAAGCTCTGTAAAAATGGCAATTTTGGTCACTGTGAGGGTTTAAAAAGTGGTTATTCAACATGAGGCACGATCCAATTGACATTTTGAATCATTTTTGGTACATCCAAAAAACCAATTTTCGGATGAAAAACGATGACTCCGGACATGTCGAATGTTCCCAAAATGGTCTATAATGATGACATTTTAACATTTAATCTTTTGACTCTAAATGACTGTTGGATGTGAATTATGACAATTTCAACTAAAATAAGTGTGTTCAAAGTCATTTCTGTGACTGAAACGGGTCAAAATTGAAGCTTTTAAATAAGCAAAACTCTGTAAAAATGGCCATTTTGGTCACTGTGAGGGTTTAAAAAGTGGTTATTCAACATGAGGCACGATCCAATTGACATTTTGAATCATTTTTGGTACAGTCCAAAAAATCAATTTTCGGATGAAAAACGATGACTCCGGACATGTCAAACGTTCCCAAAATGGTCTATAATGATGACATTTTAACATTTAATCTTTTGACTCTAAATGACTGTTGGATGTGAATTATGACTTTTTCAACTAAAATAAGTGTGTTTAAAGTCATTTCTGTGCCTGAAACGGGTCAAAATTGAAGCTTTTGAGTAAGCAAATCTCTGTAAAAATGGCAATTTTGGTCACAGTGAGGGGTTAAAAAGTGGTTATTCAACATGAGGCACGATCCAATTGACATTTTGAATCATTTTTGGTACAGTCCAAAAAATCAATTTTCGGATGAAAAACGATGAGTCCGGACATGTCGAACATTCCCAAAATGGTCTATAATGATGAAATTTTAACATATAATCTTTTGACTCTAAATGACTGTTGGATGTGAATTATGACTTTTTCAACTAAAATAAGTGTGTTTAAAGTCATTTCTGTGCCTGAAACGGGTCAAAATTGAAGCTTTTGAGTAAGCAAAACTCTGTAAAAATGGCAATTTTGGTCACTGTGAGGGTTTAAAAAGTGGTTATTCAACATGAGGCACGATCCAATTGACATTTTGAATCATTTTTGGTACAGTCCAAAAAATCAGTTTTCGGATGAAAAACGATGACTCCCGACATGTCGAACGTTCCCAAAATGGTCTATAATGATGAAATGTTAACATTTAATCTTTTGACTCTAAATGACTGTTGGATGTGAATTATGACTTTTTCAACTAAAATAAGTGTGTTTAAATTCATTTCTGTGCCCGAAACTGGTCAAAATTGAAGCTTTTGAGTAAGCAAAACTCTGTAAAAATGGCAATTTTGGTCACTGTGAGGGTTTAAAAAGTGGTTATTCAACATGAGGCACGATCTAATTGACATTTTGAATCATTTTTGGTACAGTCCAAAAAATCAATTTTCGGATGAAAAAACGATGACTCCGGACATGTCGAACGTTCCCAAAATGGTCTATAATGATGAAATTTTATCATTTAATCTTTTGACTCTAAATGACTGTTGGATGTGAATTATGACTTTTTCAACTAAAATAAGTGTGTTTAAAGACATTTATGTGCCTGAAACGGGTCAAAATTGAAGCTTTTGAGTAAGCAAAACTCTGTAAAAATGGCAATTTTGGTCAATGTGAGGATTTAAAAGTGGTTATTCAACATGAGGCACGATCCAATTGACATTTTGAATCATTTTTGGTACAGTCCAAAAAAACAATTTTCGGATGAAAAACGATGACTCCGGACATGTCGAACGTTCCCAAAATGGTCTATAATGATGAAATTTTAACATTTAATCTTTTGACTCTAAATGACAGTTGGATGTGAATTATGACATTTTCAACTAAAATAAGTGTGTTTAAAGTCATTTCTGTGCCTGAAACGGGTCAAAATTGAAGCTTTTGAGTAAGCAAAACTCAGTAAAAATGGCAATTTTGGTCACTGTGAGGGTTTAAAAAGTGGTTATTCAACATGAGGCACGATACAATTGACATTTTGAATCATTTTTGGTACAGTCCAAAAAATCAATTTTCGGATGAAAAACGATGACTCCGGACATGTCGAACGTTCCCAAAATGGTCTATAATGATGACATTTTAACATTTAATCTTTTGACTCTAAAAGACTGTTGGATGTGAATTATGACTTTTTCAACTAAAATAAGTGTGTTTAAAGTCATTTCTGTGCCTGAAACGGGTCAAAATTGAAGCTTTTGAGTAAGCAAAACTCTGTAAAAATGGCAATTTTGGTCACTGTGAGGGTTTAAAAAGTGGTTATTCAACATGAGGCACGATCCAATTGACATTTTGAATCATTTTTGGTACAGTCCAAAAAATCAATTTTCGGATGAAAAAACGATGACTCCGGACATGTCGAACGTTCCCAAGATGGTCTATAATGATGAAATTTTATCATTTAATCTTTTGACTCTAAATGACTGTTGGATGTGAATTATGACTTTTTCAACTAAAATAAGTGTGTTTAAAGTCATTTCTGTGCCTGAAAGGGGTCAAAATTGAAGCTTTTGAGAAAGCAAAACTCTGTAAAAATGGCAATTTTGGTCACAGTGAGGGGTTAAAAAGTGGTTATTCAACATGAGGCACGATCCAATTGACATTTTGAATCATTTTTGGTACAGTCCAAAAAATCAATTTTCGGATGAAAAACGATGACTCCGGACATGTCGAACGTTCCCAAAATGGTCTATAATGATGAAATTTTAACATTTAATCTTTTGACTCTAAAAGACTGTTGGATGTGAATTATGACTTTTTCAACTAAAATAAGTGTGTTTAAAGTCATTTCTGTGACTGAAAGGGGTCAAAATTAAAGCTTTTGAGTAAGCAAAACTCTGTAAAAATGGCCATTTTGGTCACTCTGAGGGTTTAAAAAGTGGTTATTCAACATGAGGCACGATCCAATTGACATTTTGAATCATTTTTGGTACAGTCCAAAAAATAAATTTTCGGATGAAAAACGATGACTCCGGACATGTCGAACGTTCCCAAAATGGTCTATAATGATGAAATTTTAACATTTAATCTTTTGACTCTAAATGACTGTTGGATGTGAATTATGACTTTTTCAACTAAAATAAGTGTGTTTAAAGTCATTTCTGTGACTGAAACGGGTCAAAATTGAAGCTTTTGAGTAAGCAAAA
The DNA here is from genome assembly GCF_964263255.1 of Lissotriton vulgaris. Classification (NCBI taxonomy): domain Eukaryota; kingdom Metazoa; phylum Chordata; class Amphibia; order Caudata; family Salamandridae; genus Lissotriton; species Lissotriton vulgaris. The sequence continues at coordinate 172,326 of NW_028250245.1, forward strand.
CTCTGTAAAAATGGCCATTTTGGTCACTCTGAGGGTTTAAAAAGTGGTTATTCAACATGAGGCACGATCCAATTGACATTTTGAATCATTTTTGGTACAGTCCAAAAAATCAGTTTTCGGATGAAAAACGATGACTCCCGACATGTCGAACGTTCCCAAAATGGTCTATAATGATGAAATGTTAACATTTAATCTTTTGACTCTAAATGACTGTTGGATGTGAATTATGACTTTTTCAACTAAAATAAGTGTGTTTAAATTCATTTCTGTGCCAGAAACTGGTCAAAATTGAAGCTTTTGAGTCAGCAAAACTCTGTAAAAATTGCAATTTTGGTCACTGTGAGGGTTTAAAAAGTGGTTATTCAACATGAGGCACGATCCAATTGACATTTTGAATCATTTTTGGTACAGTCCAAAAAATCAATTTTCTGATGAAAAAACGATGACTCCGGACATGTCGAACGTTCCCGAAATGGTCTATAATGATGAAATTTTATCATTTAATCTTTTGACTCTAAATGACTGTTGGATGTGAATTATGACTTTTTCAACTAAAATAAGTGTGTTTAAAGACATTTATGTGCCTGAAACGGGTCAAAATTGAAGCTTTTGAGTAAGCAAAACTCTGTAAAAATGGCAATTTTGGTCAATGTGAGGATTTAAAAGTGGTTATTCAACATGAGGCACGATCCAATTGACATTTTGAATCATTTTTGGTACAGTCCAAAAAAATCAATTTTCGGATGAAAAACGATGACTCCGGACATGTCGAACGTTCCCAAAATGGTCTATAATGATGAAATTTTAACATTTAATCTTTTGACTCTAAATGACAGTTGGATGTGAATTATGACATTTTCAACTAAAATAAGTGTGTTTAAAGTCATTTCTGTGCCTGAAACGGGTCAAAATTGAAGCTTTTGAGTAAGCAAAACTCTGTAAAAATGGCAATTTTGGTCACTGTGAGGGTTTAAAAAGTGGTTATTCAACATGAGGCACGATCCAATTGACATTTTGAATCATTTTTGGTACAGTCCAAAAAATCAGTTTTCGGATGAAAAACGATGACTCCCGACATGTCGAACGTTCCCAAAATGGTCTATAATGATGAAATGTTAACATTTAATCTTTTGACTCTAAATGACTGTTGGATGTGAATTATGACTTTTTCAACTAAAATAAGTGTGTTTAAATTCATTTCTGTGCCCGAAACTGGTCAAAATTGAAGCTTTTGAGTAAGCAAAACTCTGTAAAAATGGCAATTTTGGTCACTGTGAGGGTTTAAAAAGTGGTTATTCAACATGAGGCACGATCTAATTGACATTTTGAATCATTTTTGGTACAGTCCAAAAAATCAATTTTCGGATGAAAAAACGATGACTCCGGACATGTCGAACGTTCCCAAAATGGTCTATAATGATGACATTTTATCATTTAATCTTTTGACTCTAAATGACTGTTGGATGTGAATTATGACTTTTTCAACTAAAATAAGTGTGTTTAAAGACATTTATGTGCCTGAAACGGGTCAAAATTGAAGCTTTTGAGTAAGCAAAACTCTGTAAAAATGGCAATTTTGGTCAATGTGAGGATTTAAAAGTGGTTATTCAACATGAGGCACGATCCAATTGACATTTTGAATCATTTTTGGTACAGTCCAAAAAATCAATTTTCGGATGAAAAACGATGACTCCGGACATGTCGAACGTTCCCAAAATGGTCTATAATGATGAAATTTTAACATTTAATCTTTTGACTCTAAATGACAGTTAGATGTGAATTATGACATTTTCAACTAAAATAAGTGTGTTTAAAGTCATTTCTGTGCCTGAAACGGGTCAAAATTGAAGCTTTTGAGTAAGCAAAACTCAGTAAAAATGGCAATTTTGGTCACTGTGAGGGTTTAAAAAGTGGTTATTCAACATGAGGCACGATACAATTGACATTTTGAATCATTTTTGGTACAGTCCAAAAAATCAATTTTCGGATGAAAAACGATGACTCCGGACATGTCGAACGTTCCCAAAATGGTCTATAATGATGACATTTTAACATTTAATCTTTTGACTCTAAAAGACTGTTGGATGTGAATTATGACTTTTTCAACTAAAATAAGTGTGTTTAAAGTCATTTCTGTGCCTGAAAAGGGTCAAAATTGAAGCTTTTGAGTAAGCAAAACTCTGTAAAAATGGCAATTTTGGTCACTGTGAGGGTTTAAAAAGTGGTTATTCAACATGAGGCACGATCCAATTGACATTTTGAATCATTTTTGGTACAGTCCAAAAAATCAATTTTCGGATGAAAAAACGATGACTCCGGACATGTCGAACGTTCCCAAAATGGTCTATAATGATGAAATTTTATCATTTAATCTTTTGACTCTAAATGACTCTTGGATGTGAATTATGACTTTTTCAACTAAAATAAGTATGTTTAAAGTCATTTCTGTGCCTGAAAGGGGTCAAAATTGAAGCTTTTGAGTAAGCAAAACTCTGTAAAAATGGCAATTTTGGTCACAGTGAGGGGTTAAAAGTGGTTATTGAACATGAGGCACGATCCAATTGACATTTTGAATCATTTTTGGTACAGTCCAAAAAATCAATTTTCGGATGAAAAACGATGACTCCGGACATGTCGAACGTTCCCAAAATGGTCTATAATGATGAAATTTTAACATTTAATCTTTTGACTCTAAAAGACTGTTGGATGTGAATTATGACTTTTTCAACTAAAATAAGTGTGTTTAAAGTCATTTCTGTGACTGAAAGGGGTCAAAATTAAAGCTTTTGAGTAAGCAAAACTCTGTAAAAATGGCCATTTTGGTCACTCTGAGGGTTTAAAAAGTGGTTATTCAACATGAGGCACAATCCAATTGACATTTTGAATCATTTTTGATACAGTCCAAAAAAATCAATTTTCGGATGAAAAACGATGACTCCGGACATGTCGAACGTTCCCAAAATGGTCTATAATGATGAAATTTTAACATTTAATCTTTTGACTCTAAATGACTGTTGGATGTGAATTATGACAATTTCAACTAAAATAAGTGTGTTCAAAGTCATTTCTGTGACTGAAACGGGTCAAAATTGAAGCTTTTAAATAAGCAAAACTCTGTAAAAATGGCCATTTTGGTCACTGTGAGGGTTTAAAAAGTGGTTATTCAACATGAGGCACGATCCAATTGACATTTTGAATCATTTTTGGTACAGTCCAAAAAATCAATTTTCGGATGAAAAACGATGACTCCGGACATGTCAAACGTTCCCAAAATGGTCTATAATGATGAAATTTTAACATTTAATCTTTTGACTCTAAATGATTTTTTATATGTGAATTATGACTTTTTCAACTAAAATAAGTGTGTTTAAAGTCATTTCTGTGCCTGAAACAGGTCAAAATTGAAGCTTTTGAGTAAGCAAAACTCTGTAAAAATGTCAATTTTGGTCACTGTGAGGGTTTAAAAAGTGGTTATTCAACATGAGGCACGATCCAATTGACATTTTGAATCATTTTTGGTACAGTCCAAAAAATCAATTTTCGGATGAAAAACGATGACTCCGGACATGTCGAACGTTCCCAAAATGGTCTATAATGATGAAATTTTAACATTTAATCTTTTGACTCTAAATGACTGTTGGATGTGAATTATGACCTTTTCAACTAAAATAAGTGTTTAAAGTCATTTCTGTGCCTGAAACGGGTCAAAATTGAAGCTTTTGAGTAAGCAAAGCTCTGTAAAAATGGCAATTTTGGTCACTGTGAGGGTTTAAAAAGTGGTTATTCAACATGAGGCACGATCCAATTGACATTTTGAATCATTTTTGGTACATCCAAAAAACCAATTTTCGGATGAAAAACGATGACTCCGGACATGTCGAATGTTCCCAAAATGGTCTATAATGATGACATTTTAACATTTAATCTTTTGACTCTAAATGACTGTTGGATGTGAATTATGACAATTTCAACTAAAATAAGTGTGTTCAAAGTCATTTCTGTGACTGAAACGGGTCAAAATTGAAGCTTTTAAATAAGCAAAACTCTGTAAAAATGGCCATTTTGGTCACTGTGAGGGTTTAAAAAGTGGTTATTCAACATGAGGCACGATCCAATTGACATTTTGAATCATTTTTGGTACAGTCCAAAAAATCAATTTTCGGATGAAAAACGATGACTCCGGACATGTCAAACGTTCCCAAAATGGTCTATAATGATGACATTTTAACATTTAATCTTTTGACTCTAAATGACTGTTGGATGTGAATTATGACTTTTTCAACTAAAATAAGTGTGTTTAAAGTCATTTCTGTGCCTGAAACGGGTCAAAATTGAAGCTTTTGAGTAAGCAAATCTCTGTAAAAATGGCAATTTTGGTCACAGTGAGGGGTTAAAAAGTGGTTATTCAACATGAGGCACGATCCAATTGACATTTTGAATCATTTTTGGTACAGTCCAAAAAATCAATTTTCGGATGAAAAACGATGAGTCCGGACATGTCGAACATTCCCAAAATGGTCTATAATGATGAAATTTTAACATATAATCTTTTGACTCTAAATGACTGTTGGATGTGAATTATGACTTTTTCAACTAAAATAAGTGTGTTTAAAGTCATTTCTGTGCCTGAAACGGGTCAAAATTGAAGCTTTTGAGTAAGCAAAACTCTGTAAAAATGGCAATTTTGGTCACTGTGAGGGTTTAAAAAGTGGTTATTCAACATGAGGCACGATCCAATTGACATTTTGAATCATTTTTGGTACAGTCCAAAAAATCAGTTTTCGGATGAAAAACGATGACTCCCGACATGTCGAACGTTCTCAAAATGGTCTATAATGATGAAATGTTAACATTTAATCTTTTGACTCTAAATGACTGTTGGATGTGAATTATGACTTTTTCAACTAAAATAAGTGTGTTTAAATTCATTTCTGTGCCCGAAACTGGTCAAAATTGAAGCTTTTGAGTAAGCAAAACTCTGTAAAAATGGCAATTTTGGTCACTGTGAGGGTTTAAAAAGTGGTTATTCAACATGAGGCACGATCTAATTGACATTTTGAATCATTTTTGGTACAGTCCAAAAAATCAATTTTCGGATGAAAAAACGATGACTCCGGACATGTCGAACGTTCCCAAAATGGTCTATAATGATGAAATTTTATCATTTAATCTTTTGACTCTAAATGACTGTTGGATGTGAATTATGACTTTTTCAACTAAAATAAGTGTGTTTAAAGACATTTATGTGCCTGAAACGGGTCAAAATTGAAGCTTTTGAGTAAGCAAAACTCTGTAAAAATGGCAATTTTGGTCAATGTGAGGATTTAAAAGTGGTTATTCAACATGAGGCACGATCCAATTGACATTTTGAATCATTTTTGGTACAGTCCAAAAAAACAATTTTCGGATGAAAAACGATGACTCCGGACATGTCGAACGTTCCCAAAATGGTCTATAATGATGAAATTTTAACATTTAATCTTTTGACTCTAAATGACAGTTGGATGTGAATTATGACATTTTCAACTAAAATAAGTGTGTTTAAAGTCATTTCTGTGCCTGAAACGGGTCAAAATTGAAGCTTTTGAGTAAGCAAAACTCAGTAAAAATGGCAATTTTGGTCACTGTGAGGGTTTAAAAAGTGGTTATTCAACATGAGGCACGATACAATTGACATTTTGAATCATTTTTGGTACAGTCCAAAAAATCAATTTTCGGATGAAAAACGATGACTCCGGACATGTCGAACGTTCCCAAAATGGTCTATAATGATGACATTTTAACATTTAATCTTTTGACTCTAAAAGACTGTTGGATGTGAATTATGACTTTTTCAACTAAAATAAGTGTGTTTAAAGTCATTTCTGTGCCTGAAACGGGTCAAAATTGAAGCTTTTGAGTAAGCAAAACTCTGTAAAAATGGCAATTTTGGTCACTGTGAGGGTTTAAAAAGTGGTTATTCAACATGAGGCACGATCCAATTGACATTTTGAATCATTTTTGGTACAGTCCAAAAAATCAATTTTCGGATGAAAAAACGATGACTCCGGACATGTCGAACGTTCCCAAAATGGTCTATAATGATGAAATTTTATCATTTAATCTTTTGACTCTAAATGACTGTTGGATGTGAATTATGACTTTTTCAACTAAAATAAGTGTGTTTAAAGTCATTTCTGTGCCTGAAAGGGGTCAAAATTGAAGCTTTTGAGTAAGCAAAACTCTGTAAAAATGGCAATTTTGGTCACAGTGAGGGTTTAAAAAGTGGTTATTCAACATGAGGCACGATCCAATTGACATTTTGAATCATTTTTGGTACAGTCCAAAAAATCAATTTTCGGATGAAAAACGATGACTCCGGACATGTCGAACGTTCCCAAAATGGTCTATAATGATGAAATTTTAACATTTAATCTTTTGACTCTAAAAGACTGTTGGATGTGAATTATGACTTTTTCAACTAAAATAAGTGTGTTTAAAGTCATTTCTGTGACTGAAAGGGGTCAAAATTAAAGCTTTTGAGTAAGCAAAACTCTGTAAAAATGGCCATTTTGGTCACTCTGAGGGTTTAAAAAGTGGTTATTCAACATGAGGCACGATCCAATTGACATTTTGAATCATTTTTGGTACAGTCCAAAAAATAAATTTTCGGATGAAAAACGATGACTCCGGACATGTCGAACGTTCCCAAAATGGTCTATAATGATGAAATTTTAACATTTAATCTTTTGACTCTAAATGACTGTTGGATGTGAATTATGACTTTTTCAACTAAAATAAGTGTGTTTAAAGTCATTTCTGTGACTGAAACGGGTCAAAATTGAAGCTTTTGAGTAAGCAAAACTCTGTAAAAATGGCCATTTTGGTCACTCTGAGGGTTTAAAAAGTGGTTATTCAACATGAGGCACGATCCAATTGACATTTTGAATCATTTTTGGTACAGTCCAAAAAATCAGTTTTCGGATGAAAAACGATGACTCCCGACATGTCGAACGTTCCCAAAATGGTCTATAATGATGAAATGTTAACATTTAATCTTTTGACTCTAAATGACTGTTGGATGTGAATTATGACTTTTTCAACTAAAATAAGTGTGTTTAAATTCATTTCTGTGCCCGAAACTGGTCAAAATTGAAGCTTTTGAGTAAGCAAAACTCTGTAAAAATTGCAATTTTGGTCACTGTGAGGGTTTAAAAAGTGGTTATTCAACATGAGGCACGATCCAATTGACATTTTGAATCATTTTTGGTACAGTCCAAAAAATCAATTTTCTGATGAAAAAACGATGACTCCGGACATGTCGAACGTTCCCAAAATGGTCTATAATGATGAAATTTTATCATTTAATCTTTTGACTCTAAATGACTGTTGGATGTGAATTATGACTTTTTCAACTAAAATAAGTGTGTTTAAAGACATTTATGTGCCTGAAACGGGTCAAAATTGAAGCTTTTGAGTAAGCAAAACTCTGTAAAAATGGCAATTTTGGTCAATGTGAGGATTTAAAAGTGGTTATTCAACATGAGGCACGATCCAATTGACATTTTGAATCATTTTTGGTACAGTCCAAAAAAATCAATTTTCGGATGAAAAACGATGACTCCGGACATGTCGAACGTTCCCAAAATGGTCTATAATGATGAAATTTTAACATTTAATCTTTTGACTCTAAATGACAGTTGGATGTGAATTATGACATTTTCAACTAAAATAAGTGTGTTTAAAGTCATTTCTGTGCCTGAAACGGGTCAAAATTGAAGCTTTTGAGTAAGCAAAACTCAGTAAAAATGGCAATTTTGGTCACTGTGAGGGTTTAAAAAGTGGTTATTCAACATGAGGCACGATACAATTGACATTTTGAATCATTTTTGGTACAGTCCAAAAAATCAATTTTCGGATGAAAAACGATGACTCCGGACATGTCGAACGTTCCCAAAATGGTCTATAATGATGACATTTTAACATTTAATCTTTTGACTCTAAATGACTGTTGGATGTGAATTATGACTTTTTCAACTAAAATAAGTGTGTTTAAAGTCATTTCTGTGCCTGAAAGGGGTCAAAATTGAAGCTTTTGAGTAAGCAAAACTCTGTAAAAATGGCAATTTTGGTCACAGTGAGGGGTTAAAAAGTGGTTATTGAACATGAGGCACGATCCAATTGACATTTTGAATCATTTTTGGTACAGTCCAAAAAATCAATTTTCGGATGAAAAACGATGACTCCGGACATGTCGAACGTTCCCAAAATGGTCTATAATGATGAAATTTTAACATTTAATCTTTTGACTCTAAAAGACTGTTGGATGTGAATTATGACTTTTTCAACTAAAATAAGTGTGTTTAAAGTCATTTCTGTGACTGAAAGGGGTCAAAATTAAAGCTTTTGAGTAAGCAAAACTCTGTAAAAATGGCCATTTTGGTCACTCTGAGGGTTTAAAAAGTGGTTATTCAACATGAGGCACAATCCAATTGACATTTTGAATCATTTTTGATACAGTCCAAAAAAATCAATTTTCGGATGAAAAACGATGACTCCGGACATGTCGAACGTTCCCAAAATGGTCTATAATGATGAAATTTTAACATTTAATCGTTTGACTCTAAATGACTGTTGGATGTGAATTATGACAATTTCAACTAAAATAAGTGTGTTCAAAGTCATTTCTGTGACTGAAACGGGTCAAAATTGAAGCTTTTAAATAAGCAAAACTCTGTAAAAATGGCCATTTTGGTCACTGTGAGGGTTTAAAAAGTGGTTATTCAACATGAGGCACGATCCAATTGACATTTTGAATCATTTTTGGTACAGTCCAAAAAATCAATTTTCGGATGAAAAACGATGACTCCGGACATGTCAAACGTTCCCAAAATGGTCTATAATGATGAAATTTTAACATTTAATCTTTTGACTCTAAATGATTTTTTATATGTGAATTATGACTTTTTCAACTAAAATAAGTGTGTTTAAAGTCATTTCTGTGCCTGAAACAGGTCAAAATTGAAGCTTTTGAGTAAGCAAAACTCTGTAAAAATGTCACTTTTGGTCACTGTGAGGGTTTAAAAAGTGGTTATTCAACATGAGGCACGATCCAATTGACATTTTGAATCATTTTTGGTACAGTCCAAAAAATCAATTTTCGGATGAAAAACGATGACTCCGGACATGTCGAACGTTCCCAAAATGGTCTATAATGATGAAATTTTAACATTTAATCTTTTGACTCTAAATGACTGTTGGATGTGAATTATGACCTTTTCAACTAAAATAAGTGTTTAAAGTCATTTCTGTGCCTGAAACGGGTCAAAATTGAAGCTTTTGAGTAAGCAAAGCTCTGTAAAAATGGCAATTTTGGTCACTGTGAGGGTTTAAAAAGTGGTTATTCAACATGAGGCACGATCCAATTGACATTTTGAATCATTTTTGGTACATCCAAAAAACCAATTTTCGGATAAAAAACGATGACTCCGGACATGTCGAATGTTCCCAAAATGGTCTATAATGATGACATTTTAACATTTAATCTTTTGACTCTAAATGACTGTTGGATGTGAATTATGACTTTTTCAACTAAAATAAGTGTGTTTAAAGTCATTTCTGTGCCTGAAACGGGTCAAAATTGAAGCTTTTGAGTAAGCAAATCTCTGTAAAAATGGCAATTTTGGTCACAGTGAGGGGTTAAAAAGTGGTTATTCAACATGAGGCACGATCCAATTGACATTTTGAATCATTTTTGGTACAGTCCAAAAAATCAATTTTCGGATGAAAAACGATGACTCCGGACATGTCGAACATTCCCAAAATGGTCTATAATGATGAAATTTTAACATATAATCTTTTGACTCTAAATGACTGTTGGATGTGAATTATGACTTTTTCAACTAAAATAAGTGTGTTTAAAGTCATTTCTGTGCCTGAAACGGGTCAAAATTGAAGCTTTTGAGTAAGCAAAACTCTGTAAAAATGGCAATTTTGGTCACTGTGAGGGTTTAAAAAGTGGTTATTCAACATGAGGCACGATTCAATTGACATTTTGAATCATTTTTGGTACAGTCCAAAAAATCAGTTTTCGGATGAAAAACGATGACTCCCGACATGTCGAACGTTCCCAAAATGGTCTATAATGATGAAATGTTAACATTTAATCTTTTGACTCTAAATGACTGTTGGATGTGAATTATGACTTTTTCAACTAAAATAAGTGTGTTTAAATTCATTTCTGTGCCCGAAACTGGTCAAAATTGAAGCTTTTGAGTAAGCAAAACTCTGTAAAAATGGCAATTTTGGTCACTGTGAGGGTTTAAAAAGTGGTTATTCAACATGAGGCACGATCTAATTGACATTTTGAATCATTTTTGGTACAGTCCAAAAAATCAATTTTCGGATGAAAAAACGATGACTCCGGACATGTCGAACGTTCCCAAAATGGTCTATAATGATGAAATTTTATCATTTAATCTTTTGACTCTAAATGACTGTTGGATGTGAATTATGACTTTTTCAACTAAAATAAGTGTGTTTAAAGACATTTATGTGCCTGAAACGGGTCAAAATTGAAGCTTTTGAGTAAGCAAAACTCAGTAAAAATGGCAATTTTGGTCACTGTGAGGGTTTAAAAAGTGGTTATTCAACATGAGGCACGATACAATTGACATTTTGAATCATTTTTGGTACAGTCCAAAAAATCAATTTTCGGATGAAAAACGATGACTCCGGACATGTCGAACGTTCCCAAAATGGTCTATAATGATGACATTTTAACATTTAATCTTTTGACTCTAAATGACTGTTGGATGTGAATTATGACTTTTTCAACTAAAATAAGTGTGTTTAAAGTCATTTCTGTGCCTGAAAGGGGTCAAAATTGAAGCTTTTGAGTAAGCAAAACTCTGTAAAAATGGCAATTTTGGTCACAGTGAGGGGTTAAAAAGTGGTCATTCAACATGAGGCACGATCCAATTGACATTTTGAATCATTTTTGGTACAGTCCAAAAAATCAATTTTCGGATGAAAAACGATGACTCCGGACATGTCGAACGTTCCCAAAATGGTCTATAATGATGAAATTTTAACATTTAATCTTTTGACTCTAAAAGACTGTTGGATGTGAATTATGACTTTTTCAACTAAAATAAGTGTGTTTAAAGTCATTTCTGTGACTGAAAGGGGTCCAAATTAAAGCTTTTGAGTAAGCAAAACTCTGTAAAAATGGCCATTTTGGTCACTCTGAGGGTTTAAAAAGTGGTTATTCAACATGAGGCACAATCCAATTGACATTTTGAATCATTTTTGATACAGTCCAAAAAAATCAATTTTCGGATGAAAAACGATGACTCCGGACATGTCGAACGTTCCCAAAATGGTCTATAATGATGAAATTTTAACATTTAATCTTTTGACTCTAAATGACTGTTGGATGTGAATTATGACAATTTCAACTAAAATAAGTGTGTTCAAAGTCATTTCTGTGACTGAAACGGGTCAAAATTGAAGCTTTTAAATAAGCAAAACTCTGTAAAAATGGCCATTTTGGTCACTGTGAGGGTTTAAAAAGTGGTTATTCAACATGAGGCACGATCCAATTGACATTTTGAATCATTTTTGGTACAGTCCAAAAAATCAATTTTCGGATGAAAAACGATGACTCCGGACATGTCGAACGTTCCCAAAATGGTCTATAATGATGAAATTTTAACATTTAATCTTTTGACTCTAAATGACTGTTGGATGTGAATTATGACTTTTTCAACTAAAATAAGTGTGTTTAAAGTCATTTCTGTGACTGAAACGGGTCAAAATTGAAGCTTTTGAGTAAGCAAAACTCTGTAAAAATGGCCATTTTGGTCACTCTGAGGGTTTAAAAAGTGGGTATTCAACATGAGGCATGATCCAATTGACATTTTGAATCATTTTTGGTACAGTCCAAAAAATCGATTTTCGGATGAAAAACGATGACTCCGGACATGTCGAACGTTCCCAAAATGGTCTATAATGATGAAATTTTAACATTTAATCTTTTGACTCTAAATGACTGTTGGATGTGAATTATGACTTTTTCAACTAAAATAAGTGTGTTTAAAGTTATTTCTGTGCCTGAAACAGGTCAAAATTAAAGCTTTTGAGTAAGCAAAACTCTGTAAAAATGGCAATTTTGGTCACTGTGAGGGTTTAAAAAGTGGTTATTCAACATGAGCCACGATCCAATTGACATTTTGAATCATTTTTGGTACAGTCCAAAAAATCAATTTTCGGATGAAAAACGATGACTCCGGACATGTCGAACGTTCCCAAAATGGTCTATAATGATGAAATTTTCACATTTAATCTTTTGACTCTAAATGACTGTTGGATGTGAATTATGACAATTTCAACTAAAATAAGTGTGTTTAAAGTCATTTCTGTGCCTGAAACGGGTCAAAATTGAAGCTTTTGAGTAAGCAAAACTCTGTAAAAATGGCAATTTTGGTCACTGTGAGGGTTTAAAAAGTGGTTATTCAACATGAGGCACGATCCAATTGTCATTTTGAATCATTTTTGGTACAGTCCAAAAAATCTATTTTCGGATGAAAAAACGATGACTCCGGACATGTCGAACGTTCCCAAAATGGTCTATAATGATGAAATTTTAACATTTAATCTTTTGACTCTAAATGACTGTTGGATGTGAATTATGACTTTTTCAACTAAAATAAGTGTGTTTAAAGTCATTTCTGTGCCTGAAACGGGTCAAAATTGAAGCTTTTGAGTAAGCAAAACTCTGTAAAAATGGCAATTTTGGTCAATGTGAGGATTTAAAAAGTGGTTATTCAACATGAGGCACGATCCAATTGACATTTTGAATCATTTTTGGTACAGTCCAAAAAATCAATTTTCGTATGAAAAACGATGACTCCGGACATGTCAAACGTTCCCAAAATGGTCTATAATGATGAGATTTTAACATTTAATCTCTTGACTCTAAATGACTGTTGGATGTGAATTATGACTTTTTCAACTAAAATAAGTGTGTTTAAAGTCATTTCTGTGCATGAAACGGGTCAAAATTGAAGCTTTTGAGTAAGCAAAACTCTGTAAAAATGGCAATTTTGGTCACAGTGAGGGGTTAAAAAGTGGTTATTCAACATGAGGCACGATCCAATTGACATTTTGAATCATTTTTGGTACAGTCCAAAAAATCAATTTTCGGATGAAAAACGATGACTCCGGACATGTCGAACGTTCCCAAAATGGTCTATAATGATGAAATTTTAACATTTAATCTTTTGACTCTAAATGACAGTTGGATGTGAATTATGACATTTTCAACTAAAATAAGTGTGTTTAAAGTCATTTCTGGGCCTGAAACGGGTCAAAATTGAAGCTTTTGAGTAAGCAAAACTCAGTAAAAATGGCAATTTTGGTCACTGTGAGGGTTTAAAAAGTGGTTATTCAACATGAGGCACGATACAATTGACATTTTGAATCATTTTTGGTACAGTCCAAAAAATCAATTTTCGGATGAAAAACGATGACTCCGGACATGTCGAACGTTCCCAAAATGGTCTATAATGATGAAATTTTAACATTTAATCTTTTGACTCTAAAAGACTGTTGGATGTGAATTATGACTTTTTCAACTAAAATAAGTGTGTTTAAAGTCATTTCTGTGACTGAAAGGGGTCAAAATTAAAGCTTTTGAGTAAGCAAAACTCTGTAAAAATGGCCATTTTGGTCACTCTGAGGGTTTAAAAAGTGGTTATTCAACATGAGGCACAATCCAATTGACATTTTGAATCATTTTTGATACAGTCCAAAAAAATCAATTTTCGGATGAAAAACGATGACTCCGGACATGTCGAACGTTCCCAAAATGGTCTATAATGATGAAATTTTAACATTTAATCTTTTGACTCTAAATGACTGTTGGATGTGAATTATGACAATTTCAACTAAAATAAGTGTGTTCAAAGTCATTTCTGTGACTGAAACGGGTCAAAATTGAAGCTTTTAAATAAGCAAAACTCTGTAAAAATGGCCATTTTGGTCACTGTGAGGGTTTAAAAAGTGGTTATTCAACATGAGGCACGATCCAATTGACATTTTGAATCATTTTTGGTACAGTCCAAAAAATAAATTTTCGGATGAAAAACGATGACTCCGGACATGTCGAACGTTCCCAAAATGGTCTATAATGATGAAATTTTAACATTTAATCTTTTGACTCTAAATGACTGTTGGATGTGAATTATGACTTTTTCAACTAAAATAAGTGTGTTTAAAGTCATTTCTGTGACTGAAACGGGTCAAAATTGAAGCTTTTGAGTAAGCAAAACTCTGTAAAAATGGCCATTTTGGTCACTCTGAGGGTTTAAAAAGTGGTTATTCAACATGAGGCACAATCCAATTGACATTTTGAATCATTTTTGATACAGTCCAAAAAAATCAATTTTCGGATGAAAAACGATGACTCCGGACATGTCGAACGTTCCCAAAATGGTCTATAATGATGAAATTTTAACATTTAATCTTTTGACTCTAAATGACTGTTGGATGTGAATTATGACAATTTCAACTAAAATAAGTGTGTTCAAAGTCATTTCTGTGACTGAAACGGGTCAAAATTGAAGCTTTTAAATAAGCAAAACTCTGTAAAAATGGCCATTTTGGTCACTGTGAGGGTTTAAAAAGTGGTTATTCAACATGAGGCACGATCCAATTGACATTTTGAATCATTTTTGGTACAGTCCAAAAAATCAATTTTCGGATGAAAAACGATGACTCCGGACATGTCGAACGTTCCCAAAATGGTCTATAATGATGAAATTTTAACATTTAATCTTTTGACTCTAAATGACTGTTGGATGTGAATTATGACCTTTTCAACTAAAATAAGTGTGTTTAAAGTCATTTCTGTGCCTGAAACGGGTCAAAATTGAAGCTTTTGAGTAAGCAAAGCTCTGTAAAAATGGCAATTTTGGTCACTGTGAGGGTTTAAAAAGTGGTTATTCAACATGAGGCACGATCCAATTGACATTTTGAATCATTTTTGGTACATCCAAAAAACCAATTTTCGGATGAAAAACGATGACTCCGGACATGTCGAATGTTCCCAAAATGGTCTATAATGATGACATTTTAACATTTAATCTTTTGACTCTAAATGACTGTTGGATGTGAATTATGACTTTTTCAACTAAAATAAGTGTGTTTAAAGTCATTTCTGTGCCTGAAACGGGTCAAAATTGAAGCTTTTGAGTAAGCAAATCTCTGTAAAAATGGCAATTTTGGTCACAGTGAGGGGTTAAAAAGTGGTTATTCAACATGAGGCACGATCCAATTGACATTTTGAATCATTTTTGGTACAGTCCAAAAAATCAATTTTCGGATGAAAAACGATGACTCCGGACATGTCGAACATTCCCAAAATGGTCTATAATGATGAAATTTTAACATATAATCTTTTGACTCTAAATGACTGTTGGATGTGAATTATGACTTTTTCAACTAAAATAAGTGTGTTTAAAGTCATTTCTGTGCCTGAAACTGGTCAAAATTGAAGCTTTTGAGTAAGCAAAACTCTGTAAAAATGGCGATTTTGGTCACTGTGAGGTTTTAAAAAGTGGTTATTCAACATGAGGCACGATTCAATTGACATTTTGAATCATTTTTGGTACAGTCCAAAAAATCAGTTTTCGGATGAAAAACGATGACTCCCGACATGTCGAACGTTCCCAAAATGGTCTATAATGATGAAATGTTAACATTTAATCTTTTGACTCTAAATGACTGTTGGATGTGAATTATGACTTTTTCAACTAAAATAAGTGTGTTTAAATTCATTTCTGTGCCCGAAACTGGTCAAAATTGAAGCTTTTGAGTAAGCAAAACTCTGTAAAAATGGCAATTTTGGTCACTGTGAGGGTTTAAAAAGTGGTTATTCAACATGAGGCACGATCTAATTGACATTTTGAATCATTTTTGGTACAGTCCAAAAAATCAATTTTCGGATGAAAAAACGATGACTCCGGACATGTCGAACGTTCCCAAAATGGTCTATAATGATGAAATTTTATCATTTAATCTTTTGACTCTAAATGACTGTTGGATGTGAATTATGACTTTTTCAACTAAAATAAGTGTGTTTAAAGACATTTATGTGCCTGAAACGGGTCAAAATTGAAGCTTTTGAGTAAGCAAAACTCAGTAAAAATGGCAATTTTGGTCACTGTGAGGGTTTAAAAAGTGGTTATTCAACATGAGGCACGATACAATTGACATTTTGAATCATTTTTGGTACAGTCCAAAAAATCAATTTTCGGATGAAAAACGATGACTCCGGACATGTCGAACGTTCCCAAAATGGTCTATAATGATGACATTTTAACATTTAATCTTTTGACTCTAAATGACTGTTGGATGTGAATTATGACTTTTTCAACTAAAATAAGTGTGTTTAAAGTCATTTCTGTGCCTGAAAGGGGTCAAAATTGAAGCTTTTGAGTAAGCAAAACTCTGTAAAAATGGCAATTTTGGTCACAGTGAGGGGTTAAAAAGTGGTTATTCAACATGAGGCACGATCCAATTGACATTTTGAATCATTTTTGGTACAGTCCAAAAAATCAATTTTCGGATGAAAAACGATGACTCCGGACATGTCGAACGTTCCCAAAATGGTCTATAATGATGAAATTTTAACATTTAATCTTTTGACTCTAAAAGACTGTTGGATGTGAATTATGACTTTTTCAACTAAAATAAGTGTGTTTAAAGTCATTTCTGTGACTGAAAGGGGTCCAAATTAAAGCTTTTGAGTAAGCAAAACTCTGTAAAAATGGCCATTTTGGTCACTCTGAGGGTTTAAAAAGTGGTTATTCAACATGAGGCACAATCCAATTGACATTTTGAATCATTTTTGATACAGTCCAAAAAAATCAATTTTCGGATGAAAAACGATGACTCCGGACATGTCGAACGTTCCCAAAATGGTCTATAATGATGAAATTTTAACATTTAATCTTTTGACTCTAAATGACTGTTGGATGTGAATTATGACAATTTCAACTAAAATAAGTGTGTTCAAAGTCATTTCTGTGACTGAAACGGGTCAAAATTGAAGCTTTTAAATAAGCAAAACTCTGTAAAAATGGCCATTTTGGTCACTGTGAGGGTTTAAAAAGTGGTTATTCAACATGAGGCACGATCCAATTGACATTTTGAATCATTTTTGGTACAGTCCAAAAAATCAATTTTCGGATGAAAAACGATGACTCCGGACATGTCGAACGTTCCCAAAATGGTCTATAATGATGAAATTTTAACATTTAATCTTTTGACTCTAAATGACTGTTGGATGTGAATTATGACTTTTTCAACTAAAATAAGTGTGTTTAAAGTCATTTCTGTGACTGAAACGGGTCAAAATTGAAGCTTTTGAGTAAGCAAAACTCTGTAAAAATGGCCATTTTGGTCACTCTGAGGGTTTAAAAAGTGGGTATTCAACATGAGGCATGATCCAATTGACATTTTGAATCATTTTTGGTACAGTCCAAAAAATCGATTTTCGGATGAAAAACGATGACTCCGGACATGTCGAACGTTCCCAAAATGGTCTATAATGATGAAATTTTAACATTTAATCTTTTGACTCTAAATGACTGTTGGATGTGAAGTATGACTTTTTCAACTAAAATAAGTGTGTTTAAAGTTATTTCTGTGCCTGAAACAGGTCAAAATTAAAGCTTTTGAGTAAGCAAAACTCTGTAAAAATGGCAATTTTGGTCACTGTGAGGGTTTAAAAAGTGGTTATTCAACATGAGCCACGATCCAATTGACATTTTGAATCATTTTTGGTACAGTCCAAAAAATCAATTTTCGGATGAAAAACGATGACTCCGGACATGTCGAACGTTCCCAAAATGGTCTATAATGATGAAATTTTCACATTTAATCTTTTGACTCTAAATGACTGTTGGATGTGAATTATGACAATTTCAACTAAAATAAGTGTGTTTAAAGTCATTTCTGTGCCTGAAACGGGTCAAAATTGAAGCTTTTGAGTAAGCAAAACTCTGTAAAAATGGCAATTTTGGTCACTGTGAGGGTTTAAAAAGTGGTTATTCAACATGAGGCACGATCCAATTGTCATTTTGAATCATTTTTGGTACAGTCCAAAAAATCTATTTTCGGATGAAAAAACGATGACTCCGGACATGTCGAACGTTCCCAAAATGGTCTATAATGATGAAATTTTAACATTTAATCTTTTGACTCTAAATGACTGTTGGATGTGAATTATGACTTTTTCAACTAAAATAAGTGTGTTTAAAGTCATTTCTGTGCCTGAAACGGGTCAAAATTGAAGCTTTTGAGTAAGCAAAACTCAGTAAAAATGGCAATTTTGGTCACTGTGAGGGTTTAAAAAGTGGTTATTCAACATGAGGCACGATACAATTGACATTTTGAATCATTTTTGGTACAGTCCAAAAAATCAATTTTCGGATGAAAAACGATGACTCCGGACATGTCGAACGTTCCCAAAATGGTCTATAATGATGACATTTTAACATTTAATCTTTTGACTCTAAATGACTGTTGGATGTGAATTATGACTTTTTCAACTAAAATAAGTGTGTTTAAAGTCATTTCTGTGCCTGAAAGGGGTCAAAATTGAAGCTTTTGAGTAAGCAAAACTCTGTAAAAATGGCAATTTTGGTCACAGTGAGGGGTTAAAAAGTGGTTATTCAACATGAGGCACGATCCAATTGACATTTTGAATCATTTTTGGTACAGTCCAAAAAATCAATTTTCGGATGAAAAACGATGACTCCGGACATGTCGAACGTTCCCAAAATGGTCTATAATGATGAAATTTTAACATTTAATCTTTTGACTCTAAAAGACTGTTGGATGTGAATTATGACTTTTTCAACTAAAATAAGTGTGTTTAAAGTCATTTCTGTGACTGAAAGGGGTCCAAATTAAAGCTTTTGAGTAAGCAAAACTCTGTAAAAATGGCCATTTTGGTCACTCTGAGGGTTTAAAAAGTGGTTATTCAACATGAGGCACAATCCAATTGACATTTTGAATCATTTTTGATACAGTCCAAAAAAATCAATTTTCGGATGAAAAACGATGACTCCGGACATGTCGAACGTTCCCAAAATGGTCTATAATGATGAAATTTTAACATTTAATCTTTTGACTCTAAATGACTGTTGGATGTGAATTATGACAATTTCAACTAAAATAAGTGTGTTCAAAGTCATTTCTGTGACTGAAACGGGTCAAAATTGAAGCTTTTAAATAAGCAAAACTCTGTAAAAATGGCCATTTTGGTCACTGTGAGGGTTTAAAAAGTGGTTATTCAACATGAGGCACGATCCAATTGACATTTTGAATCATTTTTGGTACAGTCCAAAAAATCAATTTTCGGATGAAAAACGATGACTCCGGACATGTCGAACGTTCCCAAAATGGTCTATAATGATGAAATTTTAACATTTAATCTTTTGACTCTAAATGACTGTTGGATGTGAATTATGACTTTTTCAACTAAAATAAGTGTGTTTAAAGTCATTTCTGTGACTGAAACGGGTCAAAATTGAAGCTTTTGAGTAAGCAAAACTCTGTAAAAATGGCCATTTTGGTCACTCTGAGGGTTTAAAAAGTGGGTATTCAACATGAGGCATGATCCAATTGACATTTTGAATCATTTTTGGTACAGTCCAAAAAATCGATTTTCGGATGAAAAACGATGACTCCGGACATGTCGAACGTTCCCAAAATGGTCTATAATGATGAAATTTTAACATTTAATCTTTTGACTCTAAATGACTGTTGGATGTGAATTATGACTTTTTCAACTAAAATAAGTGTGTTTAAAGTTATTTCTGTGCCTGAAACAGGTCAAAATTAAAGCTTTTGAGTAAGCAAAACTCTGTAAAAATGGCAATTTTGGTCACTGTGAGGGTTTAAAAAGTGGTTATTCAACATGAGCCACGATCCAATTGACATTTTGAATCATTTTTGGTACAGTCCAAAAAATCAATTTTCGGATGAAAAACGATGACTCCGGACATGTCGAACGTTCCCAAAATGGTCTATAATGATGAAATTTTCACATTTAATCTTTTGACTCTAAATGACTGTTGGATGTGAATTATGACAATTTCAACTAAAATAAGTGTGTTTAAAGTCATTTCTGTGCCTGAAACGGGTCAAAATTGAAGCTTTTGAGTAAGCAAAACTCTGTAAAAATGGCAATTTTGGTCACTGTGAGGGTTTAAAAAGTGGTTATTCAACATGAGGCACGATCCAATTGTCATTTTGAATCATTTTTGGTACAGTCCAAAAAATCTATTTTCGGATGAAAAAACGATGACTCCAGACATGTCGAACGTTCCCAAAATGGTCTATAATGATGAAATTTTAACATTTAATCTTTTGACTCTAAATGACTGTTGGATGTGAATTATGACTTTTTCAACTAAAATAAGTGTGTTTAAAGTCATTTCTGTGCCTGAAACGGGTCAAAATTGAAGCTTTTGAGTAAGCAAAACTCTGTAAAAATGGCAATTTTGGTCAATGTGAGGATTTAAAAAGTGGTTATTCAACATGAGGCACGATCCAATTGACATTTTGAATCATTTTTGGTACAGTCCAAAAAATCAATTTTCGTATGAAAAACGATGACTCCGGACATGTCAAACGTTCCCAAAATGGTCTATAATGATGAGATTTTAACATTTAATCTCTTGACTCTAAATGACTGTTGGATGTGAATTATGACTTTTTCAACTAAAATAAGTGTGTTTAAAGTCATTTCTGTGCATGAAACGGGTCAAAATTGAAGCTTTTGAGTAAGCAAAACTCTGTAAAAATGGCAATTTTGGTCACAGTGAGGGGTTAAAAAGTGGTTATTCAACATGAGGCACGATCCAATTGACATTTTGAATCATTTTTGGTACAGTCCAAAAAATCAATTTTCGGATGAAAAACGATGACTCCGGACATGTCGAACGTTCCCAAAATGGTCTATAATGATGAAATTTTAACATTTAATCTTTTGACTCTAAATGACAGTTGGATGTGAATTATGACATTTTCAACTAAAATAAGTGTGTTTAAAGTCATTTCTGGGCCTGAAACGGGTCAAAATTGAAGCTTTTGAGTAAGCAAAACTCAGTAAAAATGGCAATTTTGGTCACTGTGAGGGTTTAAAAAGTGGTTATTCAACATGAGGCACGATACAATTGACATTTTGAATCATTTTTGGTACAGTCCAAAAAATCAATTTTCGGATGAAAAACGATGACTCCGGACATGTCGAACGTTCCCAAAATGGTCTATAATGATGAAATTTTAACATTTAATCTTTTGACTCTAAAAGACTGTTGGATGTGAATTATGACTTTTTCAACTAAAATAAGTGTGTTTAAAGTCATTTCTGTGACTGAAAGGGGTCAAAATTAAAGCTTTTGAGTAAGCAAAACTCTGTAAAAATGGCCATTTTGGTCACTCTGAGGGTTTAAAAAGTGGTTATTCAACATGAGGCACAATCCAATTGACATTTTGAATCATTTTTGATACAGTCCAAAAAAATCAATTTTCGGATGAAAAACGATGACTCCGGACATGTCGAACGTTCCCAAAATGGTCTATAATGATGAAATTTTAACATTTAATCTTTTGACTCTAAATGACTGTTGGATGTGAATTATGACAATTTCAACTAAAATAAGTGTGTTCAAAGTCATTTCTGTGACTGAAACGGGTCAAAATTGAAGCTTTTAAATAAGCAAAACTCTGTAAAAATGGCCATTTTGGTCACTGTGAGGGTTTAAAAAGTGGTTATTCAACATGAGGCACGATCCAATTGACATTTTGAATCATTTTTGGTACAGTCCAAAAAATAAATTTTCGGATGAAAAACGATGACTCCGGACATGTCGAACGTTCCCAAAATGGTCTATAATGATGAAATTTTAACATTTAATCTTTTGACTCTAAATGACTGTTGGATGTGAATTATGACTTTTTCAACTAAAATAAGTGTGTTTAAAGTCATTTCTGTGACTGAAACGGGTCAAAATTGAAGCTTTTGAGTAAGCAAAACTCTGTAAAAATGGCCATTTTGGTCACTCTGAGGGTTTAAAAAGTGGTTATTCAACATGAGGCACAATCCAATTGACATTTTGAATCATTTTTGATACAGTCCAAAAAAATCAATTTTCGGATGAAAAACGATGACTCCGGACATGTCGAACGTTCCCAAAATGGTCTATAATGATGAAATTTTAACATTTAATCTTTTGACTCTAAATGACTGTTGGATGTGAATTATGACAATTTCAACTAAAATAAGTGTGTTCAAAGTCATTTCTGTGACTGAAACGGGTCAAAATTGAAGCTTTTAAATAAGCAAAACTCTGTAAAAATGGCCATTTTGGTCACTGTGAAGGTTTAAAAAGTGGTTATTCAACATGAGGCACGATCCAATTGACATTTTGAATCATTTTTGGTACAGTCCAAAAAATCAATTTTCGGATGAAAAACGATGACTCCGGACATGTCAAACGTTCCCAAAATGGTCTATAATGATGAGATTTTAACATTTAATCTTTTGACTCTAAATGACTGTTGGATGTGAATTATGACTTTTTCAACTAAAATAAGTGTGTTTAAAGTCATTTCTGTGCATGAAACGGGTCAAAATTGAAGCTTTTGAGTAAGCAAAACTCTGTAAAAATGGCAATTTTGGTCACAGTGAGGGGTTAAAAAGTGGTTATTCAACATGAGGCACGATCCAATTGACATTTTGAATCATTTTTGGTACAGTCCAAAAAATCAGTTTTCGGATGAAAAACGATGACTCCCGACATGTCGAACGTTCCCAAAATGGTCTATAATGATGAAATGTTAACATTTAATCTTTTGACTCTAAATGACTGTTGGATGTGAATTATGACTTTTTCAACTAAAATAAGTGTGTTTAAAGTCATTTCTGTGCCCGAAACTGGTCAAAATTGAAGCTTTTGAGTAAGCAAAACTCTGTAAAAATGGCAATTTTGGTCACTGTGAGGGTTTAAAAAGTGGTTATTCAACATGAGGCACGATCCAATTGACATTTTGAATCATTTTTGTTACAGTCCAAAAAATCAATTTTCGGATGAAAAACGATGACTCCGGACATGTCAAACGTTCCCAAAATGGTCTATAATGATGAAATTTTACTTTTAATCATTTGACTCTAAATGACTGTTGGATGTGAATTATGACTTTTTCAACTAAAATAAGTGTGTTTAAAGTTATTTCTGTGCCTGAAACAGGTCAAAATTAAAGCTTTTGAGTAAGCAAAACTCTGTAAAAATGGCAATTTTGGTCACTGTGAGGGTTTAAAAAGTGGTTATTCAACATGAGGCACGATCCAATTGACATTTTGAATCATTTTTGGTACATCCAAAAAACCAATTTTCGGATGAAAAACGATGACTCCGGACATGTCGAATGTTCCCAAAATGGTCTATAATGATGACATTTTAACATTTAATCTTTTGACTCTAAATGACTGTTGGATGTGAATTATGACTTTTTCAACTAAAATAAGTGTGTTTAAAGTCATTTCTGTGCCTGAAACGGGTCAAAATTGAAGCTTTTGAGTAAGCAAATCTCTGTAAAAATGGCAATTTTGGTCACAGTGAGGGGTTAAAAAGTGGTTATTCAACATGAGGCACGATCCAATTGACATTTTGAATCATTTTTGGTACAGTCCAAAAAATCAATTTTCGGATGAAAAACGATGACTCCGGACATGTCGAACATTCCCAAAATGGTCTATAATGATGAAATTTTAACATATAATCTTTTGACTCTAAATGACTGTTGGATGTGAATTATGACTTTTTCAACTAAAATAAGTGTGTTTAAAGTCATTTCTGTGCCTGAAACGGGTCAAAATTGAAGCTTTTGAGTAAGCAAAACTCTGTAAAAATGGCAATTTTGGTCACTGTGAGGGTTTAAAAAGTGGTTATTCAACATGAGGCACGATTCAATTGACATTTTGAATCATTTTTGGTACAGTCCAAAAAATCAGTTTTCGGATGAAAAACGATGACTCCCGACATGTCGAACGTTCCCAAAATGGTCTATAATGATGAAATGTTAACATTTAATCTTTTGACTCTAAATGACTGTTGGATGTGAATTATGACTTTTTCAACTAAAATAAGTGTGTTTAAATTCATTTCTGTGCCCGAAACTGGTCAAAATTGAAGCTTTTGAGTAAGCAAAACTCTGTAAAAATGGCAATTTTGGTCACTGTGAGGGTTTAAAAAGTGGTTATTCAACATGAGGCACGATCTAATTGACATTTTGAATCATTTTTGGTACAGTCCAAAAAATCAATTTTCGGATGAAAAAACGATGACTCCGGACATGTCGAACGTTCCCAAAATGGTCTATAATGATGAAATTTTATCATTTAATCTTTTGACTCTAAATGACTGTTGGATGTGAATTATGACTTTTTCAACTAAAATAAGTGTGTTTAAAGACATTTATGTGCCTGAAACGGGTCAAAATTGAAGCTTTTGAGTAAGCAAAACTCAGTAAAAATGGCAATTTTGGTCACTGTGAGGGTTTAAAAAGTGGTTATTCAACATGAGGCACGATACAATTGACATTTTGAATCATTTTTGGTACAGTCCAAAAAATCAATTTTCGGATGAAAAACGATGACTCCGGACATGTCGAACGTTCCCAAAATGGTCTATAATGATGACATTTTAACATTTAATCTTTTGACTCTAAATGACTGTTGGATGTGAATTATGACTTTTTCAACTGAAATAAGTGTGTTTAAAGTCATTTCTGTGCCTGAAAGGGGTCAAAATTGAAGCTTTTGAGTAAGCAAAACTCTGTAAAAATGGCAATTTTGGTCACAGTGAGGGGTTAAAAAGTGGTTATTCAACATGAGGCACGATCCAATTGACATTTTGAATCATTTTTGGTACAGTCCAAAAAATCAATTTTCGGATGAAAAACGATGACTCCGGACATGTCGAACGTTCCCAAAATGGTCTATAATGATGAAATTTTAACATTTAATCTTTTGACTCTAAAAGACTGTTGGATGTGAATTATGACTTTTTCAACTAAAATAAGTGTGTTTAAAGTCATTTCTGTGACTGAAAGGGGTCCAAATTAAAGCTTTTGAGTAAGCAAAACTCTGTAAAAATGGCCATTTTGGTCACTCTGAGGGTTTAAAAAGTGGTTATTCAACATGAGGCACAATCCAATTGACATTTTGAATCATTTTTGATACAGTCCAAAAAAATCAATTTTCGGATGAAAAACGATGACTCCGGACATGTCGAACGTTCCCAAAATGGTCTATAATGATGAAATTTTAACATTTAATCTTTTGACTCTAAATGACTGTTGGATGTGAATTATGACAATTTCAACTAAAATAAGTGTGTTCAAAGTCATTTCTGTGACTGAAACGGGTCAAAATTGAAGCTTTTAAATAAGCAAAACTCTGTAAAAATGGCCATTTTGGTCACTCTGAGGGTTTAAAAAGTGGGTATTCAACATGAGGCATGATCCAATTGACATTTTGAATCATTTTTGGTACAGTCCAAAAAATCGATTTTCGGATGAAAAACGATGACTCCGGACATGTCGAACGTTCCCAAAATGGTCTATAATGATGAAATTTTAACATTTAATCTTTTGACTCTAAATGACTGTTGGATGTGAATTATGACAATTTCAACTAAAATAAGTGTGTTTAAAGTCATTTCTGTGCCTGAAACGGGTCAAAATTGAAGCTTTTGAGTAAGCAAAACTCTGTAAAAATGGCAATTTTGGTCACTGTGAGGGTTTAAAAAGTGGTTATTCAACATGAGGCACGATCCAATTGTCATTTTGAATCATTTTTGGTACAGTCCAAAAAATCTATTTTCGGATGAAAAAACGATGACTCCGGACATGTCGAACGTTCCCAAAATGGTCTATAATGATGAAATTTTAACATTTAATCTTTTGACTCTAAATGACTGTTGGATGTGAATTATGACTTTTTCAACTAAAATAAGTGTGTTTAAAGTCATTTCTGTGCCTGAAACGGGTCAAAATTGAAGCTTTTGAGTAAGCAAAACTCTGTAAAAATGGCAATTTTGGTCAATGTGAGGATTTAAAAAGTGGTTATTCAACATGAGGCACGATCCAATTGACATTTTGAATCATTTTTGGTACAGTCCAAAAAATCAATTTTCGTATGAAAAACGATGACTCCGGACATGTCAAACGTTCCCAAAATGGTCTATAATGATGAGATTTTAACATTTAATCTCTTGACTCTAAATGACTGTTGGATGTGAATTATGACTTTTTCAACTAAAATAAGTGTGTTTAAAGTCATTTCTGTGCATGAAACGGGTCAAAATTGAAGCTTTTGAGTAAGCAAAACTCTGTAAAAATGGCAATTTTGGTCACAGTGAGGGGTTAAAAAGTGGTTATTCAACATGAGGCACGATCCAATTGACATTTTGAATCATTTTTGGTACAGTCCAAAAAATCAATTTTCGGATGAAAAACGATGACTCCGGACATGTCGAACGTTCCCAAAATGGTCTATAATGATGAAATTTTAACATTTAATCTTTTGACTCTAAATGACAGTTGGATGTGAATTATGACATTTTCAACTAAAATAAGTGTGTTTAAAGTCATTTCTGGGCCTGAAACGGGTCAAAATTGAAGCTTTTGAGTAAGCAAAACTCAGTAAAAATGGCAATTTTGGTCACTGTGAGGGTTTAAAAAGTGGTTATTCAACATGAGGCACGATACAATTGACATTTTGAATCATTTTTGGTACAGTCCAAAAAATCAATTTTCGGATGAAAAACGATGACTCCGGACATGTCGAACGTTCCCAAAATGGTCTATAATGATGAAATTTTAACATTTAATCTTTTGACTCTAAAAGACTGTTGGATGTGAATTATGACTTTTTCAACTAAAATAAGTGTGTTTAAAGTCATTTCTGTGACTGAAAGGGGTCAAAATTAAAGCTTTTGAGTAAGCAAAACTCTGTAAAAATGGCCATTTTGGTCACTCTGAGGGTTTAAAAAGTGGTTATTCAACATGAGGCACAATCCAATTGACATTTTGAATCATTTTTGATACAGTCCAAAAAAATCAATTTTCGGATGAAAAACGATGACTCCGGACATGTCGAACGTTCCCAAAATGGTCTATAATGATGACATTTTAACATTTAATCTTTTGACTCTAAATGACTGTTGGATGTGAATTATGACAATTTCAACTAAAATAAGTGTGTTCAAAGTCATTTCTGTGACTGAAACGGGTCAAAATTGAAGCTTTTAAATAAGCAAAACTCTGTAAAAATGGCCATTTTGGTCACTGTGAGGGTTTA
Organism: Lissotriton vulgaris; assembly: GCF_964263255.1. Classification (NCBI taxonomy): domain Eukaryota; kingdom Metazoa; phylum Chordata; class Amphibia; order Caudata; family Salamandridae; genus Lissotriton; species Lissotriton vulgaris. The sequence goes on from NW_028250245.1 coordinate 199,747, forward strand.
AAAAGTGGTTATTCAACATGAGGCACGATCCAATTGACATTTTGAATCATTTTTGGTACAGTCCAAAAAATAAATTTTCGGATGAAAAACGATGACTCCGGACATGTCGAACGTTCCCAAAATGGTCTATAATGATGAAATTTTAACATTTAATCTTTTGACTCTAAATGACTGTTGGATGTGAATTTTGACTTTTTCAACTAAAATAAGTGTGTTTAAAGTCATTTCTGTGACTGAAACGGGTCAAAATTGAAGCTTTTGAGTAAGCAAAACTCTGTAAAAATGGCCATTTTGGTCACTCTGAGGGTTTAAAAAGTGGTTATTCAACATGAGGCACAATCCAATTGACATTTTGAATCATTTTTGATACAGTCCAAAAAAATCAATTTTCGGATGAAAAACGATGACTCCGGACATGTCGAACGTTCCCAAAATGGTCTATAATGATGAAATTTTAACATTTAATCTTTTGACTCTAAATGACTGTTGGATGTGAATTATGACAATTTCAACTAAAATAAGTGTGTTCAAAGTCATTTCTGTGACTGAAACGGGTCAAAATTGAAGCTTTTAAATAAGCAAAACTCTGTAAAAATGGCCATTTTGGTCACTGTGAGGGTTTAAAAAGTGGTTATTCAACATGAGGCACGATCCAATTGACATTTTGAATCATTTTTGGTACAGTCCAAAAAATCAATTTTCGGATGAAAAACGATGACTCCGGACATGTCGAACGTTCCCAAAATGGTCTATAATGATGAAATTTTAACATTTAATCTTTTGACTCTAAATGACTGTTGGATGTGAATTATGACCTTTTCAACTAAAATAAGTGTGTTTAAAGTCATTTCTGTGCCTGAAACGGGTCAAAATTGAAGCTTTTGAGTAAGCAAAGCTCTGTAAAAATGGCAATTTTGGTCACTGTGAGGGTTTAAAAAGTGGTTATTCAACATGAGGCACGATCCAATTGACATTTTGAATCATTTTTGGTACATCCAAAAAACCAATTTTCGGATGAAAAACGATGACTCCGGACATGTCGAATGTTCCCAAAATGGTCTATAATGATGACATTTTAACATTTAATCTTTTGACTCTAAATGACTGTTGGATGTGAATTATGACTTTTTCAACTAAAATAAGTGTGTTTAAAGTCATTTCTGTGCCTGAAACGGGTCAAAATTGAAGCTTTTGAGTAAGCAAATCTCTGTAAAAATGGCAATTTTGGTCACAGTGAGGGGTTAAAAAGTGGTTATTCAACATGAGGCACGATCCAATTGACATTTTGAATCATTTTTGGTACAGTCCAAAAAATCAATTTTCGGATGAAAAACGATGACTCCGGACATGTCGAACATTCCCAAAATGGTCTATAATGATGAAATTTTAACATATAATCTTTTGACTCTAAATGACTGTTGGATGTGAATTATGACTTTTTCAACTAAAATAAGTGTGTTTAAAGTCATTTCTGTGCCTGAAACGGGTCAAAATTGAAGCTTTTGAGTAAGCAAAACTCTGTAAAAATGGCAATTTTGGTCACTGTGAGGGTTTAAAAAGTGGTTATTCAACATGAGGCACGATTCAATTGACATTTTGAATCATTTTTGGTACAGTCCAAAAAATCAGTTTTCGGATGAAAAACGATGACTCCCGACATGTCGAACGTTCCCAAAATGGTCTATAATGATGAAATGTTAACATTTAATCTTTTGACTCTAAATGACTGTTGGATGTGAATTATGACTTTTTCAACTAAAATAAGTGTGTTTAAATTCATTTCTGTGCCCGAAACTGGTCAAAATTGAAGCTTTTGAGTAAGCAAAACTCTGTAAAAATGGCAATTTTGGTCACTGTGAGGGTTTAAAAAGTGGTTATTCAACATGAGGCACGATCTAATTGACATTTTGAATCATTTTTGGTACAGTCCAAAAAATCAATTTTCGGATGAAAAAACGATGACTCCGGACATGTCGAACGTTCCCAAAATGGTCTATAATGATGAAATTTTATCATTTAATCTTTTGACTCTAAATGACTGTTGGATGTGAATTATGACTTTTTCAACTAAAATAAGTGTGTTTAAAGACATTTATGTGCCTGAAACGGGTCAAAATTGAAGCTTTTGAGTAAGCAAAACTCAGTAAAAATGGCAATTTTGGTCACTGTGAGGGTTTAAAAAGTGGTTATTCAACATGAGGCACGATACAATTGACATTTTGAATCATTTTTGGTACAGTCCAAAAAATCAATTTTCGGATGAAAAACGATGACTCCGGACATGTCGAACGTTCCCAAAATGGTCTATAATGATGACATTTTAACATTTAATCTTTTGACTCTAAATGACTGTTGGATGTGAATTATGACTTTTTCAACTAAAATAAGTGTGTTTAAAGTCATTTCTGTGCCTGAAAGGGGTCAAAATTGAAGCTTTTGAGTAAGCAAAACTCTGTAAAAATGGCAATTTTGGTCACAGTGAGGGGTTAAAAAGTGGTTATTCAACATGAGGCACGATCCAATTGACATTTTGAATCATTTTTGGTACAGTCCAAAAAATCAATTTTCGGATGAAAAACGATGACTCCGGACATGTCGAACGTTCCCAAAATGGTCTATAATGATGAAATTTTAACATTTAATCTTTTGACTCTAAAAGACTGTTGGATGTGAATTATGACTTTTTCAACTAAAATAAGTGTGTTTAAAGTCATTTCTGTGACTGAAAGGGGTCCAAATTAAAGCTTTTGAGTAAGCAAAACTCTGTAAAAATGGCCATTTTGGTCACTCTGAGGGTTTAAAAAGTGGTTATTCAACATGAGGCACAATCCAATTGACATTTTGAATCATTTTTGATACAGTCCAAAAAAATCAATTTTCGGATGAAAAACGATGACTCCGGACATGTCGAACGTTCCCAAAATGGTCTATAATGATGAAATTTTAACATTTAATCTTTTGACTCTAAATGACTGTTGGATGTGAATTATGACAATTTCAACTAAAATAAGTGTGTTCAAAGTCATTTCTGTGACTGAAACGGGTCAAAATTGAAGCTTTTAAATAAGCAAAACTCTGTAAAAATGGCCATTTTGGTCACTGTGAGGGTTTAAAAAGTGGTTATTCAACATGAGGCACGATCCAATTGACATTTTGAATCATTTTTGGTACAGTCCAAAAAATCAATTTTCGGATGAAAAACGTTGACTCCGGACATGTCGAACGTTCCCAAAATGGTCTATAATGATGAAATTTTAACATTTAATCTTTTGACTCTAAATGACTGTTGGATGTGAATTATGACTTTTTCAACTAAAATAAGTGTGTTTAAAGTCATTTCTGTGACTGAAACGGGTCAAAATTGAAGCTTTTGAGTAAGCAAAACTCTGTAAAAATGGCCATTTTGGTCACTCTGAGGGTTTAAAAAGTGGGTATTCAACATGAGGCATGATCCAATTGACATTTTGAATCATTTTTGGTACAGTCCAAAAAATCGATTTTCGGATGAAAAACGATGACTCCGGACATGTCGAACGTTCCCAAAATGGTCTATAATGATGAAATTTTAACATTTAATCTTTTGACTCTAAATGACTGTTGGATGTGAATTATGACTTTTTCAACTAAAATAAGTGTGTTTAAAGTTATTTCTGTGCCTGAAACAGGTCAAAATTAAAGCTTTTGAGTAAGCAAAACTCTGTAAAAATGGCAATTTTGGTCACTGTGAGGGTTTAAAAAGTGGTTATTCAACATGAGCCACGATCCAATTGACATTTTGAATCATTTTTGGTACAGTCCAAAAAATCAATTTTCGGATGAAAAACGATGACTCCGGACATGTCGAACGTTCCCAAAATGGTCTATAATGATGAAATTTTCACATTTAATCTTTTGACTCTAAATGACTGTTGGATGTGAATTATGACAATTTCAACTAAAATAAGTGTGTTTAAAGTCATTTCTGTGCCTGAAACGGGTCAAAATTGAAGCTTTTGAGTAAGCAAAACTCTGTAAAAATGGCAATTTTGGTCACTGTGAGGGTTTAAAAAGTGGTTATTCAACATGAGGCACGATCCAATTGTCATTTTGAATCATTTTTGGTACAGTCCAAAAAATCTATTTTCGGATGAAAAAACGATGACTCCGGACATGTCGAACGTTCCCAAAATGGTCTATAATGATGAAATTTTAACATTTAATCTTTTGACTCTAAATGACTGTTGGATGTGAATTATGACTTTTTCAACTAAAATAAGTGTGTTTAAAGTCATTTCTGTGCCTGAAACGGGTCAAAATTGAAGCTTTTGAGTAAGCAAAACTCTGTAAAAATGGCAATTTTGGTCAATGTGAGGATTTAAAAAGTGGTTATTCAACATGAGGCACGATCCAATTGACATTTTGAATCATTTTTGGTACAGTCCAAAAAATCAATTTTCGTATGAAAAACGATGACTCCGGACATGTCAAACGTTCCCAAAATGGTCTATAATGATGAGATTTTAACATTTAATCTCTTTACTCTAAATGACTGTTGGATGTGAATTATGACTTTTTCAACTAAAATAAGTGTGTTTAAAGTCATTTCTGTGCATGAAACGGGTCAAAATTGAAGCTTTTGAGTAAGCAAAACTCTGTAAAAATGGCAATTTTGGTCACAGTGAGGGGTTAAAAAGTGGTTATTCAACATGAGGCACGATCCAATTGACATTTTGAATCATTTTTGGTACAGTCCAAAAAATCAATTTTCGGATGAAAAACGATGACTCCGGACATGTCGAACGTTCCCAAAATGGTCTATAATGATGAAATTTTAACATTTAATCTTTTGACTCTAAATGACAGTTGGATGTGAATTATGACATTTTCAACTAAAATAAGTGTGTTTAAAGTCATTTCTGGGCCTGAAACGGGTCAAAATTGAAGCTTTTGAGTAAGCAAAACTCAGTAAAAATGGCAATTTTGGTCACTGTGAGGGTTTAAAAAGTGGTTATTCAACATGAGGCACGATACAATTGACATTTTGAATCATTTTTGGTACAGTCCAAAAAATCAATTTTCGGATGAAAAACGATGACTCCGGACATGTCGAACGTTCCCAAAATGGTCTATAATGATGAAATTTTAACATTTAATCTTTTGACTCTAAAAGACTGTTGGATGTGAATTATGACTTTTTCAACTAAAATAAGTGTGTTTAAAGTCATTTCTGTGACTGAAAGGGGTCAAAATTAAAGCTTTTGAGTAAGCAAAACTCTGTAAAAATGGCCATTTTGGTCACTCTGAGGGTTTAAAAAGTGGTTATTCAACATGAGGCACAATCCAATTGACATTTTGAATCATTTTTGATACAGTCCAAAAAAATCAATTTTCGGATGAAAAACGATGACTCCGGACATGTCGAACGTTCCCAAAATGGTCTATAATGATGAAATTTTAACATTTAATCTTTTGACTCTAAATGACTGTTGGATGTGAATTATGACAATTTCAACTAAAATAAGTGTGTTCAAAGTCATTTCTGTGACTGAAACGGGTCAAAATTGAAGCTTTTAAATAAGCAAAACTCTGTAAAAATGGCCATTTTGGTCACTGTGAGGGTTTAAAAAGTGGTTATTCAACATGAGGCACGATCCAATTGACATTTTGAATCATTTTTGGTACAGTCCAAAAAATAAATTTTCGGATGAAAAACGATGACTCCGGACATGTCGAACGTTCCCAAAATGGTCTATAATGATGAAATTTTAACATTTAATCTTTTGACTCTAAATGACTGTTGGATGTGAATTATGACTTTTTCAACTAAAATAAGTGTGTTTAAAGTCATTTCTGTGACTGAAACGGGTCAAAATTGAAGCTTTTGAGTAAGCAAAACTCTGTAAAAATGGCCATTTTGGTCACTCTGAGGGTTTAAAAAGTGGTTATTCAACATGAGGCACAATCCAATTGACATTTTGAATCATTTTTGATACAGTCCAAAAAAATCAATTTTCGGATGAAAAACGATGACTCCGGACATGTCGAACGTTCCCAAAATGGTCTATAATGATGAAATTTTAACATTTAATCTTTTGACTCTAAATGACTGTTGGATGTGAATTATGACAATTTCAACTAAAATAAGTGTGTTCAAAGTCATTTCTGTGACTGAAACGGGTCAAAATTGAAGCTTTTAAATAAGCAAAACTCTGTAAAAATGGCCATTTTGGTCACTGTGAAGGTTTAAAAAGTGGTTATTCAACATGAGGCACGATCCAATTGACATTTTGAATCATTTTTGGTACAGTCCAAAAAATCAATTTTCGGATGAAAAACGATGACTCCGGACATGTCAAACGTTCCCAAAATGGTCTATAATGATGAGATTTTAACATTTAATCTTTTGACTCTAAATGACTGTTGGATGTGAATTATGACTTTTTCAACTAAAATAAGTGTGTTTAAAGTCATTTCTGTGCATGAAACGGGTCAAAATTGAAGCTTTTGAGTAAGCAAAACTCTGTAAAAATGGCAATTTTGGTCACAGTGAGGGGTTAAAAAGTGGTTATTCAACATGAGGCACGATCCAATTGACATTTTGAATCATTTTTGGTACAGTCCAAAAAATCAATTTTCGGATGAAAAACGATGACTCCGGACATGTCGAACATTCCCAAAATGGTCTATAATGATGAAATTTTAACATTTAATCTTTTGACTCTAAATGACTGTTGGATGTGAATTATGACTTTTTCAACTAAAATAAGTGTATTTAAAGTCATTTCTGTGCCTGAAACGGGTCAAAATTGAAGCTTTTGAGTAAGCAAAACTCTGTAAAAATGGCAATTTTGGTCACTGTGAGGGTTTAAAAAGTGGTTATTCAACATGAGGCACGATCCAATTGACATTTTGAATCATTTTTGGTACAGTCCAAAAAATCAGTTTTCGGATGAAAAACGATGACTCCCGACATGTCGAACGTTCCCAAAATGGTCTATAATGATGAAATGTTAACATTTAATCTTTTGACTCTAAATGACTGTTGGATGTGAATTATGACTTTTTCAACTAAAATAAGTGTGTTTAAAGTCATTTCTGTGCCCGAAACTGGTCAAAATTGAAGCTTTTGAGTAAGCAAAACTCTGTAAAAATGGCAATTTTGGTCACTGTGAGGGTTTAAAAAATGGTTATTCAACATGAGGCACGATCCAATTGACATTTTGAATCATTTTTGTTACAGTCCAAAAAATCAATTTTCGGATGAAAAACGATGACTCCGGACATGTCAAACGTTCCCAAAATGGTCTATAATGATGAAATTTTACTTTTAATCATTTGACTCTAAATGACTGTTGGATGTGAATTATGACTTTTTCAACTAAAATAAGTGTGTTTAAAGTTATTTCTGTGCCTGAAACAGGTCAAAATTAAAGCTTTTGAGTAAGCAAAACTCTGTAAAAATGGCAATTTTGGTCACTGTGAGGGTTTAAAAAGTGGTTATTCAACATGAGCCACGATCCAATTGACATTTTGAATCATTTTTGGTACAGTCCAAAAAATCAATTTTCGGATGAAAAACGATGACTCCGGACATGTCGAACGTTCCCAAAATGGTCTATAATGATGAAATTTTCACATTTAATCTTTTGACTCTAAATGACTGTTGGATGTGAATTATGACAATTTCAACTAAAATAAGTGTGTTTAAAGTCATTTCTGTGCCTGAAACGGGTCAAAATTGAAGCTTTTGAGTAAGCAAAACTCTGTAAAAATGGCAATTTTGGTCACTGTGAGGGTTTAAAAAGTGGTTATTCAACATGAGGCACGATCCAATTGTCATTTTGAATCATTTTTGGTACAGTCCAAAAAATCTATTTTCGGATGAAAAAACGATGACTCCGGACATGTCGAACGTTCCCAAAATGGTCTATAATGATGAAATTTTAACATTTAATCTTTTGACTCTAAATGACTGTTGGATGTGAATTATGACTTTTTCAACTAAAATAAGTGTGTTTAAAGTCATTTCTGTGCCTGAAATGGGTCAAAATTGAAGCTTTTGAGTAAGCAAAACTCTGTAAAAATGGCAATTTTGGTCAATGTGAGGATTTAAAAAGTGGTTATTCAACATGAGGCACGATCCAATTGACATTTTGAATCATTTTAGGTACAGTCCAAAAAATCAATTTTCGTATGAAAAACGATGACTCCGGACATGTCAAACGTTCCCAAAATGGTCTATAATGATGAGATTTTAACATTTAATCTTTTGACTCTAAATGACTGTTGGATGTGAATTATGACTTTTTCAACTAAAATAAGTGTGTTTAAAGTCATTTCTGTGCATGAAACGGGTCAAAATTGAAGCTTTTGAGTAAGCAAAACTCTGTAAAAATGGCAATTTTGGTCACAGTGAGGGGTTAAAAAGTGGTTATTCAACATGAGGCACGATCCAATTGACATTTTGAATCATTTTTGGTACAGTCCAAAAAATCAATTTTCGGATGAAAAAACGATGACTCCGGACATGTCGAACGTTCCCAAAATGGTCTATAATGATGAAATTTTATCATTTAATCTTTTGACTCTAAATGACTGTTGGATGTGAATTATGACTTTTTCAACTAAAATAAGTGTGTTTAAAGACATTTATGTGCCTGAAACGGGTCAAAATTGAAGCTTTTGAGTAAGCAAAACTCTGTAAAAATGGCCATTGTGGTCACTGTGAGGGTTTAAAAAGTGGTTATTCAACATGAGGCACGATCCAATTGACATTTTGAGTCATTTTTGGTACAGTCCAAAAAATCAATTTTCGGATGAAAAACGATGACTCCGGACATGTCGAACGATCCCAAAATGGTCTATAATGATGACATTTTAACATTTAATCTTTTGACTCTAAAAGACTGTTGGATGTGAATTATGACTTTTTCAACTAAAATAAGTGTGTTTAAAGTCATTTCTGTGCCTGAAACGGGTCAAAATTGAAGCTTTTGAGTAAGCAAAACTCTGTAAAAATGGCAATTTTGGTCACTGTGAGGGTTTAAAAAGTGGTTATTCAACATGAGGCACGATCCAATTGACATTTTGAATCATTTTTGGTACAGTCCAAAAAATCAATTTTCGGATGAAAAAACGATGACTCCGGACATGTCGAACGTTCCCAAAATGGTCTATAATGATGAAATTTTATCATTTAATCTTTTGACTCTAAATGACTGTTGGATGTGAATTATGACTTTTTCAACTAAAATAAGTGTGTTTAAAGACATTTATGTGCCTGAAACGGGTCAAAATTGAAGCTTTTGAGTAAGCAAAACTCTGTAAAAATGGCAATTTTGGTCAATGTGAGGATTTAAAAGTGGTTATTCAACATGAGGCACGATCCAATTGACATTTTGAATCATTTTTGGTACAGTCCAAAAAATCAATTTTCGGATGAAAAACGATGACTCCGGACATGTCGAACGTTCCCAAAATGGTCTATAATGATGAAATTTTAACATTTAATCTTTTGACTCTAAATGACAGTTGGATGTGAATTATGACTTTTTCAACTAAAATAAGTGTGTTTAAAGTCATTTCTGTGCCTGAAACGGGTCAAAATTGAAGCTTTTGAGTAAGCAAAACTCAGTAAAAATGGCAATTTTGGTCACTGTGAGGGTTTAAAAAGTGGTTATTCAACATGAGGCACGATACAATTGACATTTTGAATCATTTTTGGTACAGTCCAAAAAATCAATTTTCGGATGAAAAACGATGACTCCGGACATGTCGAACGTTCCCAAAATGGTCTATAATGATGACATTTTAACATTTAATCTTTTGACTCTAAATGACTGTTGGATGTGAATTATGACTTTTTCAACTAAAATAAGTGTGTTTAAAGTCATTTCTGTGCCTGAAAGGGGTCAAAATTGAAGCTTTTGAGTAAGCAAAACTCTGTAAAAATGGCAATTTTGGTCACAGTGAGGGGTTAAAAAGTGGTTATTCAACATGAGGCACGATCCAATTGACATTTTGAATCATTTTTGGTACAGTCCAAAAAATCAATTTTCGGATGAAAAACGATGACTCCGGACATGTCGAACGTTCCCAAAATGGTCTATAATGATGAAATTTTAACATTTAATCTTTTGACTCTAAAAGACTGTTGGATGTGAATTATGACTTTTTCAACTAAAATAAGTGTGTTTAAAGTCATTTCTGTGACTGAAAGGGGTCAAAATTAAAGCTTTTGAGTAAGCAAAACTCTGTAAAAATGGCCATTTTGGTCACTGTGAGGGTTTAAAAAGTGGTTATTCAACATGAGGCACGATCCAATTGACATTTTGAATCATTTTTGGTACAGTCCAAAAAATCAATTTTCGGATGGAAAACGATGACTCCGGACATGTCAAACATTCCCAAAATGGTCTATAATGATGAAATTTTAACATTTAATCTTTTGACTCTAAATGATTTTTTATATGTGAATTATGACTTTTTCAACTAAAATAAGTGTGTTTAAAGTCATTTCTGTGCCTGAAACGGGTCAAAATTGAAGCTTTTGAGTAAGCAAAACTCTGTAAAAATGGCAATTTTGGTCACTGTGAGGGTTTAAAAAGTGGTTATTCAACATGAGGCACGATCCAATTGTCATTTTGAATCATTTTTGGTACAGTCCAAAAAATCTATTTTCGGATGAAAAAATGATGACTCCGGACATGTCGAACGTTCCCAAAATGGTCGTTAATGATGAAATTTTAACATTTAATCTTTTGACTCTAAATGACTGTTGGATGTGAATTATGACTTTTTCAACTAAAATAAGTGTGTTTAAAGTCATTTCTGTGCCTGAAACGGGTCAAAATTGAAGCTTTTGAGTAAGCAAAACTCTGTAAAAATGGCAATTTTGGTCAATGTGAGGATTTAAAAAGTGGTTATTCAACATGAGGCACGATCCAATTGACATTTTGAATCATTTTAGGTACAGTCCAAAAAATCAATTTTCGTATGAAAAACGATGACTCCGGACATGTCAAACGTTCCCAAAATGGTCTATAATGATGAGATTTTAACATTTAATCTTTTGACTCTAAATGACTGTTGGATGTGAATTATGACTTTTTCAACTAAAATAAGTGTGTTTAAAGTCATTTCTGTGCATGAAACGGGTCAAAATTGAAGCTTTTGAGTAAGCAAAACTCTGTAAAAATGGCAATTTTGGTCACAGTGAGGGGTTAAAAAGTGGTTATTCAACATGAGGCACGATCCAATTGACATTTTGAATCATTTTTGGTACAGTCCAAAAAATCAATTTTCGGATGAAAAACGATGACTCCGGACATGTCGAACGTTCCCAAAATGGTCTATAATGATGAAATTTTAACATTTAATCTTTTGACTCTAAATGACTGTTGGATGTGAATTATGACAATTTCAACTAAAATAAGTGTGTTTAAAGTCATTTCTGTGCCTGAAACGGGTCAAAATTGAAGCTTTTGAGTAAGCAAAACTCTGTAAAAATGGCCATTGTGGTCACTGTGAGGGTTTAAAAAGTGGTTATTCAACATGAGGCACGATCCAATTGACATTTTGAGTCATTTTTGGTACAGTCCAAAAAATCAATTTTCGGATGAAAAACGATGACTCCGGACATGTCGAACGTTCCCAAAATGGTCTATAATGATGACATTTTAACATTTAATCTTTTGACTCTAAAAGACTGTTGGATGTGAATTATGACTTTTTCAACTAAAATAAGTGTGTTTAAAGTCATTTCTGTGCCTGAAACGGGTCAAAATTGAAGCTTTTGAGTAAGCAAAACTCTGTAAAAATGGCAATTTTGGTCACTGTGAGGGTTTAAAAAGTGGTTATTCAACATGAGGCACGATCCAATTGACATTTTGAATCATTTTTGGTATAGTCCAAAAAATCAATTTTCGGATGAAAAAACGATGACTCCGGACATGTCGAACGTTCCCAAAATGGTCTATAATGATGAAATTTTATCATTTAATCTTTTGACTCTAAATGACTGTTGGATGTGAATTATGACTTTTTCACCTAAAATAAGTGTGTTTAAAGACATTTATGTGCCTGAAACGGGTCAAAATTGAAGCTTTTGAGTAAGCAAAACTCTGTAAAAATGGCAATTTTGGTCAATGTGAGGATTTAAAAGTGGTTATTCAACATGAGGCACGATCCAATTGACATTTTGAATCATTTTTGGTACAGTCCAAAAAATCAATTTTCGGATGAAAAACGATGACTCCGGACATGTCGAACGTTCCCAAAATGGTCTATAATGATGAAATTTTAACATTTAATCTTTTGACTCTAAATGACAGTTGGATGTGAATTATGACATTTTCAACTAAAATAAGTGTGTTTAAAGTCATTTCTGTGCCTGAAACGGGTCAAAATTGAAGCTTTTGAGTAAGCAAAACTCAGTAAAAATGGCAATTTTGGTCACTGTGAGGGTTTAAAAAGTGGTTATTCAACATGAGGCACGATACAATTGACATTTTGAATCATTTTTGGTACAGTCCAAAAAATCAATTTTCGGATGAAAAACGATGACTCCGGACATGTCGAACATTCCCAAAATGGTCTATAATGATGACATTTTAACATTTAATCTTTTGACTCTAAATGACTGTTGGGTGTGAATTATGACTTTTTCAACTAAAATAAGTGTGTTTAAAGTCATTTCTGTGCCTGAAAGGGGTCAAAATTGAAGCTTTTGAGTAAGCAAAACTCTGTAAAAATGGCAATTTTGGTCACAGTGAGGGGTTAAAAAGTGGTTATTCAACATGAGGCACGATCCAATTGACATTTTGAATCATTTTTGGTACAGTCCAAAAAATCAATTTTCGGATGAAAAACGATGACTCCGGACATGTCGAACGTTCCCAAAATGGTCTATAATGATGAAATTTTAACATTTAATCTTTTGACTCTAAAAGACTGTTGGATGTGAATTATGACTTTTTCAACTAAAATAAGTGTGTTTAAAGTCATTTCTGTGACTGAAAGGGGTCAAAATTAAAGCTTTTGAGTAAGCAAAACTCTGTAAAAATGGCCATTTTGGTCACTGTGAGGGTTTAAAAAGTGGTTATTCAACATGAGGCACGATCCAATTGACATTTTGAATCATTTTTGGTACAGTCCAAAAAATCAATTTTCGGATGAAAAGCGATGACTCCGGACATGTCAAACATTCCCAAAATGGTCTATAATGATGAAATTTTAACATTTAATCTTTTGACTCTAAATGATTTTTTATATGTGAATTATGACTTTTTCAACTAAAATAAGTGTGTTTAAAGTCATTTCTGTGCCTGAAACAGGTCAAAATTGAAGCTTTTGAGTAAGCAAAACTCTGTAAAAATGTCAATTTTGGTCACTGTGAGGGTTTAAAAAGTGGTTATTCAACATGAGGCACGATCCAATTGACATTTTGAATCATTTTTGGTACAGTCCAAAAAATCAATTTTCGGATGAAAAACGATGACTCCGGACATGTCGAACGTTCCCAAAATGGTCTATAATGATGAAATTTTAACATTTAATCTTTTGACTCTAAATGACTGTTGGATGTGAATTATGACCTTTTCAACTAAAATAAGTGTTTAAAGTCATTTCTGTGCCTGAAACGGGTCAAAATTGAAGCTTTTGAGTAAGCAAAGCTCTGTAAAAATGGCAATTTTGGTCACTGTGAGGGTTTAAAAAGTGGTTATTCAACATGAGGCACGATCCAATTGACATTTTGAATCATTTTTGGTACATCCAAAAAACCAATTTTCGGATGAAAAACGATGACTCCGGACATGTCGAATGTTCCCAAAATGGTCTATAATGATGAAATTTTAACATTTAATCTTTTGACTCTAAATGACTGTTGGATGTGAATTATGACAATTTCAACTAAAATAAGTGTGTTCAAAGTCATTTCTGTGACTGAAAAGGGTCAAAATTGAAGCTTTTAAATAAGCAAAACTCTGTAAAAATGGCCATTTTGGTCACTGTGAGGGTTTAAAAAGTGGTTATTCAACATGAGGCACGATCCAATTGACATTTTGAATCATTTTTGGTACAGTCCAAAAAATCAATTTTCGGATGAAAAACGATGACTCCGGACATGTCAAACGTTCCCAAAATGGTCTATAATGATGACATTTTAACATTTAATCTTTTGACTCTAAATGACTGTTGGATGTGAATTATGACTTTTTCAACTAAAATAAGTGTGTTTAAAGTCATTTCTGTGCCTGAAACGGGTCAAAATTGAAGCTTTTGAGTAAGCAAATCTCTGTAAAAATGGCAATTTTGGTCACAGTGAGGGGTTAAAAAGTGGTTATTCAACATGAGGCACGATCCAATTGACATTTTGAATCATTTTTGGTACAGTCCAAAAAATCAATTTTCGGATGAAAAACGATGACTCCGGACATGTCGAACATTCCCAAAATGGTCTATAATGATGAAATTTTAACATATAATCTTTTGACTCTAAATGACTGTTGGATGTGAATTATGACTTTTTCAACTAAAATAAGTGTGTTTAAAGTCATTTCTGTGCCTGAAACGGGTCAAAATTGAAGCTTTTGAGTAAGCAAAACTCTGTAAAAATGGCAATTTTGGTCACTGTGAGGGTTTAAAAAGTGGTTATTCAACATGAGGCACGATCCAATTGACATTTTGAATCATTTTTGGTACAGTCCAAAAAATCAGTTTTCGGATGAAAAACGATGACTCCCGACATGTCGAACGTTCCCAAAATGGTCTATAATGATGAAATGTTAACATTTAATCTTTTGACTCTAAATGACTGTTGGATGTGAATTATGACTTTTTCAACTAAAATAAGTGTGTTTAAATTCATTTCTGTGCCCGAAACTGGTCAAAATTGAAGCTTTTGAGTAAGCAAAACTCTGTAAAAATGGCAATTTTGGTCACTGTGAGGGTTTAAAAAGTGGTTATTCAACATGAGGCACGATCTAATTGACATTTTGAATCATTTTTGGTACAGTCCAAAAAATCAATTTTCGGATGAAAAAACGATGACTCCGGACATGTCGAACGTTCCCAAAATGGTCTATAATGATGAAATTTTGTCATTTAATCTTTTGACTCTAAATGACTGTTGGATGTGAATTATGACTTTTTCAACTAAAATAAGTGTGTTTAAAGTCATTTCTGTGCCTGAAACGGGTCAAAATTGAAGCTTTTGAGTAAGCAAAACTCAGTAAAAATGGCAATTTTGGTCACTGTGAGGGTTTAAAAAGTGGTTATTCAACATGAGGCACGATACAATTGACATTTTGAATCATTTTTGGTACAGTCCAAAAAATCAATTTTCGGATGAAAAACGATGACTCCGGACATGTCGAACGTTCCCAAAATGGTCTATAATGATGACATTTTAACATTTAATCTTTTGACTCTAAAAGACTGTTGGATGTGAATTATGACTTTTTCAACTAAAATAAGTGTGTTTAAAGTCATTTCTGTGCCTGAAACGGGTCAAAATTGAAGCTTTTGAGTAAGCAAAACTCTGTAAAAATGGCAATTTTGGTCACTGTGAGGGTTTAAAAAGTGGTTATTCAACATGAGGCACGATCCAATTGACATTTTGAATCATTTTTGGTACAGTCCAAAAAATCAATTTTCGGATGAAAAAACGATGACTCCGGACATGTCGAACGTTCCCAAAATGGTCTATAATGATGAAATTTTATCATTTAATCTTTTGACTCTAAATGACTGTTGGATGTGAATTATGACTTTTTCAACTAAAATAAGTGTGTTTAAAGACATTTATGTGCCTGAAACGGGTCAAAATTGAAGCTTTTGAGTAAGCAAAACTCTGTAAAAATGGCAATTTTGGTCAATGTGAGGATTTAAAAGTGGTTATTCAACATGAGGCACGATCCAATTGACATTTTGAATCATTTTTGGTACAGTCCAAAAAATCAATTTTCGGATGAAAAACGATGACTCCGGACATGTCGAACGTTCCCAAAATGGTCTATAATGATGAAATTTTAACATTTAATCTTTTGACTCTAAATGACAGTTGGATGTGAATTATGACATTTTCAACTAAAATAAGTGTGTTTAAAGTCATTTCTGTGCCTGAAACGGGTCAAAATTGAAGCTTTTGAGTAAGCAAAACTCAGTAAAAATGGCAATTTTGGTCACTGTGAGGGTTTAAAAAGTGGTTATTCAACATGAGGCACGATACAATTGACATTTTGAATCATTTTTGGTACAGTCCAAAAAATCAATTTTCGGATGAAAAACGATGACTCCGGACATGTCGAACGTTCCCAAAATGGTCTATAATGATGACATTTTAACATTTAATCTTTTGACTCTAAATGACTGTTGGATGTGAATTATGACTTTTTCAACTAAAATAAGTGTGTTTAAAGTCATTTCTGTGCCTGAAAGGGGTCAAAATTGAAGCTTTTGAGTAAGCAAAACTCTGTAAAAATGGCAATTTTGGTCACAGTGAGGGGTTAAAAAGTGGTTATTCAACATGAGGCACGATCCAATTGACATTTTGAATCATTTTTGGTACAGTCCAAAAAATCAATTTTCGGATGAAAAACGATGACTCCGGACATGTCGAACGTTCCCAAAATGGTCTATAATGATGAAATTTTAACATTTAATCTTTTGACTCTAAATGACTGTTGGATGTGAATTATGACTTTTTCAACTAAAATAAGTGTGTTTAAAGTCATTTCTGTGACTGAAACGGGTCAAAATTGAAGCTTTTGAGTAAGCAAAACTCTGTAAAAATGGCCATTTTGGTCACTCTGAGGGTTTAAAAAGTGGTTATTCAACATGAGGCACGATCCAATTGACATTTTGAATCATTTTTGGTACAGTCCAAAAAATCAGTTTTCGGATGAAAAACGATGACTCCCGACATGTCGAACGTTCCCAAAATGGTCTATAATGATGAAATGTTAACATTTAATCTTTTGACTCTAAATGACTGTTGGATGTGAATTATGACTTTTTCAACTAAAATAAGTGTGTTTAAATTCATTTCTGTGCCCGAAACTGGTCAAAATTGAAGCTTTTGAGTAAGCAAAACTCTGTAAAAATTGCAATTTTGGTCACTGTGAGGGTTTAAAAAGTGGTTATTCAACATGAGGCACGATCCAATTGACATTTTGAATCATTTTTGGTACAGTCCAAAAAATCAATTTTCGGATGAAAAAACGATGACTCCGGACATGTCGAACGTTCCCAAAATGGTCTATAATGATGAAATTTTATCATTTAATCTTTTGACTCTAAATGACTGTTGGATGTGAATTATGACTTTTTCAACTAAAATAAGTGTGTTTAAAGACATTTATGTGCCTGAAACGGGTCAAAATTGAAGCTTTTGAGTAAGCAAAACTCTGTAAAAATGGCAATTTTGGTCAATGTGAGGATTTAAAAGTGGTTATTCAACATGAGGCACGATCCAATTGACATTTTGAATCATTTTTGGTACAGTCCAAAAAATCAATTTTCGGATGAAAAACGATGACTCCGGACATGTCGAACGTTCCCAAAATGGTCTATAATGATGAAATTTTAACATTTAATCTTTTGACTCTAAATGACAGTTGGATGTGAATTATGACATTTTCAACTAAAATAAGTGTGTTTAAAGTCATTTCTGTGCCTGAAACGGGTCAAAATTGAAGCTTTTGAGTAAGCAAAACTCAGTAAAAATGGCAATTTTGGTCACTGTGAGGGTTTAAAAAGTGGTTATTCAACATGAGGCACGATACAATTGACATTTTGAATCATTTTTGGTACAGTCCAAAAAATCAATTTTCGGATGAAAAACGATGACTCCGGACATGTCGAACGTTCCCAAAATGGTCTATAATGATGACATTTTAACATTTAATCTTTTGACTCTAAATGACTGTTGGATGTGAATTATGACTTTTTCAACTAAAATAAGTGTGTTTAAAGTCATTTCTGTGCCTGAAAGGGGTCAAAATTGAAGCTTTTGAGTAAGCAAAACTCTGTAAAAATGGCAATTTTGGTCACAGTGAGGGGTTAAAAAGTGGTTATTGAACATGAGGCACGATCCAATTGACATTTTGAATCATTTTTGGTACAGTCCAAAAAATCAATTTTCGGATGAAAAACGATGACTCCGGACATGTCGAACGTTCCCAAAATGGTCTATAATGATGAAATTTTAACATTTAATCTTTTGACTCTAAAAGACTGTTGGATGTGAATTATGACTTTTTCAACTAAAATAAGTGTGTTTAAAGTCATTTCTGTGACTGAAAGGGGTCAAAATTAAAGCTTTTGAGTAAGCAAAACTCTGTAAAAATGGCCATTTTGGTCACTGTGAGGGTTTAAAAAGTGGTTATTCAACATGAGGCACAATCCAATTGACATTTTGAATCATTTTTGGTACAGTCCAAAAAATCAGTTTTCGGATGAAAAACGATGACTCCCGACATGTCGAACGTTCCCAAAATGGTCTATAATGATGAAATGTTAACATTTAATCTTTTGACTCTAAATGACTGTTGGATGTGAATTATGACTTTTTCAACTAAAATAAGTGTGTTTAAATTCATTTCTGTGCCCGAAACTGGTCAAAATTGAAGCTTTTGAGTAAGCAAAACTCTGTAAAAATGGCAATTTTGGTCACTGTGAGGGTTTAAAAAGTGGTTATTCAACATGAGGCACGATCTAATTGACATTTTGAATCATTTTTGGTACAGTCCAAAAAATCAATTTTCGGATGAAAAAACGATGACTCCGGACATGTCGAACGTTCCCAAAATGGTCTATAATGATGAAATTTTGTCATTTAATCTTTTGACTCTAAATGACTGTTGGATGTGAATTATGACTTTTTCAACTAAAATAAGTGTGTTTAAAGACATTTATGTGCCTGAAACGGGTCAAAATTGAAGCTTTTGAGTAAGCAAAACTCTGTAAAAATGGCAATTTTGGTCAATGTGAGGATTTAAAAGTGGTTATTCAACATGAGGCACGATCCAATTGACATTTTGAATCATTTTTGGTACAGTCCAAAAAATCAATTTTCGGATGAAAAACGATGACTCCGGACATGTCGAACGTTCCCAAAATGGTCTATAATGATGAAATTTTAACATTTAATCTTTTGACTCTAAATGACAGTTGGATGTGAATTATGACATTTTCAACTAAAATAAGTGTGTTTAAAGTCATTTCTGTGCCTGAAACGGGTCAAAATTGAAGCTTTTGAGTAAGCAAAACTCAGTAAAAATGGCAATTTTGGTCACTGTGAGGGTTTAAAAAGTGGTTATTCAACATGAGGCACGATACAATTGACATTTTGAATCATTTTTGGTACAGTCCAAAAAATCAATTTTCGGATGAAAAACGATGACTCCGGACATGTCGAACGTTCCCAAAATGGTCTATAATGATGACATTTTAACATTTAATCTTTTGACTCTAAAAGACTGTTGGATGTGAATTATGACTTTTTCAACTAAAATAAGTGTGTTTAAAGTCATTTCTGTGCCTGAAACGGGTCAAAATTGAAGCTTTTGAGTAAGCAAAACTCTGTAAAAATGGCAATTTTGGTCACTGTGAGGGTTTAAAAAGTGGTTATTCAACATGAGGCACGATCCAATTGACATTTTGAATCATTTTTGGTACAGTCCAAAAAATCAATTTTCGGATGAAAAAACGATGACTCCGGACATGTCGAACGTTCCCAAAATAGTCTATAATGATGAAATTTTATCATTTAATCTTTTGACTCTAAATGACTGTTGGATGTGAATTATGACTTTTTCAACTAAAATAAGTGTGTTTAAAGACATTTATGTGCCTGAAACGGGTCAAAATTGAAGCTTTTGAGTAAGCAAAACTCTGTAAAAATGGCAATTTTGGTCAATGTGAGGATTTAAAAGTGGTTATTCAACATGAGGCACGATCCAATTGACATTTTGAATCATTTTTGGTACAGTCCAAAAAATCAATTTTCGGATGAAAAACGATGACTCCGGACATGTCGAACGTTCCCAAAATGGTCTATAATGATGAAATTTTAACATTTAATCTTTTGACTCTAAATGACAGTTGGATGTGAATTATGACATTTTCAACTAAAATAAGTGTGTTTAAAGTCATTTCTGTGCCTGAAACGGGTCAAAATTGAAGCTTTTGAGTAAGCAAAACTCAGTAAAAATGGCAATTTTGGTCACTGTGAGGGTTTAAAAAGTGGTTATTCAACATGAGGCACGATACAATTGACATTTTGAATCATTTTTGGTACAGTCCAAAAAATCAATTTTCGGATGAAAAACGATGACTCCGGACATGTCGAACGTTCCCAAAATGGTCTATAATGATGACATTTTAACATTTAATCTTTTGACTCTAAATGACTGTTGGATGTGAATTATGACTTTTTCAACTAAAATAAGTGTGTTTAAAGTCATTTCTGTGCCTGAAAGGGGTCAAAATTGAAGCTTTTGAGTAAGCAAAACTCTGTAAAAATGGCAATTTTGGTCACAGTGAGGGGTTAAAAAGTGGTTATTCAACATGAGGCACGATCCAATTGACATTTTGAATCATTTTTGGTACAGTCCAAAAAATCAATTTTCGGATGAAAAACGATGACTCCGGACATGTCGAACGTTCCCAAAATGGTCTATAATGATGAAATTTTAACATTTAATCTTTTGACTCTAAATGACTGTTGGATGTGAATTATGACTTTTTCAACTAAAATAAGTGTGTTTAAAGTCATTTCTGTGACTGAAACGGGTCAAAATTGAAGCTTTTGAGTAAGCAAAACTCTGTAAAAATGGCCATTTTGGTCACTCTGAGGGTTTAAAAAGTGGTTATTCAACATGAGGCACGATCCAATTGACATTTTGAATCATTTTTGGTACAGTCCAAAAAATCAGTTTTCGGATGAAAAACGATGACTCCCGACATGTCGAACGTTCCCAAAATGGTCTATAATGATGAAATGTTAACATTTAATCTTTTGACTCTAAATGACTGTTGGATGTGAATTATGACTTTTTCAACTAAAATAAGTGTGTTTAAATTCATTTCTGTGCCCGAAACTGGTCAAAATTGAAGCTTTTGAGTAAGCAAAACTCTGTAAAAATTGCAATTTTGGTCACTGTGAGGGTTTAAAAAGTGGTTATTCAACATGAGGCACGATCCAATTGACATTTTGAATCATTTTTGGTACAGTCCAAAAAATCAATTTTCGGATGAAAAAACGATGACTCCGGACATGTCGAACGTTCCCAAAATGGTCTATAATGATGAAATTTTATCATTTAATCTTTTGACTCTAAATGACTGTTGGATGTGAATTATGACTTTTTCAACTAAAATAAGTGTGTTTAAAGACATTTATGTGCCTGAAACGGGTCAAAATTGAAGCTTTTGAGTAAGCAAAACTCTGTAAAAATGGCAATTTTGGTCAATGTGAGGATTTAAAAGTGGTTATTCAACATGAGGCACGATCCAATTGACATTTTGAATCATTTTTGGTACAGTCCAAAAAATCAATTTTCGGATGAAAAACGATGACTCCGGACATGTCGAACGTTCCCAAAATGGTCTATAATGATGAAATTTTAACATTTAATCTTTTGACTCTAAATGACAGTTGGATGTGAATTATGACATTTTCAACTAAAATAAGTGTGTTTAAAGTCATTTCTGTGCCTGAAACGGGTCAAAATTGAAGCTTTTGAGTAAGCAAAACTCAGTAAAAATGGCAATTTTGGTCACTGTGAGGGTTTAAAAAGTGGTTATTCAACATGAGGCACGATACAATTGACATTTTGAATCATTTTTGGTACAGTCCAAAAAATCAATTTTCGGATGAAAAACGATGACTCCGGACATGTCGAACGTTCCCAAAATGGTCTATAATGATGACATTTTAACATTTAATCTTTTGACTCTAAATGACTGTTGGATGTGAATTATGACTTTTTCAACTAAAATAAGTGTGTTTAAAGTCATTTCTGTGCCTGAAAGGGGTCAAAATTGAAGCTTTTGAGTAAGCAAAACTCTGTAAAAATGGCAATTTTGGTCACAGTGAGGGGTTAAAAAGTGGTTATTGAACATGAGGCACGATCCAATTGACATTTTGAATCATTTTTGGTACAGTCCAAAAAATCAATTTTCGGATGAAAAACGATGACTCCGGACATGTCGAACGTTCCCAAAATGGTCTATAATGATGAAATTTTAACATTTAATCTTTTGACTCTAAAAGACTGTTGGATGTGAATTATGACTTTTTCAACTAAAATAAGTGTGTTTAAAGTCATTTCTGTGACTGAAAGGGGTCAAAATTAAAGCTTTTGAGTAAGCAAAACTCTGTAAAAATGGCCATTTTGGTCACTCTGAGGGTTTAAAAAGTGGTTATTCAACATGAGGCACAATCCAATTGACATTTTGAATCATTTTTGATACAGTCCAAAAAAATCAATTTTTGGATGAAAAACGATGACTCCGGACATGTCGAACGTTCCCAAAATGGTCTATAATGATGAAATTTTAACATTTAATCGTTTGACTCTAAATGACTGTTGGATGTGAATTATGACAATTTCAACTAAAATAAGTGTGTTCAAAGTCATTTCTGTGACTGAAACGGGTCAAAATTGAAGCTTTTAAATAAGCAAAACTCTGTAAAAATGGCCATTTTGGTCACTGTGAGGGTTTAAAAAGTGGTTATTCAACATGAGGCACGATCCAATTGACATTTTGAATCATTTTTGGTACAGTCCAAAAAATCAATTTTCGGATGAAAAACGATGACTCCGGACATGTCAAACGTTCCCAAAATGGTCTATAATGATGAAATTTTAACATTTAATCTTTTGACTCTAAATGATTTTTTATATGTGAATTATGACTTTTTCAACTAAAATAAGTGTGTTTAAAGTCATTTCTGTGCCTGAAACAGGTCAAAATTGAAGCTTTTGAGTAAGCAAAACTCTGTAAAAATGTCAATTTTGGTCACTGTGAGGGTTTAAAAAGTGGTTATTCAACATGAGGCACGATCCAATTGACATTTTGAATCATTTTTGGTACAGTCCAAAAAATCAATTTTCGGATGAAAAACGATGACTCCGGACATGTCGAACGTTCCCAAAATGGTCTATAATGATGAAATTTTAACATTTAATCTTTTGACTCTAAATGACTGTTGGATGTGAATTATGACCTTTTCAACTAAAATAAGTGTTTAAAGTCATTTCTGTGCCTGAAACGGGTCAAAATTGAAGCTTTTGAGTAAGCAAAGCTCTGTAAAAATGGCAATTTTGGTCACTGTGAGGGTTTAAAAAGTGGTTATTCAACATGAGGCACGATCCAATTGACATTTTGAATCATTTTTGGTACATCCAAAAAACCAATTTTCGGATGAAAAACGATGACTCCGGACATGTCGAATGTTCCCAAAATGGTCTATAATGATGAAATTTTAACATTTAATCTTTTGACTCTAAATGACTGTTGGATGTGAATTATGACAATTTCAACTAAAATAAGTGTGTTCAAAGTCATTTCTGTGACTGAAACGGGTCAAAATTGAAGCTTTTAAATAAGCACAACTCTGTAAAAATGGCCATTTTGGTCACTGTGAGGGTTTAAAAAGTGGTTATTCAACATGAGGCACGATCCAATTGACATTTTGAATCATTTTTGGTACAGTCCAAAAAATCAATTTTCGGATGAAAAACGATGACTCCGGACATGTCAAACGTTCCCAAAATGGTCTATAATGATGACATTTTAACATTTAATCTTTTGACTCTAAATGACTGTTGGATGTGAATTATGACTTTTTCAACTAAAATAAGTGTGTTTAAAGTCATTTCTGTGCCTGAAACGGGTCAAAATTGAAGCTTTTGAGTAAGCAAATCTCTGTAAAAATGGCAATTTTGGTCACAGTGAGGGGTTAAAAAGTGGTTATTCAACATGAGGCACGATCCAATTGACATTTTGAATCATTTTTGGTACAGTCCAAAAAATCAATTTTCGGATGAAAAACGATGACTCCGGACATGTCGAACATTCCCAAAATGGTCTATAATGATGAAATTTTAACATATAATCTTTTGACTCTAAATGACTGTTGGATGTGAATTATGACTTTTTCAACTAAAATAAGTGTGTTTAAAGTCATTTCTGTGCCTGAAACGGGTCAAAATTGAAGCTTTTGAGTAAGCAAAACTCTGTAAAAATGGCAATTTTGGTCACTGTGAGGGTTTAAAAAGTGGTTATTCAACATGAGGCACGATCCAATTGACATTTTGAATCATTTTTGGTACAGTCCAAAAAATCAGTTTTCGGATGAAAAACGATGACTCCCGACATGTCGAACGTTCCCAAAATGGTCTATAATGATGAAATGTTAACATTTAATCTTTTGACTCTAAATGACTGTTGGATGTGAATTATGACTTTTTCAACTAAAATAAGTGTGTTGAAATTCATTTCTGTGCCCGAAACTGGTCAAAATTGAAGCTTTTGAGTAAGCAAAACTCTGTAAAAATGGCAATTTTGGCCACTGTGAGGGTTTAAAAAGTGGTTATTCAACATGAGGCATGATCTAATTGACATTTTGAATCATTTTTGGTACAGTCCAAAAAATCAATTTTCGGATGAAAAAACGATGACTCCGGACATGTCGAACGTTCCCAAAATGGTCTATAATGATGAAATTTTATCATTTAATCTTTTGACTCTAAATGACTGTTGGATGTGAATTATGACTTTTTCAACTAAAATAAGTGTGTTTAAAGACATTTATGTGCCTGAAACGGGTCAAAATTGAAGCTTTTGAGTAAGCAAAACTCTGTAAAAATGGCAATTTTGGTCAATGTGAGGATTTAAAAGTGGTTATTCAACATGAGGCACGATCCAATTGACATTTTGAATCATTTTTGGTACAGTCCAAAAAATCAATTTTCGGATGAAAAACGATGACTCCGGACATGTCGAACGTTCCCAAAATGGTCTATAATGATGAAATTTTAACATTTAATCTTTTGACTCTAAATGACAGTTGGATGTGAATTATGACATTTTCAACTAAAATAAGTGTGTTTAAAGTCATTTCTGTGCCTGAAACGGGTCAAAATTGAAGCTTTTGAGTAAGCAAAACTCAGTAAAAATGGCAATTTTGGTCACTGTGAGGGTTTAAAAAGTGGTTATTCAACATGAGGCACGATACAATTGACATTTTGAATCATTTTTGGTACAGTCCAAAAAATCAATTTTCGGATGAAAAACGATGACTCCGGACATGTCGAACGTTCCCAAAATGGTCTATAATGATGACATTTTAACATTTAATCTTTTGACTCTAAATGACTGTTGGATGTGAATTATGACTTTTTCAACTAAAATAAGTGTGTTTAAAGTCATTTCTGTGCCTGAAAGGGGTCAAAATTGAAGCTTTTGAGTAAGCAAAACTCTGTAAAAATGGCAATTTTGGTCACAGTGAGGGGTTAAAAAGTGGTTATTCAACATGAGGCACGATCCAATTGACATTTTGAATCATTTTTGGTACAGTCCAAAAAATCAATTTTCGGATGAAAAACGATGACTCCGGACATGTCGAACGTTCCCAAAATGGTCTATAATGATGAAATTTTAACATTTAATCTTTTGACTCTAAAAGACTGTTGGATGTGAATTATGACTTTTTCAACTAAAATAAGTGTGTTTAAAGTCATTTCTGTGACTGAAAGGGGTCCAAATTAAAGCTTTTGAGTAAGCAAAACTCTGTAAAAATGGCCATTTTGGTCACTCTGAGGGTTTAAAAAGTGGTTATTCAACATGAGGCACAATCCAATTGACATTTTGAATCATTTTTGATACAGTCCAAAAAAATCAATTTTCGGATGAAAAACGATGACTCCGGACATGTCGAACGTTCCCAAAATGGTCTATAATGATGAAATTTTAACATTTAATCTTTTGACTCTAAATGACTGTTGGATGTGAATTATGACAATTTCAACTAAAATAAGTGTGTTCAAAGTCATTTCTGTGACTGAAACGGGTCAAAATTGAAGCTTTTAAATAAGCAAAACTCTGTAAAAATGGCCATTTTGGTCACTGTGAGGGTTTAAAAAGTGGTTATTCAACATGAGGCACGATCCAATTGACATTTTGAATCATTTTTGGTACAGTCCAAAAAATCAATTTTCGGATGAAAAACAATGACTCCGGACATGTCGAACGTTCCCAAAATGGTCTATAATGATGAAATTTTAACATTTAATCTTTTGACTCTAAATGACTGTTGGATGTGAATTATGACTTTTTCAACTAAAATAAGTGTGTTTAAAGTCATTTCTGTGACTGAAACGGGTCAAAATTGAAGCTTTTGAGTAAGCAAAACTCTGTAAAAATGGCCATTTTGGTCACTCTGAGGGTTTAAAAAGTGGGTATTCAACATGAGGCATGATCCAATTGACATTTTGAATCATTTTTGGTACAGTCCAAAAAATCGATTTTCGGATGAAAAACGATGACTCCGGACATGTCGAACGTTCCCAAAATGGTCTATAATGATGAAATTTTAACATTTAATCTTTTGACTCTAAATGACTGTTGGATGTGAATTATGACTTTTTCAACTAAAATAAGTGTGTTTAAAGTTATTTCTGTGCCTGAAACAGGTCAAAATTAAAGCTTTTGAGTAAGCAAAACTCTGTAAAAATGGCAATTTTGGTCACTGTGAGGGTTTAAAAAGTGGTTATTCAACATGAGCCACGATCCAATTGACATTTTGAATCATTTTTGGTACAGTCCAAAAAATCAATTTTCGGATGAAAAACGATGACTCCGGACATGTCGAACGTTCCCAAAATGGTCTATAATGATGAAATTTTCACATTTAATCTTTTGACTCTAAATGACTGTTGGATGTGAATTATGACAATTTCAACTAAAATAAGTGTGTTTAAAGTCATTTCTGTGCCTGAAACGGGTCAAAATTGAAGCTTTTGAGTAAGCAAAACTCTGTAAAAATGGCAATTTTGGTCACTGTGAGGGTTTAAAAAGTGGTTATTCAACATGAGGCACGATCCAATTGTCATTTTGAATCATTTTTGGTACAGTCCAAAAAATCTATTTTCGGATGAAAAAACGATGACTCCGGACATGTCGAACGTTCCCAAAATGGTCTATAATGATGAAATTTTAACATTTAATCTTTTGACTCTAAATGACTGTTGGATGTGAATTATGACTTTTTCAACTAAAATAAGTGTGTTTAAAGTCATTTCTGTGCCTGAAACGGGTCAAAATTGAAGCTTTTGAGTAAGCAAAACTCTGTAAAAATGGCAATTTTGGTCAATGTGAGGATTTAAAAAGTGGTTATTCAACATGAGGCACGATCCAATTGACATTTTCAATCATTTTTGGTACAGTCCAAAAAATCAATTTTCGTATGAAAAACGATGACTCCGGACATGTCAAACGTTCCCAAAATGGTCTATAATGATGAGATTTTAACATTTAATCTTTTGACTCTAAATGACTGTTGGATGTGAATTATGACTTTTTCAACTAAAATAAGTGTGTTTAAAGTCATTTCTGTGCATGAAACGGGTCAAAATTGAAGCTTTTGAGTAAGCAAAACTCTGTAAAAATGGCAATTTTGGTCACAGTGAGGGGTTAAAAAGTGGTTATTCAACATGAGGCACGATCCAATTGACATTTTGAATCATTTTTGGTACAGTCCAAAAAATCAATTTTCGGATGAAAAACGATGACTCCGGACATGTCGAACGTTCCCAAAAAGGTCTATAATGATGAAATTTTAACATTTAATCTTTTGACTCTAAATGACAGTTGGATGTGAATTATGACATTTTCAACTAAAATAAGTGTGTTTAAAGTCATTTCTGGGCCTGAAACGGGTCAAAATTGAAGCTTTTGAGTAAGCAAAACTCAGTAAAAATGGCAATTTTGGTCACTGTGAGGGTTTAAAAAGTGGTTATTCAACATGAGGCACGATCCAATTGACATTTTGAATCATTTTTGGTACAGTCCAAAAAATCAATTTTCGGATGAAAAACGATGACTCCGGACATGTCGAACGTTCCCAAAATGGTCTATAATGATGAAATTTTAACATTTAATCTTTTGACTCTAAATGACAGTTGGATGTGAATTATGACATTTTCAACTAAAATAAGTGTGTTTAAAGTCATTTCTGGGCCTGAAACGGGTCAAAATTGAAGCTTTTGAGTAAGCAAAACTCAGTAAAAATGGCAATTTTGGTCACTGTGAGGGTTTAAAAAGTGGTTATTCAACATGAGGCACGATACAATTGACATTTTGAATCATTTTTGGTACAGTCCAAAAAATCAATTTTCGGATGAAAAACGATGACTCCGGACATGTCGAACGTTCCCAAAATGGTCTATAATGATGAAATTTTAACATTTAATCTTTTGACTCTAAATGACTGTTGGATGTGAATTATGACAATTTCAACTAAAATAAGTGTGTTTAAAGTCATTTCTGTGCCTGAAACGGGTCAAAATTGAAGCTTTTGAGTAAGCAAAACTCTGTAAAAATGGCAATTTTGGTCACTGTGAGGGTTTAAAAAGTGGTTATTCAACATGAGGCACGATCCAATTGTCATTTTGAATCATTTTTGGTACAGTCCAAAAAATCTATTTTCGGATGAAAAAACGATGACTCCGGACATGTCGAACGTTCCCAAAATGGTCTATAATGATGAAATTTTAACATTTAATCTTTTTACTCTAAAAGACTGTTGGATGTGAATTATGACTTTTTCAACTAAAATAAGTGTGTTTAAAGTCATTTCTGTGACTGAAAGGGGTCAAAATTAAAGCTTTTGAGTAAGCAAAACTCTGTAAAAATGGCCATTTTGGTCACTCTGAGGGTTTAAAAAGTGGTTATTCAACATGAGGCACAATCCAATTGACATTTTGAATCATTTTTGATACAGTCCAAAAAAATCAATTTTCGGATGAAAAACGATGACTCCGGACATGTCGAACGTTCCCAAAATGGTCTATAATGATGAAATTTTAACATTTAATCTTTTGACTCTAAATGACTGTTGGATGTGAATTATGACAATTTCAACTAAAATAAGTGTGTTCAAAGTCATTTCTGTGACTGAAACGGGTCAAAATTGAAGCTTTTAAATAAGCAAAACTCTGTGAAAATGGCCATTTTGGTCACTGTGAGGGTTTAAAAAGTGGTTATTCAACATGAGGCACGATCCAATTGACATTTTGAATCATTTTTGGTACAGTCCAAAAAATAAATTTTCGGATGAAAAACGATGACTCCGGACATGTCGAACGTTCCCAAAATGGTCTATAATGATGAAATTTTAACATTTAATCTTTTGACTCTAAATGACTGTTGGATGTGAATTATGACTTTTTCAACTAAAATAAGTGTGTTTAAAGTCATTTCTGTGACTGAAACGGGTCAAAATTGAAGCTTTTAAATAAGCAAAACTCTGTGAAAATGGCCATTTTGGTCACTGTGAGGGTTTAAAAAGTGGTTATTCAACATGAGGCACGATCCAATTGACATTTTGAATCATTTTTGGTACAGTCCAAAAAATAAATTTTCGGATGAAAAACGATGACTCCGGACATGTCGAACGTTCCCAAAATGGTCTATAATGATGAAATTTTAACATTTAATCTTTTGACTCTAAATGACTGTTGGATGTGAATTATGACTTTTTCAACTAAAATAAGTGTGTTTAAAGTCATTTCTGTGACTGAAACGGGTCAAAATTGAAGCTTTTGAGTAAGCAAAACTCTGTAAAAATGGCCATTTTGGTCACTCTGAGGGTTTAAAAAGTGGTTATTCAACATGAGGCACAATCCAATTGACATTTTGAATCATTTTTGATACAGTCCAAAAAAATCAATTTTCGGATGAAAAACGATGACTCCGGACATGTCGAACGTTCCCAAAATGGTCTATAATGATGAAATTTTATCATTTAATCTTTTGACTCTAAATGACTGTTGGATGTGAATTATGACTTTTTCAACTAAAATAAGTGTGTTTAAAGACATTTATGTGCCTGAAACGGGTCAAAATTGAAGCTTTTGAGTAAGCAAAACTCTGTAAAAATGGCAATTTTGGTCAATGTGAGGATTTAAAAGTGGTTATTCAACATGAGGCACGATCCAATTGACATTTTGAATCATTTTTGGTACAGTCCAAAAAATCAATTTTCGGATGAAAAACGATGACTCCGGACATGTCGAACGTTCCCAAAATGGTCTATAATGATGAAATTTTAACATTTAATCTTTTGACTCTAAATGACAGTTGGATGTGAATTATGACATTTTCAACTAAAATAAGTGTGTTTAAAGTCATTTCTGTGCCTGAAACGGGTCAAAATTGAAGCTTTTGAGTAAGCAAAACTCAGTAAAAATGGCAATTTTGGTCACTGTGAGGGTTTAAAAAGTGGTTATTCAACATGAGGCACGATACAATTGACATTTTGAATCATTTTTGGTACAGTCCAAAAAATCAATTTTCGGATGAAAAACGATGACTCCGGACATGTCGAACGTTCCCAAAATGGTCTATAATGATGACATTTTAACATTTAATCTTTTGACTCTAAATGACTGTTGGATGTGAATTATGACTTTTTCAACTAAAATAAGTGTGTTTAAAGTCATTTCTGTGCCTGAAAGGGGTCAAAATTGAAGCTTTTGAGTAAGCAAAACTCTGTAAAAATGGCAATTTTGGTCACAGTGAGGGGTTAAAAAGTGGTTATTGAACATGAGGCACGATCCAATTGACATTTTGAATCATTTTTGGTACAGTCCAAAAAATCAATTTTCGGATGAAAAACGATGACTCCGGACATGTCGAACGTTCCCATAATGGTCTATAATGATGAAATTTTAACATTTAATCTTTTGACTCTAAAAGACTGTTGGATGTGAATTATGACTTTTTCAACTAAAATAAGTGTGTTTAAAGTCATTTCTGTGACTGAAAGGGGTCAAAATTAAAGCTTTTGAGTAAGCAAAACTCTGTAAAAATGGCCATTTTGGTCACTCTGAGGGTTTAAAAAGTGGTTATTCAACATGAGGCACAATCCAATTGACATTTTGAATCATTTTTGATACAGTCCAAAAAAATCAATTTTTGGATGAAAAACGATGACTCCGGACATGTCGAACGTTCCCAAAATGGTCTATAATGATGAAATTTTAACATTTAATCGTTTGACTCTAAATGACTGTTGTATGTGAATTATGACAATTTCAACTAAAATAAGTGTGTTCAAAGTCATTTCTGTGACTGAAACGGGTCAAAATTGAAGCTTTTAAATAAGCAAAACTCTGTAAAAATGGCCATTTTGGTCACTGTGAGGGTTTAAAAAGTGGTTATTCAACATGAGGCACGATCCAATTGACATTTTGAATCATTTTTGGTACAGTCCAAAAAATCAATTTTCGGATGAAAAACGATGACTCCGGACATGTCAAACGTTCCCAAAATGGTCTATAATGATGAAATTTTAACATTTAATCTTTTGACTCTAAATGATTTTTTATATGTGAATTATGACTTTTTCAACTAAAATAAGTGTGTTTAAAGTCATTTCTGTGCCTGAAACAGGTCAAAATTGAAGCTTTTGAGTAAGCAAAACTCTGTAAAAATGTCAATTTTGGTCACTGTGAGGGTTTAAAAAGTGGTTATTCAACATGAGGCACGATCCAATTGACATTTTGAATCATTTTTGGTACAGTCCAAAAAATCAATTTTCGGATGAAAAACGATGACTCCGGACATGTCGAACGTTCCCAAAATGGTCTATAATGATGAAATTTTAACATTTAATCTTTTGACTCTAAATGACTGTTGGATGTGAATTATGACCTTTTCAACTAAAATAAGTGTTTAAAGTCATTTCTGTGCCTGAAACGGGTCAAAATTGAAGCTTTTGAGTAAGCAAAGCTCTGTAAAAATGGCAATTTTGGTCACTGTGAGGGTTTAAAAAGTGGTTATTCAACATGAGGCACGATCCAATTGACATTTTGAATCATTTTTGGTACATCCAAAAAACCAATTTTCGGATGAAAAACGATGACTCCGGACATGTCGAATGTTCCCAAAATGGTCTATAATGATGAAATTTTAACATTTAATCTTTTGACTCTAAATGACTGTTGGATGTGAATTATGACAATTTCAACTAAAATAAGTGTGTTCAAAGTCATTTCTGTGACTGAAACGGGTCAAAATTGAAGCTTTTAAATAAGCACAACTCTGTAAAAATGGCCATTTTGGTCACTGTGAGGGTTTAAAAAGTGGTTATTCAACATGAGGCACGATCCAATTGACATTTTGAATCATTTTTGGTACAGTCCAAAAAATCAATTTTCGGATGAAAAACGATGACTCCGGACATGTCAAACGTTCCCAAAATGGTCTATAATGATGACATTTTAACATTTAATCTTTTGACTCTAAATGACTGTTGGATGTGAATTATGACTTTTTCAACTAAAATAAGTGTGTTTAAAGTCATTTCTGTGCCTGAAACGGGTCAAAATTGAAGCTTTTGAGTAAGCAAATCTCTGTAAAAATGGCAATTTTGGTCACAGTGAGGGGTTAAAAAGTGGTTATTCAACATGAGGCACGATCCAATTGACATTTTGAATCATTTTTGGTACAGTCCAAAAAATCAATTTTCGGATGAAAAACGATGACTCCGGACATGTCGAACATTCCCAAAATGGTCTATAATGATGAAATTTTAACATATAATCTTTTGACTCTAAATGACTGTTGGATGTGAATTATGACTTTTTCAACTAAAATAAGTGTGTTTAAAGTCATTTCTGTGCCTGAAACGGGTCAAAATTGAAGCTTTTGAGTAAGCAAAACTCTGTAAAAATGGCAATTTTGGTCACTGTGAGGGTTTAAAAAGTGGTTATTCAACATGAGGCACGATCCAATTGACATTTTGAATCATTTTTGGTACAGTCCAAAAAATCAGTTTTCGGATGAAAAACGATGACTCCCGACATGTCGAACGTTCCCAAAATGGTCTATAATGATGAAATGTTAACATTTAATCTTTTGACTCTAAATGACTGTTGGATGTGAATTATGACTTTTTCAACTAAAATAAGTGTGTTTAAATTCATTTCTGTGCCCGAAACTGGTCAAAATTGAAGCTTTTGAGTAAGCAAAACTCTGTAAAAATGGCAATTTTGGTCACTGTGAGGGTTTAAAAAGTGGTTATTCAACATGAGGCACGATCTAATTGACATTTTGAATCATTTTTGGTACAGTCCAAAAAATCAATTTTCGGATGAAAAAACGATGACTCCGGACATGTCGAACGTTCCCAAAATGGTCTATAATGATGAAATTTTAACATTTAATCTTTTGACTCTAAATGACAGTTGGATGTGAATTATGACATTTTCAACTAAAATAAGTGTGTTTAAAGTCATTTCTGTGCCTGAAACGGGTCAAAATTGAAGCTTTTGAGTAAGCAAAACTCAGTAAAAATGGCAATTTTGGTCACTGTGAGGGTTTAAAAAGTGGTTATTCAACATGAGGCACGATACAATTGACATTTTGAATCATTTTTGGTACAGTCCAAAAAATCAATTTTCGGATGAAAAACGATGACTCCGGACATGTCGAACGTTCCCAAAATGGTCTATAATGATGACATTTTAACATTTAATCTTTTGACTCTAAATGACTGTTGGATGTGAATTATGACTTTTTCAACTAAAATAAGTGTGTTTAAAGTCATTTCTGTGCCTGAAAGGGGTCAAAATTGAAGCTTTTGAGTAAGCAAAACTCTGTAAAAATGGCAATTTTGGTCACAGTGAGGGGTTAAAAAGTGGTTATTCAACATGAGGCACGATCCAATTGACATTTTGAATCATTTTTGGTACAGTCCAAAAAATCAATTTTCGGATGAAAAACGATGACTCCGGACATGTCGAACGTTCCCAAAATGGTCTATAATGATGAAATTTTAACATTTAATCTTTTGACTCTAAAAGACTGTTGGATGTGAATTATGACTTTTTCAACTAAAATAAGTGTGTTTAAAGTCATTTCTGTGACTGAAAGGGGTCCAAATTAAAGCTTTTGAGTAAGCAAAACTCTGTAAAAATGGCCATTTTGGTCACTCTGAGGGTTTAAAAAGTGGTTATTCAACATGAGGCACAATCCAATTGACATTTTGAATCATTTTTGATACAGTCCAAAAAAATCAATTTTCGGATGAAAAACGATGACTCCGGACATGTCGAACGTTCCCAAAATGGTCTATAATGATGAAATTTTAACATTTAATCTTTTGACTCTAAATGACTGTTGGATGTGAATTATGACAATTTCAACTAAAATAAGTGTGTTCAAAGTCATTTCTGTGACTGAAACGGGTCAAAATTGAAGCTTTTAAATAAGCAAAACTCTGTAAAAATGGCCATTTTGGTCACTGTGAGGGTTTAAAAAGTGGTTATTCAACATGAGGCACGATCCAATTGACATTTTGAATCATTTTTGGTACAGTCCAAAAAATCAATTTTCGGATGAAAAACAATGACTCCGGACATG
This sequence comes from Lissotriton vulgaris, assembly GCF_964263255.1. Taxonomy (NCBI): domain Eukaryota; kingdom Metazoa; phylum Chordata; class Amphibia; order Caudata; family Salamandridae; genus Lissotriton; species Lissotriton vulgaris. The sequence goes on from NW_028250245.1 coordinate 234,385, forward strand.
TCGAACGTTCCCAAAATGGTCTATAATGATGAAATTTTAACATTTAATCTTTTGACTCTAAATGACTGTTGGATGTGAATTATGACTTTTTCAACTAAAATAAGTGTGTTTAAAGTCATTTCTGTGACTGAAACGGGTCAAAATTGAAGCTTTTGAGTAAGCAAAACTCTGTAAAAATGGCCATTTTGGTCACTCTGAGGGTTTAAAAAGTGGGTATTCAACATGAGGCATGATCCAATTGACATTTTGAATCATTTTTGGTACAGTCCAAAAAATCGATTTTCGGATGAAAAACGATGACTCCGGACATGTCGAACGTTCCCAAAATGGTCTATAATGATGAAATTTTAACATTTAATCTTTTGACTCTAAATGACTGTTGGATGTGAATTATGACTTTTTCAACTAAAATAAGTGTGTTTAAAGTTATTTCTGTGCCTGAAACAGGTCAAAATTAAAGCTTTTGAGTAAGCAAAACTCTGTAAAAATGGCAATTTTGGTCACTGTGAGGGTTTAAAAAGTGGTTATTCAACATGAGCCACGATCCAATTGACATTTTGAATCATTTTTGGTACAGTCCAAAAAATCAATTTTCGGATGAAAAACGATGACTCCGGACATGTCGAACGTTCCCAAAATGGTCTATAATGATGAAATTTTCACATTTAATCTTTTGACTCTAAATGACTGTTGGATGTGAATTATGACAATTTCAACTAAAATAAGTGTGTTTAAAGTCATTTCTGTGCCTGAAACGGGTCAAAATTGAAGCTTTTGAGTAAGCAAAACTCTGTAAAAATGGCAATTTTGGTCACTGTGAGGGTTTAAAAAGTGGTTATTCAACATGAGGCACGATCCAATTGTCATTTTGAATCATTTTTGGTACAGTCCAAAAAATCTATTTTCGGATGAAAAAACGATGACTCCGGACATGTCGAACGTTCCCAAAATGGTCTATAATGATGAAATTTTAACATTTAATCTTTTGTCTCTAAATGACTGTTGGATGTGAATTATGACTTTTTCAACTAAAATAAGTGTGTTTAAAGTCATTTCTGTGCCTGAAACGGGTCAAAATTGAAGCTTTTGAGTAAGCAAAACTCTGTAAAAATGGCAATTTTGGTCAATGTGAGGATTTAAAAAGTGGTTATTCAACATGAGGCACGATCCAATTGACATTTTCAATCATTTTTGGTACAGTCCAAAAAATCAATTTTCGTATGAAAAACGATGACTCCGGACATGTCAAACGTTCCCAAAATGGTCTATAATGATGAGATTTTAACATTTAATCTTTTGACTCTAAATGACTGTTGGATGTGAATTATGACTTTTTCAACTAAAATAAGTGTGTTTAAAGTCATTTCTGTGCATGAAACGGGTCAAAATTGAAGCTTTTGAGTAAGCAAAACTCTGTAAAAATGGCAATTTTGGTCACAGTGAGGGGTTAAAAAGTGGTTATTCAACATGAGGCACGATCCAATTGACATTTTGAATCATTTTTGGTACAGTCCAAAAAATCAATTTTCGGATGAAAAACGATGACTCCGGACATGTCGAACGTTCCCAAAATGGTCTATAATGATGAAATTTTAACATTTAATCTTTTGACTCTAAATGACAGTTGGATGTGAATTATGACATTTTCAACTAAAATAAGTGTGTTTAAAGTCATTTCTGGGCCTGAAACGGGTCAAAATTGAAGCTTTTGAGTAAGCAAAACTCAGTAAAAATGGCAATTTTGGTCACTGTGAGGGTTTAAAAAGTGGTTATTCAACATGAGGCACGATCCAATTGACATTTTGAATCATTTTTGGTACAGTCCAAAAAATCAATTTTCGGATGAAAAACGATGACTCCGGACATGTCGAACGTTCCCAAAATGGTCTATAATGATGAAATTTTAACATTTAATCTTTTGACTCTAAATGACAGTTGGATGTGAATTATGACATTTTCAACTAAAATAAGTGTGTTTAAAGTCATTTCTGTGCCTGAAAGGGGTCAAAATTGAAGCTTTTGAGTAAGCAAAACTCTGTAAAAATGGCAATTTTGGTCACAGTGAGGGGTTAAAAAGTGGTTATTCAACATGAGGCACGATCCAATTGACATTTTGAATCATTTTTGGTACAGTCCAAAAAATCAATTTTCGGATGAAAAACGATGACTCCGGACATGTCGAACGTTCCCAAAATGGTCTATAATGATGAAATTTTAACATTTAATCTTTTGACTCTAAAAGACTGTTGGATGTGAATTATGACTTTTTCAACTAAAATAAGTGTGTTTAAAGTCATTTCTGTGACTGAAAGGGGTCCAAATTAAAGCTTTTGAGTAAGCAAAACTCTGTAAAAATGGCCATTTTGGTCACTCTGAGGGTTTAAAAAGTGGTTATTCAACATGAGGCACAATCCAATTGACATTTTGAATCATTTTTGATACAGTCCAAAAAAATCAATTTTCGGATGAAAAACGATGACTCCGGACATGTCGAACGTTCCCAAAATGGTCTATAATGATGAAATTTTAACATTTAATCTTTTGACTCTAAATGACTGTTGGATGTGAATTATGACAATTTCAACTAAAATAAGTGTGTTCAAAGTCATTTCTGTGACTGAAACGGGTCAAAATTGAAGCTTTTAAATAAGCAAAACTCTGTAAAAATGGCCATTTTGGTCACTGTGAGGGTTTAAAAAGTGGTTATTCAACATGAGGCACGATCCAATTGACATTTTGAATCATTTTTGGTACAGTCCAAAAAATCAATTTTCGGATGAAAAACAATGACTCCGGACATGTCGAACGTTCCCAAAATGGTCTATAATGATGAAATTTTAACATTTAATCTTTTGACTCTAAATGACTGTTGGATGTGAATTATGACTTTTTCAACTAAAATAAGTGTGTTTAAAGTCATTTCTGTGACTGAAACGGGTCAAAATTGAAGCTTTTGAGTAAGCAAAACTCTGTAAAAATGGCCATTTTGGTCACTCTGAGGGTTTAAAAAGTGGGTATTCAACATGAGGCATGATCCAATTGACATTTTGAATCATTTTTGGTACAGTCCAAAAAATCGATTTTCGGATGAAAAACGATGACTCCGGACATGTCGAACGTTCCCAAAATGGTCTATAATGATGAAATTTTAACATTTAATCTTTTGACTCTAAATGACTGTTGGATGTGAATTATGACTTTTTCAACTAAAATAAGTGTGTTTAAAGTTATTTCTGTGCCTGAAACAGGTCAAAATTAAAGCTTTTGAGTAAGCAAAACTCTGTAAAAATGGCAATTTTGGTCACTGTGAGGGTTTAAAAAGTGGTTATTCAACATGAGCCACGATCCAATTGACATTTTGAATCATTTTTGGTACAGTCCAAAAAATCAATTTTCGGATGAAAAACGATGACTCCGGACATGTCGAACGTTCCCAAAATGGTCTATAATGATGAAATTTTCACATTTAATCTTTTGACTCTAAATGACTGTTGGATGTGAATTATGACAATTTCAACTAAAATAAGTGTGTTTAAAGTCATTTCTGTGCCTGAAACGGGTCAAAATTGAAGCTTTTGAGTAAGCAAAACTCTGTAAAAATGGCAATTTTGGTCACTGTGAGGGTTTAAAAAGTGGTTATTCAACATGAGGCACGATCCAATTGTCATTTTGAATCATTTTTGGTACAGTCCAAAAAATCTATTTTCGGATGAAAAAACGATGACTCCGGACATGTCGAACGTTCCCAAAATGGTCTATAATGATGAAATTTTAACATTTAATCTTTTGTCTCTAAATGACTGTTGGATGTGAATTATGACTTTTTCAACTAAAATAAGTGTGTTTAAAGTCATTTCTGTGCCTGAAACGGGTCAAAATTGAAGCTTTTGAGTAAGCAAAACTCTGTAAAAATGGCAATTTTGGTCAATGTGAGGATTTAAAAAGTGGTTATTCAACATGAGGCACGATCCAATTGACATTTTCAATCATTTTTGGTACAGTCCAAAAAATCAATTTTCGTATGAAAAACGATGACTCCGGACATGTCAAACGTTCCCAAAATGGTCTATAATGATGAGATTTTAACATTTAATCTTTTGACTCTAAATGACTGTTGGATGTGAATTATGACTTTTTCAACTAAAATAAGTGTGTTTAAAGTCATTTCTGTGCATGAAACGGGTCAAAATTGAAGCTTTTGAGTAAGCAAAACTCTGTAAAAATGGCAATTTTGGTCACAGTGAGGGGTTAAAAAGTGGTTATTCAACATGAGGCACGATCCAATTGACATTTTGAATCATTTTTGGTACAGTCCAAAAAATCAATTTTCGGATGAAAAACGATGACTCCGGACATGTCGAACGTTCCCAAAATGGTCTATAATGATGAAATTTTAACATTTAATCTTTTGACTCTAAATGACAGTTGGATGTGAATTATGACATTTTCAACTAAAATAAGTGTGTTTAAAGTCATTTCTGGGCCTGAAACGGGTCAAAATTGAAGCTTTTGAGTAAGCAAAACTCAGTAAAAATGGCAATTTTGGTCACTGTGAGGGTTTAAAAAGTGGTTATTCAACATGAGGCACGATCCAATTGACATTTTGAATCATTTTTGGTACAGTCCAAAAAATCAATTTTCGGATGAAAAACGATGACTCCGGACATGTCGAACGTTCCCAAAATGGTCTATAATGATGAAATTTTAACATTTAATCTTTTGACTCTAAATGACAGTTGGATGTGAATTATGACATTTTCAACTAAAATAAGTGTGTTTAAAGTCATTTCTGTGCCTGAAAGGGGTCAAAATTGAAGCTTTTGAGTAAGCAAAACTCTGTAAAAATGGCAATTTTGGTCACAGTGAGGGGTTAAAAAGTGGTTATTCAACATGAGGCACGATCCAATTGACATTTTGAATCATTTTTGGTACAGTCCAAAAAATCAATTTTCGGATGAAAAACGATGACTCCGGACATGTCGAACGTTCCCAAAATGGTCTATAATGATGAAATTTTAACATTTAATCTTTTGACTCTAAAAGACTGTTGGATGTGAATTATGACTTTTTCAACTAAAATAAGTGTGTTTAAAGTCATTTCTGTGACTGAAAGGGGTCCAAATTAAAGCTTTTGAGTAAGCAAAACTCTGTAAAAATGGCCATTTTGGTCACTCTGAGGGTTTAAAAAGTGGTTATTCAACATGAGGCACAATCCAATTGACATTTTGAATCATTTTTGATACAGTCCAAAAAAATCAATTTTCGGATGAAAAACGATGACTCCGGACATGTCGAACGTTCCCAAAATGGTCTATAATGATGAAATTTTAACATTTAATCTTTTGACTCTAAATGACTGTTGGATGTGAATTATGACAATTTCAACTAAAATAAGTGTGTTCAAAGTCATTTCTGTGACTGAAACGGGTCAAAATTGAAGCTTTTAAATAAGCAAAACTCTGTAAAAATGGCCATTTTGGTCACTGTGAGGGTTTAAAAAGTGGTTATTCAACATGAGGCACGATCCAATTGACATTTTGAATCATTTTTGGTACAGTCCAAAAAATCAATTTTCGGATGAAAAACAATGACTCCGGACATGTCGAACGTTCCCAAAATGGTCTATAATGATGAAATTTTAACATTTAATCTTTTGACTCTAAATGACTGTTGGATGTGAATTATGACTTTTTCAACTAAAATAAGTGTGTTTAAAGTCATTTCTGTGACTGAAACGGGTCAAAATTGAAGCTTTTGAGTAAGCAAAACTCTGTAAAAATGGCCATTTTGGTCACTCTGAGGGTTTAAAAAGTGGGTATTCAACATGAGGCATGATCCAATTGACATTTTGAATCATTTTTGGTACAGTCCAAAAAATCGATTTTCGGATGAAAAACGATGACTCCGGACATGTCGAACGTTCCCAAAATGGTCTATAATGATGAAATTTTAACATTTAATCTTTTGACTCTAAATGACTGTTGGATGTGAATTATGACTTTTTCAACTAAAATAAGTGTGTTTAAAGTTATTTCTGTGCCTGAAACAGGTCAAAATTAAAGCTTTTGAGTAAGCAAAACTCTGTAAAAATGGCAATTTTGGTCACTGTGAGGGTTTAAAAAGTGGTTATTCAACATGAGCCACGATCCAATTGACATTTTGAATCATTTTTGGTACAGTCCAAAAAATCAATTTTCGGATGAAAAACGATGACTCCGGACATGTCGAACGTTCCCAAAATGGTCTATAATGATGAAATTTTCACATTTAATCTTTTGACTCTAAATGACTGTTGGATGTGAATTATGACAATTTCAACTAAAATAAGTGTGTTTAAAGTCATTTCTGTGCCTGAAACGGGTCAAAATTGAAGCTTTTGAGTAAGCAAAACTCTGTAAAAATGGCAATTTTGGTCACTGTGAGGGTTTAAAAAGTGGTTATTCAACATGAGGCACGATCCAATTGTCATTTTGAATCATTTTTGGTACAGTCCAAAAAATCTATTTTCGGATGAAAAAACGATGACTCCGGACATGTCGAACGTTCCCAAAATGGTCTATAATGATGAAATTTTAACATTTAATCTTTTGTCTCTAAATGACTGTTGGATGTGAATTATGACTTTTTCAACTAAAATAAGTGTGTTTAAAGTCATTTCTGTGCCTGAAACGGGTCAAAATTGAAGCTTTTGAGTAAGCAAAACTCTGTAAAAATGGCAATTTTGGTCAATGTGAGGATTTAAAAAGTGGTTATTCAACATGAGGCACGATCCAATTGACATTTTCAATCATTTTTGGTACAGTCCAAAAAATCAATTTTCGTATGAAAAACGATGACTCCGGACATGTCAAACGTTCCCAAAATGGTCTATAATGATGAGATTTTAACATTTAATCTTTTGACTCTAAATGACTGTTGGATGTGAATTATGACTTTTTCAACTAAAATAAGTGTGTTTAAAGTCATTTCTGTGCATGAAACGGGTCAAAATTGAAGCTTTTGAGTAAGCAAAACTCTGTAAAAATGGCAATTTTGGTCACAGTGAGGGGTTAAAAAGTGGTTATTCAACATGAGGCACGATCCAATTGACATTTTGAATCATTTTTGGTACAGTCCAAAAAATCAATTTTCGGATGAAAAACGATGACTCCGGACATGTCGAACGTTCCCAAAATGGTCTATAATGATGAAATTTTAACATTTAATCTTTTGACTCTAAATGACAGTTGGATGTGAATTATGACATTTTCAACTAAAATAAGTGTGTTTAAAGTCATTTCTGGGCCTGAAACGGGTCAAAATTGAAGCTTTTGAGTAAGCAAAACTCAGTAAAAATGGCAATTTTGGTCACTGTGAGGGTTTAAAAAGTGGTTATTCAACATGAGGCACGATCCAATTGACATTTTGAATCATTTTTGGTACAGTCCAAAAAATCAATTTTCGGATGAAAAACGATGACTCCGGACATGTCGAACGTTCCCAAAATGGTCTATAATGATGACATTTTAACATTTAATCTTTTGACTCTAAATGACAGTTGGATGTGAATTATGACATTTTCAACTAAAATAAGTGTGTTTAAAGTCATTTCTGGGCCTGAAACGGGTCAAAATTGAAGCTTTTGAGTAAGCAAAACTCAGTAAAAATGGCAATTTTGGTCACTGTGAGGGTTTAAAAAGTGGTTATTCAACATGAGGCACGATACAATTGACATTTTGAATCATTTTTGGTACAGTCCAAAAAATCAATTTTCGGATGAAAAACGATGACTCCGGACATGTCGAACGTTCCCAAAATGGTCTATAATGATGAAATTTTAACATTTAATCTTTTGACTCTAAATGACTGTTGGATGTGAATTATGACAATTTCAACTAAAATAAGTGTGTTTAAAGTCATTTCTGTGCCTGAAACGGGTCAAAATTGAAGCTTTTGAGTAAGCAAAACTCTGTAAAAATGGCAATTTTGGTCACTGTGAGGGTTTAAAAAGTGGTTATTCAACATGAGGCACGATCCAATTGTCATTTTGAATCATTTTTGGTACAGTCCAAAAAATCTATTTTCGGATGAAAAAACGATGACTCCGGACATGTCGAACGTTCCCAAAATGGTCTATAATGATGAAATTTTAACATTTAATCTTTTTACTCTAAAAGACTGTTGGATGTGAATTATGACTTTTTCAACTAAAATAAGTGTGTTTAAAGTCATTTCTGTGACTGAAAGGGGTCAAAATTAAAGCTTTTGAGTAAGCAAAACTCTGTAAAAATGGCCATTTTGGTCACTCTGAGGGTTTAAAAAGTGGTTATTCAACATGAGGCACAATCCAATTGACATTTTGAATCATTTTTGATACAGTCCAAAAAAATCAATTTTCGGATGAAAAACGATGACTCCGGACATGTCGAACGTTCCCAAAATGGTCTATAATGATGAAATTTTAACATTTAATCTTTTGACTCTAAATGACTGTTGGATGTGAATTATGACAATTTCAACTAAAATAAGTGTGTTCAAAGTCATTTCTGTGACTGAAACGGGTCAAAATTGAAGCTTTTAAATAAGCAAAACTCTGTGAAAATGGCCATTTTGGTCACTGTGAGGGTTTAAAAAGTGGTTATTCAACATGAGGCACGATCCAATTGACATTTTGAATCATTTTTGGTACAGTCCAAAAAATAAATTTTCGGATGAAAAACGATGACTCCGGACATGTCGAACGTTCCCAAAATGGTCTATAATGATGAAATTTTAACATTTAATCTTTTGACTCTAAATGACTGTTGGATGTGAATTATGACTTTTTCAACTAAAATAAGTGTGTTTAAAGTCATTTCTGTGACTGAAACGGGTCAAAATTGAAGCTTTTGAGTAAGCAAAACTCTGTAAAAATGGCCATTTTGGTCACTCTGAGGGTTTAAAAAGTGGTTATTCAACATGAGGCACAATCCAATTGACATTTTGAATCATTTTTGATACAGTCCAAAAAAATCAATTTTCGGATGAAAAACGATGACTCCGGACATGTCGAACGTTCCCAAAATGGTCTATAATGATGAAATTTTAACATTTAATCTTTTGACTCTAAATGACTGTTGGATGTGAATTATGACAATTTCAACTAAAATAAGTGTGTTCAAAGTCATTTCTGTGACTGAAACGGGTCAAAATTGAAGCTTTTAAATAAGCAAAACTCTGTAAAAATGGCCATTTTGGTCACTGTGAAGGTTTAAAAAGTGGTTATTCAACATGAGGCACGATCCAATTGACATTTTGAATCATTTTTGGTACAGTCCAAAAAATCAATTTTCGGATGAAAAACGATGACTCCGGACATGTCAAACGTTCCCAAAATGGTCTATAATGATGAGATTTTAACATTTAATCTTTTGACTCTAAATGACTGTTGGATGTGAATTATGACTTTTTCAACTAAAATAAGTGTGTTTAAAGTCATTTCTGTGCATGAAACGGGTCAAAATTGAAGCTTTTGAGTAAGCAAAACTCTGTAAAAATGGCAATTCTGGTCACAGTGAGGGGTTAAAAAGTGGTTATTCAACATGAGGCACGATCCAATTGACATTTTGAATCATTTTTGGTACAGTCCAAAAAATCCATTTTCGGATGAAAAACGATGACTCCGGACATGTCGAACATTCCCAAAATGGTCTATAATGATGAAATTTTAACATTTAATCTTTTGACTCTAAATGACTGTTGGATGTGAATTATGACTTTTTCAACTAAAATAAGTGTATTTAAAGTCATTTCTGTGCCTGAAACGGGTCAAAATTGAAGCTTTTGAGTAAGCAAAACTCTGTAAAAATGGCAATTTTGGTCACTGTGAGGGTTTAAAAAGTGGTTATTCAACATGAGGCACGATCCAATTGACATTTTGAATCATTTTTGGTACAGTCCAAAAAATCAGTTTTCGGATGAAAAACGATGACTCCCGACATGTCGAACGTTCCCAAAATGGTCTATAATGATGAAATGTTAACATTTAATCTTTTGACTCTAAATGACTGTTGGATGTGAATTATGACAATTTCAACTAAAATAAGTGTGTTTAAAGTCATTTCTGTGCCTGAAACGGGTCAAAATTGAAGCTTTTGAGTAAGCAAAACTCTGTAAAAATGGCAATTTTGGTCACTGTGAGGGTTTAAAAAGTGGTTATTCAACATGAGGCACGATCCAATTGTCATTTTGAATCATTTTTGGTACAGTCCAAAAAATCTATTTTCGGATGAAAAAACGATGACTCCGGACATGTCGAACGTTCCCAAAATGGTCTATAATGATGAAATTTTAACATTTAATCTTTTTACTCTAAAAGACTGTTGGATGTGAATTATGACTTTTTCAACTAAAATAAGTGTGTTTAAAGTCATTTCTGTGACTGAAAGGGGTCAAAATTAAAGCTTTTGAGTAAGCAAAACTCTGTAAAAATGGCCATTTTGGTCACTCTGAGGGTTTAAAAAGTGGTTATTCAACATGAGGCACAATCCAATTGACATTTTGAATCATTTTTGATACAGTCCAAAAAAATCAATTTTCGGATGAAAAACGATGACTCCGGACATGTCGAACGTTCCCAAAATGGTCTATAATGATGAAATTTTAACATTTAATCTTTTGACTCTAAATGACTGTTGGATGTGAATTATGACAATTTCAACTAAAATAAGTGTGTTCAAAGTCATTTCTGTGACTGAAACGGGTCAAAATTGAAGCTTTTAAATAAGCAAAACTCTGTGAAAATGGCCATTTTGGTCACTGTGAGGGTTTAAAAAGTGGTTATTCAACATGAGGCACGATCCAATTGACATTTTGAATCATTTTTGGTACAGTCCAAAAAATAAATTTTCGGATGAAAAACGATGACTCCGGACATGTCGAACGTTCCCAAAATGGTCTATAATGATGAAATTTTAACATTTAATCTTTTGACTCTAAATGACTGTTGGATGTGAATTATGACTTTTTCAACTAAAATAAGTGTGTTTAAAGTCATTTCTGTGACTGAAACGGGTCAAAATTGAAGCTTTTGAGTAAGCAAAACTCTGTAAAAATGGCCATTTTGGTCACTCTGAGGGTTTAAAAAGTGGTTATTCAACATGAGGCACAATCCAATTGACATTTTGAATCATTTTTGATACAGTCCAAAAAAATCAATTTTCGGATGAAAAACGATGACTCCGGACATGTCGAACGTTCCCAAAATGGTCTATAATGATGAAATTTTAACATTTAATCTTTTGACTCTAAATGACTGTTGGATGTGAATTATGACAATTTCAACTAAAATAAGTGTGTTCAAAGTCATTTCTGTGACTGAAACGGGTCAAAATTGAAGCTTTTGAGTAAGCAAAACTCTGTAAAAATGGCAATTTTGGTCACTGTGAGGGTTTAAAAAGTGGTTATTCAACATGAGGCACGATCCAATTGTCATTTTGAATCATTTTTGGTACAGTCCAAAAAATCTATTTTCGGATGAAAAAACGATGACTCCGGACATGTCGAACGTTCCCAAAATGGTCTATAATGATGAAATTTTAACATTTAATCTTTTTACTCTAAAAGACTGTTGGATGTGAATTATGACTTTTTCAACTAAAATAAGTGTGTTTAAAGTCATTTCTGTGACTGAAAGGGGTCAAAATTAAAGCTTTTGAGTAAGCAAAACTCTGTAAAAATGGCCATTTTGGTCACTCTGAGGGTTTAAAAAGTGGTTATTCAACATGAGGCACAATCCAATTGACATTTTGAATCATTTTTGATACAGTCCAAAAAAATCAATTTTCGGATGAAAAACGATGACTCCGGACATGTCGAACGTTCCCAAAATGGTCTATAATGATGAAATTTTAACATTTAATCTTTTGACTCTAAATGACTGTTGGATGTGAATTATGACAATTTCAACTAAAATAAGTGTGTTCAAAGTCATTTCTGTGACTGAAACGGGTCAAAATTGAAGCTTTTAAATAAGCAAAACTCTGTGAAAATGGCCATTTTGGTCACTGTGAGGGTTTAAAAAGTGGTTATTCAACATGAGGCACGATCCAATTGACATTTTGAATCATTTTTGGTACAGTCCAAAAAATAAATTTTCGGATGAAAAACGATGACTCCGGACATGTCGAACGTTCCCAAAATGGTCTATAATGATGAAATTTTAACATTTAATCTTTTGACTCTAAATGACTGTTGGATGTGAATTATGACTTTTTCAACTAAAATAAGTGTGTTTAAAGTCATTTCTGTGACTGAAACGGGTCAAAATTGAAGCTTTTGAGTAAGCAAAACTCTGTAAAAATGGCCATTTTGGTCACTCTGAGGGTTTAAAAAGTGGTTATTCAACATGAGGCACAATCCAATTGACATTTTGAATCATTTTTGATACAGTCCAAAAAAATCAATTTTCGGATGAAAAACGATGACTCCGGACATGTCGAACGTTCCCAAAATGGTCTATAATGATGAAATTTTAACATTTAATCTTTTGACTCTAAATGACTGTTGGATGTGAATTATGACAATTTCAACTAAAATAAGTGTGTTCAAAGTCATTTCTGTGACTGAAACGGGTCAAAATTGAAGCTTTTAAATAAGCAAAACTCTGTAAAAATGGCCATTTTGGTCACTGTGAAGGTTTAAAAAGTGGTTATTCAACATGAGGCACGATCCAATTGACATTTTGAATCATTTTTGGTACAGTCCAAAAAATCAATTTTCGGATGAAAAACGATGACTCCGGACATGTCAAACGTTCCCAAAATGGTCTATAATGATGAGATTTTAACATTTAATCTTTTGACTCTAAATGACTGTTGGATGTGAATTATGACTTTTTCAACTAAAATAAGTGTGTTTAAAGTCATTTCTGTGCATGAAACGGGTCAAAATTGAAGCTTTTGAGTAAGCAAAACTCTGTAAAAATGGCAATTCTGGTCACAGTGAGGGGTTAAAAAGTGGTTATTCAACATGAGGCACGATCCAATTGACATTTTGAATCATTTTTGGTACAGTCCAAAAAATCCATTTTCGGATGAAAAACGATGACTCCGGACATGTCGAACATTCCCAAAATGGTCTATAATGATGAAATTTTAACATTTAATCTTTTGACTCTAAATGACTGTTGGATGTGAATTATGACTTTTTCAACTAAAATAAGTGTATTTAAAGTCATTTCTGTGCCTGAAACGGGTCAAAATTGAAGCTTTTGAGTAAGCAAAACTCTGTAAAAATGGCAATTTTGGTCACTGTGAGGGTTTAAAAAGTGGTTATTCAACATGAGGCACGATCCAATTGACATTTTGAATCATTTTTGGTACAGTCCAAAAAATCAGTTTTCGGATGAAAAACGATGACTCCCGACATGTCGAACGTTCCCAAAATGGTCTATAATGATGAAATGTTAACATTTAATCTTTTGACTCTAAATGACTGTTGGATGTGAATTATGACAATTTCAACTAAAATAAGTGTGTTTAAAGTCATTTCTGTGCCTGAAACGGGTCAAAATTGAAGCTTTTGAGTAAGCAAAACTCTGTAAAAATGGCAATTTTGGTCACTGTGAGGGTTTAAAAAGTGGTTATTCAACATGAGGCACGATCCAATTGTCATTTTGAATCATTTTTGGTACAGTCCAAAAAATCTATTTTCGGATGAAAAAACGATGACTCCGGACATGTCGAACGTTCCCAAAATGGTCTATAATGATGAAATTTTAACATTTAATCTTTTTACTCTAAAAGACTGTTGGATGTGAATTATGACTTTTTCAACTAAAATAAGTGTGTTTAAAGTCATTTCTGTGACTGAAAGGGGTCAAAATTAAAGCTTTTGAGTAAGCAAAACTCTGTAAAAATGGCCATTTTGGTCACTCTGAGGGTTTAAAAAGTGGTTATTCAACATGAGGCACAATCCAATTGACATTTTGAATCATTTTTGATACAGTCCAAAAAAATCAATTTTCGGATGAAAAACGATGACTCCGGACATGTCGAACGTTCCCAAAATGGTCTATAATGATGAAATTTTAACATTTAATCTTTTGACTCTAAATGACTGTTGGATGTGAATTATGACAATTTCAACTAAAATAAGTGTGTTCAAAGTCATTTCTGTGACTGAAACGGGTCAAAATTGAAGCTTTTAAATAAGCAAAACTCTGTGAAAATGGCCATTTTGGTCACTGTGAGGGTTTAAAAAGTGGTTATTCAACATGAGGCACGATCCAATTGACATTTTGAATCATTTTTGGTACAGTCCAAAAAATAAATTTTCGGATGAAAAACGATGACTCCGGACATGTCGAACGTTCCCAAAATGGTCTATAATGATGAAATTTTAACATTTAATCTTTTGACTCTAAATGACTGTTGGATGTGAATTATGACTTTTTCAACTAAAATAAGTGTGTTTAAAGTCATTTCTGTGACTGAAACGGGTCAAAATTGAAGCTTTTGAGTAAGCAAAACTCTGTAAAAATGGCCATTTTGGTCACTCTGAGGGTTTAAAAAGTGGTTATTCAACATGAGGCACAATCCAATTGACATTTTGAATCATTTTTGATACAGTCCAAAAAAATCAATTTTCGGATGAAAAACGATGACTCCGGACATGTCGAACGTTCCCAAAATGGTCTATAATGATGAAATTTTAACATTTAATCTTTTGACTCTAAATGACTGTTGGATGTGAATTATGACAATTTCAACTAAAATAAGTGTGTTCAAAGTCATTTCTGTGACTGAAACGGGTCAAAATTGAAGCTTTTAAATAAGCAAAACTCTGTAAAAATGGCCATTTTGGTCACTGTGAAGGTTTAAAAAGTGGTTATTCAACATGAGGCATGATCCAATTGACATTTTGAATCATTTTTGGTACAGTCCAAAAAATCAATTTTCGGATGAAAAACGATGACTCCGGACATGTCAAACGTTCCCAAAATGGTCTATAATGATGAGATTTTAACATTTAATCTTTTGACTCTAAATGACTGTTGGATGTGAATTATGACTTTTTCAACTAAAATAAGTGTGTTTAAAGTCATTTCTGTGCATGAAACGGGTCAAAATTGAAGCTTTTGAGTAAGCAAAACTCTGTAAAAATGGCAATGCTGGTCACAGTGAGGGGTTAAAAAGTGGTTATTCAACATGAGGCACGATCCAATTGACATTTTGAATCATTTTTGGTACAGTCCAAAAAATCAATTTTCGGATGAAAAACGATGACTCCGGACATGTCGAACATTGCCAAAATGGTCTATAATGATGAAATTTTAACATTTAATCTTTTGACTCTAAATGACTGTTGGATGTGAATTATGACTTTTTCAACTAAAATAAGTGTATTTAAAGTCATTTCTGTGCCTGAAACGGGTCAAAATTGAAGCTTTTGAGTAAGCAAAACTCTGTAAAAATGGCAATTTTGGTCACTGTGAGGGTTTAAAAAGTGGTTATTCAACATGAGGCACGATCCAATTGACATTTTGAATCATTTTTGGTACAGTCCAAAAAATCAGTTTTCGGATGAAAAACGATGACTCCCGACATGTCGAACGTTCCCAAAATGGTCTATAATGATGAAATGTTAACATTTAATCTTTTGACTCTAAATGACTGTTGGATGTGAATTATGACTTTTTCAACTAAAATAAGTGTGTTTAAAGTCATTTCTGTGCCCGAAACTGGTCAAAATTGAAGCTTTTGAGTAAGCAAAACTCTGTAAAAATGGCAATTTTGGTCACTGTGAGGGTTTAAAAAATGGTTATTCAACATGAGGCACGATCCAATTGACATTTTGAATCATTTTTGTTACAGTCCAAAAAATCAATTTTCGGATGAAAAACGATGACTCCGGACATGTCAAACGTTCCCAAAATGGTCTATAATGATGAAATTTTACTTTTAATCATTTGACTCTAAATGACTGTTGGATGTGAATTATGACTTTTTCAACTAAAATAAGTGTGTTTAAAGTTATTTCTGTGCCTGAAACAGGTCAAAATTAAAGCTTTTGAGTAAGCAAAACTCTGTAAAAATGGCAATTTTGGTCACTGTGAGGGTTTAAAAAGTGGTTATTCAACATGAGCCACGATCCAATTGACATTTTGAATCATTTTTGGTACAGTCCAAAAAATCAATTTTCGGATGAAAAACGATGACTCCGGACATGTCGAACGTTCCCAAAATGGTCTATAATGATGAAATTTTCACATTTAATCTTTTGACTCTAAATGACTGTTGGATGTGAATTATGACAATTTCAACTAAAATAAGTGTGTTTAAAGTCATTTCTGTGCCTGAAACGGGTCAAAATTGAAGCTTTTGAGTAAGCAAAACTCTGTAAAAATGGCAATTTTGGTCACTGTGAGGGTTTAAAAAGTGGTTATTCAACATGAGGCACGATCCAATTGTCATTTTGAATCATTTTTGGTACAGTCCAAAAAATCTATTTTCGGATGAAAAAACGATGACTCCGGACATGTCGAACGTTCCCAAAATGGTCTATAATGATGAAATTTTAACATTTAATCTTTTGACTCTAAATGACTGTTGGATGTGAATTATGACTTTTTCAACTAAAATAAGTGTGTTTAAAGTCATTTCTGTGCCTGAAACGGGTCAAAATTGAAGCTTTTGAGTAAGCAAAACTCTGTAAAAATGGCAATTTTGGTCAATGTGAGGATTTAAAAAGTGGTTATTCAACATGAGGCACGATCCAATTGACATTTTGAATCATTTTTGGTACAGTCCAAAAAATCAATTTTCGTATGAAAAACGATGACTCCGGACATGTCAAACGTTCCCAAAATGGTCTATAATGATGAGATTTTAACATTTAATCTTTTGACTCTAAATGACTGTTGGATGTGAATTATGACTTTTTCAACTAAAATAAGTGTGTTTAAAGTCATTTCTGTGCATGAAACGGGTCAAAATTGAAGCTTTTGAGTAAGCAAAACTCTGTAAAAATGGCAATTTTGGTCACAGTGAGGGGTTAAAAAGTGGTTATTCAACATGAGGCACGATCCAATTGACATTTTGAATCATTTTTGGTACAGTCCAAAAAATCAATTTTCGGATGAAAAACGATGACTCCGGACATGTCGAACGTTCCCAAAATGGTCTATAATGATGAAATTTTAACATTTAATCTTTTGACTCTAAATGACAGTTGGATGTGAATTATGACATTTTCAACTAAAATAAGTGTGTTTAAAGTCATTTCTGGGCCTGAAACGGGTCAAAATTGAAGCTTTTGAGTAAGCAAAACTCAGTAAAAATGGCAATTTTGGTCACTGTGAGGGTTTAAAAAGTGGTTATTCAACATGAGGCACGATACAATTGACATTTTGAATCATTTTTGGTACAGTCCAAAAAATCAATTTTCGGATGAAAAACGATGACTCCGGACATGTCGAACGTTCCCAAAATGGTCTATAATGATGAAATTTTAACATTTAATCTTTTGACTCTAAATGACTGTTGGATGTGAATTATGACAATTTCAACTAAAATAAGTGTGTTTAAAGTCTTTTCCGTGCCTGAAACGGGTCAAAATTGAAGCTTTTGAGTAAGCAAAACTCTGTAAAAATGGCAATTTTGGTCACTGTGAGGGTTTAAAAAGTGGTTATTCAACATGAGGCACGATCCAATTGTCATTTTGAATCATTTTTGGTACAGTCCAAAAAATCTATTTTCGGATGAAAAAACGATGACTCCGGACATGTCGAACGTTCCCAAAATGGTCTATAATGATGAAATTTTAACATTTAATCTTTTGACTCTAAATGACAGTTGGATGTGAATTATGACATTTTCAACTAAAATAAGTGTGTTTAAAGTCATTTCTGTGCCTGAAACGGGTCAAAATTGAAGCTTTTGAGTAAGCAAAACTCTGTAAAAATGGCAATTTTGGTCACTGTGAGGGTTTAAAAAGTGGTTATTCAACATGAGGCACGATCCAATTGACATTTTGAATCATTTTTGGTACAGTCCAAAAAATCAATTTTCGGATGAAAAAACGATGACTCCGGACATGTCGAACGTTCCCAAAATGGTCTATAATGATGAAATTTTATCATTTAATCTTTTGACTCTAAATGACTGTTGGATGTGAATTATGACTTTTTCAACTAAAATAAGTGTGTTTAAAGACATTTATGTGCCTGAAACGGGTCAAAATTGAAGCTTTTGAGTAAGCAAAACTCTGTAAAAATGGCAATTTTGGTCAATGTGAGGATTTAAAAGTGGTTATTCAACATGAGGCACGATCCAATTGACATTTTGAATCATTTTTGGTACAGTCCAAAAAATCAATTTTCGGATGAAAAACGATGACTCCGGACATGTCGAACGTTCCCAAAATGGTCTATAATGATGAAATTTTAACATTTAATCTTTTGACTCTAAATGACAGTTGGATGTGAATTATGACATTTTCAACTAAAATAAGTGTGTTTAAAGTCATTTCTGTGCCTGAAACGGGTCAAAATTGAAGCTTTTGAGTAAGCAAAACTCAGTAAAAATGGCAATTTTGGTCACTGTGAGGGTTTAAAAAGTGGTTATTCAACATGAGGCACGATACAATTGACATTTTGAATCATTTTTAGTACAGTCCAAAAAATCAATTTTCGGATGAAAAACGATGACTCCGGACATGTCGAACGTTCCCAAAATGGTCTATAATGATGACATTTTAACATTTAATCTTTTGACTCTAAATGACTGTTGGATGTGAATTATGACTTTTTCAACTAAAATAAGTGTGTTTAAAGTCATTTCTGTGCCTGAAAGGGGTCAAAATTGAAGCTTTTGAGTAAGCAAAACTCTGTAAAAATGGCAATTTTGGTCACAGTGAGGGGTTAAAAAGTGGTTATTCAACATGAGGCACGATCCAATTGACATTTTGAATCATTTTTGGTACAGTCCAAAAAATCAATTTTCGGATGAAAAACGATGACTCCGGACATGTCGAACGTTCCCAAAATGGTCTATAATGATGAAATTTTAACATTTAATCTTTTGACTCTAAAAGACTGTTGGATGTGAATTATGACTTTTTCAACTAAAATAAGTGTGTTTAAAGTCATTTCTGTGACTGAAAGGGGTCAAAATTAAAGCTTTTGAGTAAGCAAAACTCTGTAAAAATGGCCATTTTGGTCACTCTGAGGGTTTAAAAAGTGGTTATTCAACATGAGGCACAATCCAATTGACATTTTGAATCATTTTTGATACAGTCCAAAAAAATCAATTTTCGGATGAAAAACGATGACTCCGGACATGTCGAACGTTCCCAAAATGGTCTATAATGATGAAATTTTAACATTTAATCTTTTGACTCTAAATGACTGTTGGATGTGAATTATGACAATTTCAACTAAAATAAGTGTGTTCAAAGTCATTTCTGTGACTGAAACGGGTCAAAATTGAAGCTTTTAAATAAGCAAAACTCTGTAAAAATGGCCATTTTGGTCACTGTGAGGGTTTAAAAAGTGGTTATTCAACATGAGGCACGATCCAATTGACATTTTGAATCATTTTTGGTACAGTCCAAAAAATCAATTTTCGGATGAAAAACGATGACTCCGGACATGTCGAACGTTCCCAAAATGGTCTATAATGATGAAATTTTAACATTTAATCTTTTGACTCTAAATGACTGTTGGATGTGAATTATGACTTTTTCAACTAAAATAAGTGTGTTTAAAGTCATTTCTGTGACTGAAACGGGTCAAAATTGAAGCTTTTGAGTAAGCAAAACTCTGTAAAAATGGCCATTTTGGTCACTCTGAGGGTTTAAAAAGTGGTTATTCAACATGAGGCACAATCCAATTGACATTTTGAATCATTTTTGATACAGTCCAAAAAAATCAATTTTCGGATGAAAAACAATGACTCCGGACATGTCGAACGTTCCCAAAATGGTCTATAATGATGAAATTTTAACATTTAATCTTTTGACTCTAAATGACTGTTGGATGTGAATTATGACAATTTCAACTAAAATAAGTGTGTTTAAAGTCATTTCTGTGCCTGAAACGGGTCAAAATTGAAGCTTTTGAGTAAGCAAAACTCTGTAAAAATGGCAATTTTGGTCACTGTGAGGGTTTAAAAAGTGGTTATTCAACATGAGGCACGATCCAATTGACATTTTGAATCATTTTTGGTACAGTCCAAAAAATCAATTTTCGGATGAAAAAACGATGACTCCGGACATGTCGAACGTTCCCAAAATGGTCTATAATGATGAAATTTTATCATTTAATCTTTTGACTCTAAATGACTGTTGGATGTGAATTATGACTTTTTCAACTAAAATAAGTGTGTTTAAAGACATTTATGTGCCTGAAACGGGTCAAAATTGAAGCTTTTGAGTAAGCAAAACTCTGTAAAAATGGCAATTTTGGTCAATGTGAGGATTTAAAAGTGGTTATTCAACATGAGGCACGATCCAATTGACATTTTGAATCATTTTTGGTACAGTCCAAAAAATCAATTTTCGGATGAAAAACGATGACTCCGGACATGTCGAACGTTCCCAAAATGGTCTATAATGATGAAATTTTAACATTTAATCTTTTGACTCTAAATGACAGTTGGATGTGAATTATGACATTTTCAACTAAAATAAGTGTGTTTAAAGTCATTTCTGTGCCTGAAACGGGTCAAAATTGAAGCTTTTGAGTAAGCAAAACTCAGTAAAAATGGCAATTCTGGTCACTGTGAGGGTTTAAAAAGTGGTTATTCAACATGAGGCACGATACAATTGACATTTTGAATCATTTTTGGTACAGTCCAAAAAATCAATTTTCGGATGAAAAACGATGACTCCGGACATGTCGAACGTTCCCAAAATGGTCTATAATGATGAAATTTTAACATTTAATCTTTTGACTCTAAAAGACTGTTGGATGTGAATTATGACTTTTTCAACTAAAATAAGTGTGTTTAAAGTCATTTCTGTGACTGAAAGGGGTCAAAATTAAAGCTTTTGAGTAAGCAAAACTCTGTAAAAATGGCCATTTTGGTCACTCTGAGGGTTTAAAAAGTGGTTATTCAACATGAGGCACAATCCAATTGACATTTTGAATCATTTTTGATACAGTCCAAAAAAATCAATTTTCGGATGAAAAACGATGACTCCGGACATGTCGAACGTTCCCAAAATGGTCTATAATGATGAAATTTTAACATTTAATCTTTTGACTCTAAATGACTGTTGGATGTGAATTATGACAATTTCAACTAAAATAAGTGTGTTCAAAGTCATTTCTGTGACTGAAACGGGTCAAAATTGAAGCTTTTAAATAAGCAAAACTCTGTAAAAATGGCCATTTTGGTCACTGTGAGGGTTTAAAAAGTGGTTATTCAACATGAGGCACGATCCAATTGACATTTTGAATCATTTTTGGTACAGTCCAAAAAATCAATTTTCGGATGAAAAACGATGACTCCGGACATGTCGAACGTTCCCAAAATGGTCTATAATGATGAAATTTTAACATTTAATCTTTTGACTCTAAATGACTGTTGGATGTGAATTGTGACTTTTTCAACTAAAATAAGTGTGTTTAAAGTCATTTCTGTGACTGAAACGGGTCAAAATTGAAGCTTTTGAGTAAGCAAAACTCTGTAAAAATGGCCATTTTGGTCACTCTGAGGGTTTAAAAAGTGGTTATTCAACATGAGGCACAATCCAATTGACATTTTGAATCATTTTTGATACAGTCCAAAAAAATCAATTTTCGGATGAAAAACGATGACTCCGGACATGTCGAACGTTCCCAAAATGGTCTATAATGATGAAATTTTAACATTTAATCTTTTGACTCTAAATGACTGTTGGATGTGAATTATGACAATTTCAACTAAAATAAGTGTGTTCAAAGTCATTTCTGTGACTGAAACGGGTCAAAATTGAAGCTTTTAAATAAGCAAAACTCTGTAAAAATGGCCATTTTGGTCACTGTGAAGGTTTAAAAAGTGGTTATTCAACATGAGGCACGATCCAATTGACATTTTGAATCATTTTTGGTACAGTCCAAAAAATCAATTTTCGGATGAAAAACGATGACTCCGGACTTGTCAAACGTTCCCAAAATGGTCTATAATGATGAGATTTTAACATTTAATCTTTTGACTCTAAATGACTGTTGGATGTGAATTATGACTTTTTCAACTAAAATAAGTGTGTTTAAAGTCATTTCTGTGCCTGAAAGGGGTCAAAATTAAAGCTTTTGAGTAAGCAAAACTCTGTAAAAATGGCAATTTTGGTCACAGTGAGGGGTTAAAAAGTGGTTATTCAACATGAGGCACGATCCAATTGACATTTTGAATCATTTTTGGTACAGTCCAAAAAATCAATTTTCGGATGAAAAACGATGACTCCGGACATGTCGAACGTTCCCAAAATGGTCTATAATGATGGAATTTTAACATTTAATCTTTTGACTCTAAAAGACTGTTGGATGTGAATTATGACTTTTTCAACTAAAATAAGTGTGTTTAAAGTCATTTCTGTGACTGAAAGGGGTCAAAATTAAAGCTTTTGAGTAAGCAAAACTCTGTAAAAATGGCCATTTTGGTCACTCTGAGGGTTTAAAAAGTGGTTATTCAACATGAGGCACAATCCAATTGACATTTTGAATCATTTTTGATACAGTCCAAAAAAATCAATTTTCGGATGAAAAACGATGACTCCGGACATGTCGAACGTTCCCAAAATGGTCTATAATGATGAAATTTTAACATTTAATCTTTTGACTCTAAATGACTGTTGGATGTGAATTATGACAATTTCAACTAAAATAAGTGTGTTCAAAGTCATTTCTGTGACTGAAACGGGTCAAAATTGAAGCTTTTAAATAAGCAAAACTCTGTAAAAATGGCCATTTTGGTCACTGTGAGGGTTTAAAAAGTGGTTATTCAACATGAGGCACGATCCAATTGACATTTTGAATCATTTTTGGTACAGTCCAAAAAATTAATTTTCGGATGAAAAACGATGACTCCGGACATGTCGAACGTTCCCAAAATGGTCTATAATGATGAAATTTTAACATTTAATCTTTTGACTCTAAATGACTGTTGGATGTGAATTATGACAATTTCAACTAAAATAAGTGTGTTCAAAGTCATTTCTGTGACTGAAACGGGTCAAAATTGAAGCTTTTAAATAAGCAAAACTCTGTAAAAATGGCCATTTTGGTCACTGTGAGGGTTTAAAAAGTGGTTATTCAACATGAGGCACGATCCAATTGACATTTTGAATCATTTTTGGTACAGTCCAAAAAATCAATTTTCGGATGAAAAACGATGACTCCGGACATGTCGAACGTTCCCAAAATGGTCTATAATGATGAAATTTTAACATTTAATCTTTTGACTCTAAATGACTGTTGGATGTGAATTATGACTTTTTCAACTAAAATAAGTGTGTTTAAAGTCATTTCTGTGACTGAAACGGGTCAAAATTGAAGCTTTTGAGTAAGCAAAACTCTGTAAAAATGGCCATTTTGGTCACTCTGAGGGTTTAAAAAGTGGTTATTCAACATGAGGCACAATCCAATTGACATTTTGAATCATTTTTGATACAGTCCAAAAAAATCAATTTTCGGATGAAAAACGATGACTCCGGACATGTCGAACGTTCCCAAAATGGTCTATAATGATGAAATTTTAACATTTAATCTTTTGACTCTAAATGACTGTTGGATGTGAATTATGACAATTTCAACTAAAATAAGTGTGTTTAAAGTCATTTCTGTGCCTGAAACGGGTCAAAATTGAAGCTTTTGAGTAAGCAAAACTCTGTAAAAATGGCAATTTTGGTCACTGTGAGGGTTTAAAAAGTGGTTATTCAACATGAGGCACGATCCAATTGACATTTTGAATCATTTTTGGTACAGTCCAAAAAATCAATTTTCGGATGAAAAAACGATGACTCCGGACATGTCGAACGTTCCCAAAATGGTCTATAATGATGAAATTTTATCATTTAATCTTTTGACTCTAAATGACTGTTGGATGTGAATTATGACTTTTTCAACTAAAATAAGTGTGTTTAAAGACATTTATGTGCCTGAAACGGGTCAAAATTGAAGCTTTTGAGTAAGCAAAACTCTGTAAAAATGGCAATTTTGGTCAATGTGAGGATTTAAAAGTGGTTATTCAACATGAGGCACGATCCAATTGACATTTTGAATCATTTTTGGTACAGTCCAAAAAATCAATTTTCGGATGAAAAACGATGACTCCGGACATGTCGAACGTTCCCAAAATGGTCTATAATGATGAAATTTTAACATTTAATCTTTTGACTCTAAATGACAGTTGGATGTGAATTATGACATTTTCAACTAAAATAAGTGTGTTTAAAGTCATTTCTGTGCCTGAAACGGGTCAAAATTGAAGTTTTTGAGTAAGCAAAACTCAGTAAAAATGGCAATTCTGGTCACTGTGAGGGTTTAAAAAGTGGTTATTCAACATGAGGCACGATACAATTGACATTTTGAATCATTTTTGGTACAGTCCAAAAAATCAATTTTCGGATGAAAAACGATGACTCCGGACATGTCGAACGTTCCCAAAATGGTCTATAATGATGAAATTTTAACATTTAATCTTTTGACTCTAAATGACTGTTGGATGTGAATTATGACTTTTTCAACTAAAATAAGTGTGTTTAAAGTCATTTCTGTGACTGAAAGGGGTCAAAATTAAAGCTTTTGAGTAAGCAAAACTCTGTAAAAATGGCCATTTTGGTCACTCTGAGGGTTTAAAAAGTGGTTATTCAACATGAGGCACAATCCAATTGACATTTTGAATCATTTTTGATACAGTCCAAAAAAATCAATTTTCGGATGAAAAACGATGACTCCGGACATGTCGAACGTTCCCAAAATGGTCTATAATGATGAAATTTTAACATTTAATCTTTTGACTCTAAATGACTGTTGGATGTGAATTATGACAATTTCAACTAAAATAAGTGTGTTCAAAGTCATTTCTGTGACTGAAACGGGTCAAAATTGAAGCTTTTAAATAAGCAAAACTCTGTAAAAATGGCCATTTTGGTCACTGTGAGGGTTTAAAAAGTGGTTATTCAACATGAGGCACGATCCAATTGACATTTTGAATCATTTTTGGTACAGTCCAAAAAATCAATTTTCGGATGAAAAACGATGACTCCGGACATGTCGAACGTTCCCAAAATGGTCTATAATGATGAAATTTTAACATTTAATCTTTTGACTCTAAATGACTGTTGGATGTGAATTATGACTTTTTCAACTAAAATAAGTGTGTTTAAAGTCATTTCTGTGACTGAAACGGGTCAAAATTGAAGCTTTTGAGTAAGCAAAACTCTGTAAAAATGGCCATTTTGGTCACTCTGAGGGTTTAAAAAGTGGTTATTCAACATGAGGCACAATCCAATTGACATTTTGAATCATTTTTGATACAGTCCAAAAAAATCAATTTTCGGATGAAAAACGATGACTCCGGACATGTCGAACGTTCCCAAAATGGTCTATAATGATGAAATTTTAACATTTAATCTTTTGACTCTAAATGACTGTTGGATGTGAATTATGACAATTTCAACTAAAATAAGTGTGTTCAAAGTCATTTCTGTGACTGAAACGGGTCAAAATTGAAGCTTTTAAATAAGCAAAACTCTGTAAAAATGGCCATTTTGGTCACTGTGAAGGTTTAAAAAGTGGTTATTCAACATGAGGCACGATCCAATTGACATTTTGAATCATTTTTGGTACAGTCCAAAAAATCAATTTTCGGATGAAAAACGATGACTCCGGACTTGTCAAACGTTCCCAAAATGGTCTATAATGATGAGATTTTAACATTTAATCTTTTGACTCTAAATGACTGTTGGATGTGAATTATGACTTTTTCAACTAAAATAAGTGTGTTTAAAGTCATTTCTGTGCCTGAAAGGGGTCAAAATTAAAGCTTTTGAGTAAGCAAAACTCTGTAAAAATGGCAATTTTGGTCACAGTGAGGGGTTAAAAAGTGGTTATTCAACATGAGGCACGATCCAATTGACATTTTGAATCATTTTTGGTACAGTCCAAAAAATCAATTTTCGGATGAAAAACGATGACTCCGGACATGTTGAACGTTCCCAAAATGGTCTATAATGATGAAATTTTAACATTTAATCTTTTGACTCTAAAAGACTGTTGGATGTGAATTATGACTTTTTCAACTAAAATAAGTGTGTTTAAAGTCATTTCTGTGACTGAAAGGGGTCAAAATTAAAGCTTTTGAGTAAGCAAAACTCTGTAAAAATGGCCATTTTGGTCACTCTGAGGGTTTAAAAAGTGGTTATTCAACATGAGGCACAATCCAATTGACATTTTGAATCATTTTTGATACAGTCCAAAAAAATCAATTTTCGGATGAAAAACAATGACTCCGGACATGTCGAACGTTCCCAAAATGGTCTATAATGATGAAATTTTAACATTTAATCTTTTGACTCTAAATGACTGTTGGATGTGAATTATGACAATTTCAACTAAAATAAGTGTGTTCAAAGTCATTTCTGTGACTGAAACAGGTCAAAATTGAAGCTTTTAAATAAGCAAAACTCTGTAAAAATGGCCATTTTGGTCACTGTGAGGGTTTAAAAAGTGGTTATTCAACATGAGGCACGATCCAATTGACATTTTGAATCATTTTTGGTACAGTCCAAAAAATTTATTTTCGGATGAAAAACGATGACTCCGGACATGTCAAACGTTCCCAAAATGGTCTATAATGATGAAATTTTAACATTTAATCTTTTGACTCTAAATGATTTTTTATATGTGAATTATGACTTTTTCAACTAAAATAAGTGTGTTTAAAGACATTTATGTGCCTGAAACGGGTCAAAATTGAAGCTTTTGAGTAAGCAAAACTCTGTAAAAATGGCAATTTTGGTCAATGTGAGGATTTAAAAGTGGTTATTCAACATGAGGCACGATCCAATTGACATTTTGAATCATTTTTGGTACAGTCCAAAAAATCAATTTTCGGATGAAAAACGATGACTCCGGACATGTCGAACGTTCCCAAAATGGTCTATAATGATGAAATTTTAACATTTAATCTTTTGACTCTAAATGACAGTTGGATGTGAATTATGACATTTTCAACTAAAATAAGTGTGTTTAAAGTCTTTTCTGTGCCTGAAACGGGTCAAAATTGAAGCTTTTGAGTAAGCAAAACTCAGTAAAAATGGCAATTTTGGTCACTGTGAGGGTTTAAAAAGTGGTTATTCAACATGAGGCACGATACAATTGACATTTTGAATCATTTTTGGTACAGTCCAAAAAATCAATTTTCGGATGAAAAACGATGACTCCGGACATGTCGAACGTTCCCAAAATGGTCTATAATGATGACATTTTAACATTTAATCTTTTGACTCTAAATGACTGTTGGATGTGAATTATGACTTTTTCAACTAAAATAAGTGTGTTTAAAGTCATTTCTGTGCCTGAAAGGGGTCAAAATTGAAGC
This sequence comes from Lissotriton vulgaris, assembly GCF_964263255.1. Taxonomy (NCBI): domain Eukaryota; kingdom Metazoa; phylum Chordata; class Amphibia; order Caudata; family Salamandridae; genus Lissotriton; species Lissotriton vulgaris. The sequence goes on from NW_028250245.1 coordinate 261,930, forward strand.
TTTTGAGTAAGCAAAACTCTGTAAAAATGGCAATTTTGGTCACAGTGAGGGGTTAAAAAGTGGTTATTCAACATGAGGCACGATCCAATTGACATTTTGAATCATTTTTGGTACAGTCCAAAAAATCAATTTTCGGATGAAAAACGATGACTCCGGACATGTCGAACGTTCCCAAAATGGTCTATAATGATGAAATTTTAACATTTAATCTTTTGACTCTAAAAGACTAATGGATGTGAATTATGACTTTTTCAACTAAAATAAGTGTGTTTAAAGTCATTTCTGTGACTGAAAGGGGTCAAAATTAAAGCTTTTGAGTAAGCAAAACTCTGTAAAAATGGCCATTTTGGTCACTCTGAGGGTTTAAAAAGTGGTTATTCAACATGAGGCACAATCCAATTGACATTTTGAATCATTTTTGATACAGTCCAAAGAAATCAATTTTCGGATGAAAAACGATGACTCCGGACATGTCGAACGTTCCCAAAATGGTCTATAATGATGAAATTTTAACATTTAATCTTTTGACTCTAAATGACTGTTGGATGTGAATTATGACAATTTCAACTAAAATAAGTGTGTTCAAAGTCATTTCTGTGACTGAAACGGGTCAAAATTGAAGCTTTTAAATAAGCAAAACTCTGTAAAAATGGCCATTTTGGTCACTGTGAGGGTTTAAAAAGTGGTTATTCAACATGAGGCACGATCCAATTGACATTTTGAATCATTTTTGGTACAGTCCAAAAAATCAATTTTCGGATGAAAAACGATGACTCCGGACATGTCGAACGTTCCCAAAATGGTCTATAATGATGAAATTTTAACATTTAATCTTTTGACTCTAAATGACTGTTGGATGTGAATTATGACTTTTTCAACTAAAATAAGTGTGTTTAAAGTCATTTCTGTGACTGAAACGGGTCAAAATTGAAGCTTTTGAGTAAGCAAAACTCTGTAAAAATGGCCATTTTGGTCACTCTGAGGGTTTAAAAAGTGGGTATTCAACATGAGGCACAATCCAATTGACATTTTGAATCATTTTTGATACAGTCCAAAAAAATCAATTTTCGGATGAAAAACGATGACTCCGGACATGTCGAACGTTCCCAAAATGGTCTATAATGATGAAATTTTAACATTTAATCTTTTGACTCTAAATGACTGTTGGATGTGAATTATGACAATTTCAACTAAAATAAGTGTGTTCAAAGTCATTTCTGTGACTGAAACGGGTCAAAATTGAAGCTTTTAAATAAGCAAAACTCTGTAAAAATTGGCCATTTTGGTCACTGTGAAGGTTTAAAAAGTGGTTATTCAACATGAGGCACGATCCAATTGACATTTTGAATCATTTTTGGTACAGTCCAAAAAATCAATTTTCGGATGAAAAACGATGACTCCGGACATGTCAAACGTTCCCAAAATGGTCTATAATGATGAGATTTTAACATTTAATCTTTTGACTCTAAATGACTGTTGGATGTGAATTATGACTTTTTCAACTAAAATAAGTGTGTTTAAAGTCATTTCTGTGCATGAAACGGGTCAAAATTGAAGCTTTTGAGTAAGCAAAACTCTGTAAAAATGGCAATTTTGGTCACAGTGAGGGGTTAAAAAGTGGTTATTCAACATGAGGCACGATCCAATTGACATTTTGAATCATTTTTGGTACAGTCCAAAAAATCAATTTTCGGATGAAAAACGATGACTCCGGACATGTCGAACATTCCCAAAATGGTCTATAATGATGAAATTTTAACATTTAATCTTTTGACTCTAAATGACTGTTGGATGTGAATTATGACTTTTTCAACTAAAATAAGTGTATTTAAAGTCATTTCTGTGCCTGAAACGGGTCAAAATTGAAGCTTTTGAGTAAGCAAAACTCTGTAAAAATGGCAATTTTGGTCACTGTGAGGGTTTAAAAAGTGGTTATTCAACATGAGGCATGATCCAATTGACATTTTGAATCATTTTTGGTACAGTCCAAAAAATCAGTTTTCGGATGAAAAACGATGACTCCCGACATGTCGAACGTTCCCAAAATGGTCTATAATGATGAAATGTTAACATTTAATCTTTTGACTCTAAATTACTGTTGGATGTGAATTATGACTTTTTCAACTAAAATAAGTGTGTTTAAAGTCATTTCTGTGCCCGAAACTGGTCAAAATTGAAGCTTTTGAGTAAGCAAAACTCTGTAAAAATGGCAATTTTGGTCACTGTGAGGGTTTAAAAAATGGTTATTCAACATGAGGCACGATCCAATTGACATTTTGAATCATTTTTGTTACAGTCCAAAAAATCAATTTTCGGATGAAAAACGATGACTCCGGACATGTCAAACGTTCCCAAAATGGTCTATAATGATGAAATTTTACTTTTAATCATTTGACTCTAAATGACTGTTGGATGTGAATTATGACAATTTCAACTAAAATAAGTGTGTTCAAAGTCATTTCTGTGACTGAAACGGGTCAAAATTGAAGCTTTTAAATAAGCAAAACTCTGTAAAAATGGCCATTTTGGTCACTGTGAAGGTTTAAAAAGTGGTTATTCAACATGAGGCACGATCCAATTGACATTTTGAATCATTTTTGGTACAGTCCAAAAAATCAATTTTCGGATGAAAAACGATGACTCCGGACTTGTCAAACGTTCCCAAAATGGTCTATAATGATGAGATTTTAACATTTAATCTTTTGACTCTAAATGACTGTTGGATGTGAATTATGACTTTTTCAACTAAAATAAGTGTGTTTAAAGTCATTTCTGTGCCTGAAAGGGGTCAAAATTAAAGCTTTTGAGTAAGCAAAACTCTGTAAAAATGGCAATTTTGGTCACAGTGAGGGGTTAAAAAGTGGTTATTCAACATGAGGCACGATCCAATTGACATTTTGAATCATTTTTGGTACAGTCCAAAAAATCAATTTTCGGATGAAAAACGATGACTCCGGACATGTCGAACGTTCCCAAAATGGTCTATAATGATGAAATTTTAACATTTAATCTTTTGACTCTAAAAGACTGTTGGATGTGAATTATGACTTTTTCAACTAAAATAAGTGTGTTTAAAGTCATTTCTGTGACTGAAAGGGGTCAAAATTAAAGCTTTTGAGTAAGCAAAACTCTGTAAAAATGGCCATTTTGGTCACTCTGAGGGTTTAAAAAGTGGTTATTCAACATGAGGCACAATCCAATTGACATTTTGAATCATTTTTGATACAGTCCAAAAAAATCAATTTTCGGATGAAAAACGATGACTCCGGACATGTCGAACGTTCCCAAAATGGTCTATAATGATGAAATTTTAACATTTAATCTTTTGACTCTAAATGACTGTTGGATGTGAATTATGACAATTTCAACTAAAATAAGTGTGTTCAAAGTCATTTCTGTGACTGAAACGGGTCAAAATTGAAGCTTTTAAATAAGCAAAACTCTGTAAAAATGGCCATTTTGGTCACTGTGAGGGTTTAAAAAGTGGTTATTCAACATGAGGCACGATCCAATTGACATTTTGAATCATTTTTGGTACAGTCCAAAAAATTAATTTTCGGATGAAAAACGATGACTCCGGACATGTCAAACGTTCCCAAAATGGTCTATAATGATGAAATTTTAACATTTAATCTTTTGACTCTAAATGATTTTTTATATGTGAATTATGACTTTTTCAACTAAAATAAGTGTGTTTAAAGACATTTATGTGCCTGAAACGGGTCAAAATTGAAGCTTTTGAGTAAGCAAAACTCTGTAAAAATGGCAATTTTGGTCAATGTGAGGATTTAAAAGTGGTTATTCAACATGAGGCACGATCCAATTGACATTTTGAATCATTTTTGGTACAGTCCAAAAAATCAATTTTCGGATGAAAAACGATGACTCCGGACATGTCGAACGTTCCCAAAATGGTCTATAATGATGAAATTTTAACATTTAATCTTTTGACTCTAAATGACAGTTGGATGTGAATTATGACATTTTCAACTAAAATAAGTGTGTTTAAAGTCTTTTCTGTGCCTGAAACGGGTCAAAATTGAAGCTTTTGAGTAAGCAAAACTCAGTAAAAATGGCAATTTTGGTCACTGTGAGGGTTTAAAAAGTGGTTATTCAACATGAGGCATGATACAATTGACATTTTGAATCATTTTTGGTACAGTCCAAAAAATCAATTTTCGGATGAAAAACGATGACTCCGGACATGTCGAACGTTCCCAAAATGGTCTATAATGATGACATTTTAACATTTAATCTTTTGACTCTAAATGACTGTTGGATGTGAATTATGACTTTTTCAACTAAAATAAGTGTGTTTAAAGTCATTTCTGTGCCTGAAAGGGGTCAAAATTGAAGCTTTTGAGTAAGCAAAACTCTGTAAAAATGGCAATTTTGGTCACAGTGAGGGGTTAAAAAGTGGTTATTCAACATGAGGCACGATCCAATTGACATTTTGAATCATTTTTGGTACAGTCCAAAAAATCAATTTTCGGATGAAAAACGATGACTCCGGACATGTCGAACGTTCCCAAAATGGTCTATAATGATGAAATTTTAACATTTAATCTTTTGACTCTAAAAGACTAATGGATGTGAATTATGACTTTTTCAACTAAAATAAGTGTGTTTAAAGTCATTTCTGTGACTGAAAGGGGTCAAAATTAAAGCTTTTGAAAACTCTGTAAAAATGGCCATTTTGGTCACTCTGAGGGTTTAAAAAGTGGTTATTCAACATGAGGCACAATCCAATTGACATTTTGAATCATTTTTGATACAGTCCAAAGAAATCAATTTTCGGATGAAAAACGATGACTCCGGACATGTCGAACGTTCCCAAAATGGTCTATAATGATGAAATTTTAACATTTAATCTTTTGACTCTAAATGACTGTTGGATGTGAATTATGACAATTTCAACTAAAATAAGTGTGTTCAAAGTCATTTCTGTGACTGAAACGGGTCAAAATTGAAGCTTTTAAATAAGCAAAACTCTGTAAAAATGGCCATTTTGGTCACTATGAGGGTTTAAAAAGTGGTTATTTAACATGAGGCACGATCCAATTGACATTTTGAATCATTTTTGGTACAGTCCAAAAAATCAATTTTCGGATGAAAAACGATGACTCCGGACATGTCGAACGTTCCCAAAATGGTCTATAATGATGAAATTTTAACATTTAATCTTTTGACTCTAAATGACTGTTGGATGTGAATTATGACTTTTTCAACTAAAATAAGTGTGTTTAAAGTCATTTCTGTGACTGAAACGGGTCAAAATTGAAGCTTTTGAGTAAGCAAAACTCTGTAAAAATGGCCATTTTGGTCACTCTGAGGGTTTAAAAAGTGGGTATTCAACATGAGGCACAATCCAATTGACATTTTGAATCATTTTTGATACAGTCCAAAAAAATCAATTTTCGGATGAAAAACGATGACTCCGGACATGTCGAACGTTCCCAAAATGGTCTATAATGATGAAATTTTAACATTTAATCTTTTGACTCTAAATGACTGTTGGATGTGAATTATGACAATTTCAACTAAAATAAGTGTGTTCAAAGTCATTTCTGTGACTGAAACGGGTCAAAATTGAAGCTTTTAAATAAGCAAAACTCTGTAAAAATTGGCCATTTTGGTCACTGTGAAGGTTTAAAAAGTGGTTATTCAACATGAGGCACGATCCAATTGACATTTTGAATCATTTTTGGTACAGTCCAAAAAATCAATTTTCGGATGAAAAACGATGACTCCGGACATGTCAAACGTTCCCAAAATGGTCTATAATGATGAGATTTTAACATTTAATCTTTTGACTCTAAATGACTGTTGGATGTGAATTATGACTTTTTCAACTAAAATAAGTGTGTTTAAAGTCATTTCTGTGCATGAAACGGGTCAAAATTGAAGCTTTTGAGTAAGCAAAACTCTGTAAAAATGGCAATTTTGGTCACAGTGAGGGGTTAAAAAGTGGTTATTCAACATGAGGCACGATCCAATTGACATTTTGAATCATTTTTGGTACAGTCCAAAAAATCAATTTTCGGATGAAAAACGATGACTCCGGACATGTCGAACATTCCCAAAATGGTCTATAATGATGAAATTTTAACATTTAATCTTTTGACTCTAAATGACTGTTGGATGTGAATTATGACTTTTTCAACTAAAATAAGTGTATTTAAAGTCATTTCTGTGCCTGAAACGGGTCAAAATTGAAGCTTTTGAGTAAGCAAAACTCTGTAAAAATGGCAATTTTGGTCACTGTGAGGGTTTAAAAAGTGGTTATTCAACATGAGGCATGATCCAATTGACATTTTGAATCATTTTTGGTACAGTCCAAAAAATCAGTTTTCGGATGAAAAACGATGACTCCCGACATGTCGAACGTTCCCAAAATGGTCTATAATGATGAAATGTTAACATTTAATCTTTTGACTCTAAATTACTGTTGGATGTGAATTATGACTTTTTCAACTAAAATAAGTGTGTTTAAAGTCATTTCTGTGCCCGAAACTGGTCAAAATTGAAGCTTTTGAGTAAGCAAAACTCTGTAAAAATGGCAATTTTGGTCACTGTGAGGGTTTAAAAAATGGTTATTCAACATGAGGCACGATCCAATTGACATTTTGAATCATTTTTGTTACAGTCCAAAAAATCAATTTTCGGATGAAAAACGATGACTCCGGACATGTCAAACGTTCCCAAAATGGTCTATAATGATGAAATTTTACTTTTAATCATTTGACTCTAAATGACTGTTGGATGTGAATTATGACTTTTTCAACTAAAATAAGTGTGTTTAAAGTTATTTCTGTGCCTGAAACAGGTCAAAATTAAAGCTTTTGAGTAAGCAAAACTCTGTAAAAATGGCAATTTTGGTCACCTTTGAGGGTTTAAAAAGTGGTTATTCAACATGAGCCACGATCCAATTGACATTTTGAATCATTTTTGGTACAGTCCAAAAAATCAATTTTCGGATGAAAAACGATGACTCCGGACATGTCGAACGTTCCCAAAATGGTCTATAATGATGAAATTTTCACATTTAATCTTTTGACTCTAAATGACTGTTGGATGTGAATTATGACAATTTCAAGTAAAATAAGTGTGTTTAAAGTCATTTCTGTGCCTGAAACGGGTCAAAATTGAAACTTTTGAGTAAGCAAAACTCTGTAAAAATGGCAATTTTGGTCACTGTGAGGGTTTAAAAAGTCGTTATTCAACATGAGGCACGATCCAATTGTCATTTTGAATCATTTTTGGTACAGTCCAAAAAATCTATTTTCGGATGAAAAAACGATGACTCCGGACATGTCGAACGTTCCCAAAATGGTCTATAATGATGAAATTTTAACATTTAATCTTTTGACTCTAAATGACTGTTGGATGTGAATTATGACTTTTTCAACTAAAATAAGTGTGTTTAAAGTCATTTCTGTGCCTGAAACGGGTCAAAATTGAAGCTTTTGAGTAAGCAAAACTCTGTAAAAATGGCAATTTTGGTCAATGTGAGGATTTAAAAAGTGGTTATTCAACATGAGGCACGATCCAATTGACATTTTGAATCATTTTTGGTACAGGCCAAAAAATCAATTTTCGGATGAAAAACGATGACTCCGGACATGTCAAACGTTCCCAAAATGGTCTATAATGATGAGATTTTAACATTTAATCTTTTGACTCTAAATGACTGTTGGATGTGAATTATGACTTTTTCAACTAAAATAAGTGTGTTTAAAGTCATTTCTGTGCATGAAACGGGTCAAAATTGAAGCTTTGAGTAAGCAAAACTCTGTAAAAATGGCAATTTTGGTCACAGTGAGGGGTTAAAAAGTGGTTATTCAACATGAGGCACGATCCAATTGACATTTTGAATCATTTTTGGTACAGTCCAAAAAATCAATTTTCGGATGAAAAACGATGACTCCGGACATGTCGAACGTTCCCAAAATGGTCTATAATGATGAAATTTTAACATTTAATCTTTTGACTCTAAATGACAGTTGGATGTGAATTATGACATTTTCAACTAAAATAAGTGTGTTTAAAGTCATTTCTGTGCCTGAAACGGGTCAAAATTGAAGCTTTTGAGTAAGCAAAACTCAGTAAAAATGGCAATTTTGGTCACTGTGAGGGTTTAAAAAGTGGTTATTCAACATGAGGCACGATACAATTGACATTTTGAATAATTTTTGGTACAGTCCAAAAAATCAATTTTCGGATGAAAAACGATGACTCCGGAAATGTCGAACGTTCCCAAAATGGTCTATAATGATGAAATTTTCACATTTAATCTTTTGACTCTAAATGACTGTTGGATGTGAATTATGACAATTTCAACTAAAATAAGTGTGTTTAAAGTCATTTCTGTGCCTGAAACGGGTCAAAATTGAAGCTTTTGAGTAAGCAAAACTCTGTAAAAATGGCAATTTTGGTCACTGTGAGGGTTTAAAAAGTGGTTATTCAACATGAGGCACGATCCAATTGTCATTTTGAATCATTTTTGGTACAGTCCAAAAAATCTATTTTCGGATGAAAAAACGATGACTCCGGACATGTCGAACGTTCCCAAAATGGTCTATAATGATGAAATGTTAACATTTAATCTTTTGACTCTAAATGACTGTTGGATGTGAATTATGACTTTTTCAACTAAAATAAGTGTGTTTAAAGACATTTATGTGCCTGAAACGGGTCAAAATTGAAGCTTTTGAGTAAGCAAAACTCTGTAAAAATGGCAATTTTGGTCAATGTGAGGATTTAAAAGTGGTTATTCAACATGAGGCACGATCCAATTGACATTTTGAATCATTTTTGGTACAGTCCAAAAAATCAATTTTCGGATGAAAAACGATGACTCCGGACATGTCGAACGTTCCCAAAATGGTCTATAATGATGAAATTTTAACATTTAATCTTTTGACTCTAAATGACAGTTGGATGTGAATTATGACATTTTCAACTAAAATAAGTGTGTTTAAAGTCATTTCTGTGCCTGAAACGGGTCAAAATTGAAGCTTTTGAGTAAGCAAAACTCAGTAAAAATGGCAATTCTGGTCACTGTGAGGGTTTAAAAAGTGGTTATTCAACATGAGGCACGATACAATTGACATTTTGAATCATTTTTGGTACAGTCCAAAAAATCAATTTTCGGATGAAAAACGATGACTCCGGACATGTCGAACGTTCCCAAAATGGTCTATAATGATGAAATTTTAACATTTAATCTTTTGACTCTAAAAGACTGTTGGATGTGAATTATGACTTTTTCAACTAAAATAAGTGTGTTTAAAGTCATTTCTGTGACTGAAAGGGGTCAAAATTAAAGCTTTTGAGTAAGCAAAACTCTGTAAAAATGGCCATTTTGGTCACTCTGAGGGTTTAAAAAGTGGTTATTCAACATGAGGCACAATCCAATTGACATTTTGAATCATTTTTGATACAGTCCAAAAAAATCAATTTTCGGATGAAAAACGATGACTCCGGACATGTCGAACGTTCCCAAAATGGTCTATAATGATGAAATTTTAACATTTAATCTTTTGACTCTAAATGACTGTTGGATGTGAATTATGACAATTTCAACTAAAATAAGTGTGTTCAAAGTCATTTCTGTGACTGAAACGGGTCAAAATTGAAGCTTTTAAATAAGCAAAACTCTGTAAAAATGGCCATTTTGGTCACTGTGAGGGTTTAAAAAGTGGTTATTCAACATGAGGCACGATCCAATTGACATTTTGAATCATTTTTGGTACAGTCCAAAAAATCAATTTTCGGATGAAAAACGATGACTCCGGACATGTCGAACGTTCCCAAAATGGTCTATAATGATGAAATTTTAACATTTAATCTTTTGACTCTAAATGACTGTTGGATGTGAATTATGACTTTTTCAACTAAAATAAGTGTGTTTAAAGTCATTTCTGTGACTGAAACGGGTCAAAATTGAAGCTTTTGAGTAAGCAAAACTCTGTAAAAATGGCCATTTTGGTCACTCTGAGGGTTTAAAAAGTGGTTATTCAACATGAGGCACAATCCAATTGACATTTTGAATCATTTTTGATACAGTCCAAAAAAATCAATTTTCGGATGAAAAACGATGACTCCGGACATGTCGAACGTTCCCAAAATGGTCTATAATGATGAAATTTTAACATTTAATCTTTTGACTCTAAATGACTGTTGGATGTGAATTATGACAATTTCAACTAAAATAAGTGTGTTCAAAGTCATTTCTGTGACTGAAACGGGTCAAAATTGAAGCTTTTAAATAAGCAAAACTCTGTAAAAATGGCCATTTTGGTCACTGTGAAGGTTTAAAAAGTGGTTATTCAACATGAGGCACGATCCAATTGACATTTTGAATCATTTTTGGTACAGTCCAAAAAATCAATTTTCGGATGAAAAACGATGACTCCGGACTTGTCAAACGTTCCCAAAATGGTCTATAATGATGAGATTTTAACATTTAATCTTTTGACTCTAAATGACTGTTGGATGTGAATTATGACTTTTTCAACTAAAATAAGTGTGTTTAAAGTCATTTCTGTGCCTGAAAGGGGTCAAAATTAAAGCTTTTGAGTAAGCAAAACTCTGTAAAAATGGCAATTTTGGTCACAGTGAGGGGTTAAAAAGTGGTTATTCAACATGAGGCACGATCCAATTGACATTTTGAATCATTTTTGGTACAGTCCAAAAAAATCAATTTTCGGATGAAAAACGATGACTCCGGACATGTCGAACGTTCCCAAAATGGTCTATAATGATGAAATTTTAACATTTAATCTTTTGACTCTAAATGACTGTTGGATGTGAATTATGACAATTTCAACTAAAATAAGTGTGTTCAAAGTCATTTCTGTGACTGAAACGGGTCAAAATTGAAGCTTTTAAATAAGCAAAACTCTGTAAAAATGGCCATTTTGGTCACTGTGAGGGTTTAAAAAGTGGTTATTCAACATGAGGCACGATCCAATTGACATTTTGAATCATTTTTGGTACAGTCCAAAAAATTAATTTTCGGATGAAAAACGATGACTCCGGACATGTCAAACGTTCCCAAAATGGTCTATAATGATGAAATTTTAACATTTAATCTTTTGACTCTAAATGATTTTTTATATGTGAATTATGACTTTTTCAACTAAAATAAGTGTGTTTAAAGACATTTATGTGCCTGAAACGGGTCAAAATTGAAGCTTTTGAGTAAGCAAAACTCTGTAAAAATGGCAATTTTGGTCAATGTGAGGATTTAAAAGTGGTTATTCAACATGAGGCACGATCCAATTGACATTTTGAATCATTTTTGGTACAGTCCAAAAAATCAATTTTCGGATGAAAAACGATGACTCCGGACATGTCGAACGTTCCCAAAATGGTCTATAATGATGAAATTTTAACATTTAATCTTTTGACTCTAAATGACAGTTGGATGTGAATTATGACATTTTCAACTAAAATAAGTGTGTTTAAAGTCTTTTCTGTGCCTGAAACGGGTCAAAATTGAAGCTTTTGAGTAAGCAAAACTCAGTAAAAATGGCAATTTTGGTCACTGTGAGGGTTTAAAAAGTGGTTATTCAACATGAGGCACGATACAATTGACATTTTGAATCATTTTTGGTACAGTCCAAAAAATCAATTTTCGGATGAAAAACGATGACTCCGGACATGTCGAACGTTCCCAAAATGGTCTATAATGATGACATTTTAACATTTAATCTTTTGACTCTACATGACTGTTGGATGTGAATTATGACTTTTTCAACTAAAATAAGTGTGTTTAAAGTCATTTCTGTGCCTGAAAGGGGTCAAAATTGAAGCTTTTGAGTAAGCAAAACTCTGTAAAAATGGCAATTTTGGTCACAGTGAGGGGTTAAAAAGTGGTTATTCAACATGAGGCACGATCCAATTGACATTTTGAATCATTTTTGGTACAGTCCAAAAAATCAATTTTCGGATGAAAAACGATGACTCCGGACATGTCGAACGTTCCCAAAATGGTCTATAATGATGAAATTTTAACATTTAATCTTTTGACTCTAAAAGACTAATGGATGTGAATTATGACTTTTTCAACTAAAATAAGTGTGTTTAAAGTCATTTCTGTGACTGAAAGGGGTCAAAATTAAAGCTTTTGAGTAAGCAAAACTCTGTAAAAATGGCCATTTTGGTCACTCTGAGGGTTTAAAAAGTGGTTATTCAACATGAGGCACAATCCAATTGACATTTTGAATCATTTTTGATACAGTCCAAAGAAATCAATTTTCGGATGAAAAACGATGACTCCGGACATGTCGAACGTTCCCAAAATGGTCTATAATGATGAAATTTTAACATTTAATCTTTTGACTCTAAATGACTGTTGGATGTGAATTATGACAATTTCAACTAAAATAAGTGTGTTCAAAGTCATTTCTGTGACTGAAACGGGTCAAAATTGAAGCTTTTAAATAAGCAAAACTCTGTAAAAATGGCCATTTTGGTCACTGTGAGGGTTTAAAAAGTGGTTATTCAACATGAGGCACGATCCAATTGACATTTTGAATCTTTTTTGGTACAGTCCAAAAAATCAATTTTCGGATGAAAAACGATGACTCCGGACATGTCGAACGTTCCCAAAATGGTCTATAATGATGAAATTTTAACATTTAATCTTTTGACTCTAAATGACTGTTGGATGTGAATTATGACTTTTTCAACTAAAATAAGTGTGTTTAAAGTCATTTCTGTGACTGAAACGGGTCAAAATTGAAGCTTTTGAGTAAGCAAAACTCTGTAAAAATGGCCATTTTGGTCACTCTGAGGGTTTAAAAAGTGGGTATTCAACATGAGGCACAATCCAATTGACATTTTGAATCATTTTTGATACAGTCCAAAAAAATCAATTTTCGGATGAAAAACGATGACTCCGGACATGTCGAACGTTCCCAAAATGGTCTATAATGATGAAATTTTAACATTTAATCTTTTGACTCTAAATGACTGTTGGATGTGAATTATGACAATTTCAACTAAAATAAGTGTGTTCAAAGTCATTTCTGTGACTGAAACGGGTCAAAATTGAAGCTTTTAAATAAGCAAAACTCTGTAAAAATTGGCCATTTTGGTCACTGTGAAGGTTTAAAAAGTGGTTATTCAACATGAGGCACGATCCAATTGACATTTTGAATCATTTTTGGTACAGTCCAAAAAATCAATTTTCGGATGAAAAACGATGACTCCGGACATGTCAAACGTTCCCAAAATGGTCTATAATGATGAGATTTTAACATTTAATCTTTTGACTCTAAATGACTGTTGGATGTGAATTATGACTTTTTCAACTAAAATAAGTGTGTTTAAAGTCATTTCTGTGCATGAAACGGGTCAAAATTGAAGCTTTTGAGTAAGCAAAACTCTGTAAAAATGGCAATTTTGGTCACAGTGAGGGGTTAAAAAGTGGTTATTCAACATGAGGCACGATCCAATTGACATTTTGAATCATTTTTGGTACAGTCCAAAAAATCAATTTTCGGATGAAAAACGATGACTCCGGACATGTCGAACATTCCCAAAATGGTCTATAATGATGAAATTTTAACATTTAATCTTTTGACTCTAAATGACTGTTGGATGTGAATTATGACTTTTTCAACTAAAATAAGTGTATTTAAAGTCATTTCTGTGCCTGAAACGGGTCAAAATTGAAGCTTTTGAGTAAGCAAAACTCTGTAAAAATGGCAATTTTGGTCACTGTGAGGGTTTAAAAAGTGGTTATTCAACATGAGGCATGATCCAATTGACATTTTGAATCATTTTTGGTACAGTCCAAAAAATCAGTTTTCGGATGAAAAACGATGACTCCCGACATGTCGAACGTTCCCAAAATGGTCTATAATGATGAAATGTTAACATTTAATCTTTTGACTCTAAATTACTGTTGGATGTGAATTATGACTTTTTCAACTAAAATAAGTGTGTTTAAAGTCATTTCTGTGCCCGAAACTGGTCAAAATTGAAGCTTTTGAGTAAGCAAAACTCTGTAAAAATGGCAATTTTGGTCACTGTGAGGGTTTAAAAAATGGTTATTCAACATGAGGCACGATCCAATTGACATTTTGAATCATTTTTGTTACAGTCCAAAAAATCAATTTTCGGATGAAAAATGATGACTCCGGACATGTCAAACGTTCCCAAAATGGTCTATAATGATGAAATTTTACTTTTAATCATTTGACTCTAAATGACTGTTGGATGTGAATTATGACAATTTCAACTAAAATAAGTGTGTTCAAAGTCATTTCTGTGACTGAAACGGGTCAAAATTGAAGCTTTTAAATAAGCAAAACTCTGTAAAAATGGCCATTTTGGTCACTGTGAAGGTTTAAAAAGTGGTTATTCAACATGAGGCACGATCCAATTGACATTTTGAATCATTTTTGATACAGTCCAAAAAAATCAATTTTCGGATGAAAAACGATGACTCCGGACATGTCGAACGTTCCCAAAATGGTCTATAATGATGAAATTTTAACATTTAATCTTTTGACTCTAAATGACTGTTGGATGTGAATTATGACAATTTCAACTAAAATAAGTGTGTTCAAAGTCATTTCTGTGACTGAAACGGGTCAAAATTGAAGCTTTTAAATAAGCAAAACTCTGTAAAAATGGCCATTTTGGTCACTGTGAAGGTTTAAAAAGTGGTTATTCAACATGAGGCACGATCCAATTGACATTTTGAATCATTTTTGGTACAGTCCAAAAAATCAATTTTCGGATGAAAAACGATGACTCCGGACATGTCAAACGTTCCCAAAATGGTCTATAATGATGAGATTTTAACATTTAATCTTTTGACTCTAAATGACTGTTGGATGTGAATTATGACTTTTTCAACTAAAATAAGTGTGTTTAAAGTCATTTCTGTGCATGAAACGGGTCAAAATTGAAGCTTTTGAGTAAGCAAAACTCTGTAAAAATGGCAATTTTGGTCACAGTGAGGGGTTAAAAAGTGGTTATTCAACATGAGGCACGATCCAATTGACATTTTGAATCATTTTTGGTACAGTCCAAAAAATCAATTTTCGGATGAAAAACGATGACTCCGGACATGTCGAACATTCCCAAAATGGTCTATAATGATGAAATTTTAACATTTAATCTTTTGACTCTAAATGACTGTTGGATGTGAATTATGACTTTTTCAACTAAAATAAGTGTATTTAAAGTCATTTCTGTGCCTGAAACGGGTCAAAATTGAAGCTTTTGAGTAAGCAAAACTCTGTAAAAATGGCAATTTTGGTCACTGTGAGGGTTTAAAAAGTGGTTATTCAACATGAGGCATGATCCAATTGACATTTTGAATCATTTTTGGTACAGTCCAAAAAATCAGTTTTCGGATGAAAAACGATGACTCCCGACATGTCGAACGTTCCCAAAATGGTCTATAATGATGAAATGTTAACATTTAATCTTTTGACTCTAAATTACTGTTGGATGTGAATTATGACTTTTTCAACTAAAATAAGTGTGTTTAAAGTCATTTCTGTGCCCGAAACTGGTCAAAATTGAAGCTTTTGAGTAAGCAAAACTCTGTAAAAATGGCAATTTTGGTCACTGTGAGGGTTTAAAAAATGGTTATTCAACATGAGGCACGATCCAATTGACATTTTGAATCATTTTTGTTACAGTCCAAAAAATCAATTTTCGGATGAAAAATGATGACTCCGGACATGTCAAACGTTCCCAAAATGGTCTATAATGATGAAATTTTACTTTTAATCATTTGACTCTAAATGACTGTTGGATGTGAATTATGACAATTTCAACTAAAATAAGTGTGTTCAAAGTCATTTCTGTGACTGAAACGGGTCAAAATTGAAGCTTTTAAATAAGCAAAACTCTGTAAAAATGGCCATTTTGGTCACTGTGAAGGTTTAAAAAGTGGTTATTCAACATGAGGCACGATCCAATTGACATTTTGAATCATTTTTGATACAGTCCAAAAAAATCAATTTTCGGATGAAAAACGATGACTCCGGACATGTCGAACGTTCCCAAAATGGTCTATAATGATGAAATTTTAACATTTAATCTTTTGACTCTAAAAGACTGTTGGATGTGAATTATGACTTTTTCAACTAAAATAAGTGTGTTTAAAGTCATTTCTGTGACTGAAAGGGGTCAAAATTAAAGCTTTTGAGTAAGCAAAACTCTGTAAAAATGGCCATTTTGGTCACTCTGAGGGTTTAAAAAGTGGTTATTCAACATGAGGCACAATCCAATTGACATTTTGAATCATTTTTGATACAGTCCAAAAAAATCAATTTTCGGATGAAAAACGATGACTCCGGACATGTCGAACGTTCCCAAAATGGTCTATAATGATGAAATTTTAACATTTAATCTTTTGACTCTAAATGACTGTTGGATGTGAATTATGACAATTTCAACTAAAATAAGTGTGTTCAAAGTCATTTCTGTGACTGAAACGGGTCAAAATTGAAGCTTTTAAATAAGCAAAACTCTGTAAAAATGGCCATTTTGGTCACTGTGAGGGTTTAAAAAGTGGTTATTCAACATGAGGCACGATCCAATTGACATTTTGAATCATTTTTGGTACAGTCCAAAAAATTAATTTTCGGATGAAAAACGATGACTCCGGACATGTCAAACGTTCCCAAAATGGTCTATAATGATGAAATTTTAACATTTAATCTTTTGACTCTAAATGATTTTTTATATGTGAATTATGACTTTTTCAACTAAAATAAGTGTGTTTAAAGACATTTATGTGCCTGAAACGGGTCAAAATTGAAGCTTTTGAGTAAGCAAAACTCTGTAAAAATGGCAATTTTGGTCAATGTGAGGATTTAAAAGTGGTTATTCAACATGAGGCACGATCCAATTGACATTTTGAATCATTTTTGGTACAGTCCAAAAAATCAATTTTCGGATGAAAAACGATGACTCCGGACATGTCGAACGTTCCCAAAATGGTCTATAATGATGAAATTTTAACATTTAATCTTTTGACTCTAAATGACAGTTGGATGTGAATTATGACATTTTCAACTAAAATAAGTGTGTTTAAAGTCTTTTCTGTGCCTGAAACGGGTCAAAATTGAAGCTTTTGAGTAAGCAAAACTCAGTAAAAATGGCAATTTTGGTCACTGTGAGGGTTTAAAAAGTGGTTATTCAACATGAGGCACGATACAATTGACATTTTGAATCATTTTTGGTACAGTCCAAAAAATCAATTTTCGGATGAAAAACGATGACTCCGGACATGTCGAACGTTCCCAAAATGGTCTATAATGATGACATTTTAACATTTAATCTTTTGACTCTAAATGACTGTTGGATGTGAATTATGACTTTTTCAACTAAAATAAGTGTGTTTAAAGTCATTTCTGTGCCTGAAAGGGGTCAAAATTGAAGCTTTTGAGTAAGCAAAACTCTGTAAAAATGGCAATTTTGGTCACAGTGAGGGGTTAAAAAGTGGTTATTCAACATGAGGCACGATCCAATTGACATTTTGAATCATTTTTGGTACAGTCCAAAAAATCAATTTTCGGATGAAAAACGATGACTCCGGACATGTCGAACGTTCCCAAAATGGTCTATAATGATGAAATTTTAACATTTAATCTTTTGACTCTAAAAGACTAATGGATGTGAATTATGACTTTTTCAACTAAAATAAGTGTGTTTAAAGTCATTTCTGTGACTGAAAGGGGTCAAAATTAAAGCTTTTGAGTAAGCAAAACTCTGTAAAAATGGCCATTTTGGTCACTCTGAGGGTTTAAAAAGTGGTTATTCAACATGAGGCACAATCCAATTGACATTTTGAATCATTTTTGATACAGTCCAAAGAAATCAATTTTCGGATGAAAAACGATGACTCCGGACATGTCGAACGTTCCCAAAATGGTCTATAATGATGAAATTTTAACATTTAATCTTTTGACTCTAAATGACTGTTGGATGTGAATTATGACAATTTCAACTAAAATAAGTGTGTTCAAAGTCATTTCTGTGACTGAAACGGGTCAAAATTGAAGCTTTTAAATAAGCAAAACTCTGTAAAAATGGCCATTTTGGTCACTGTGAGGGTTTAAAAAGTGGTTATTCAACATGAGGCACGATCCAATTGACATTTTGAATCATTTTTGGTACAGTCCAAAAAATCAATTTTCGGATGAAAAACGATGACTCCGGACATGTCGAACGTTCCCAAAATGGTCTATAATGATGAAATTTTAACATTTAATCTTTTGACTCTAAATGACTGTTGGATGTGAATTATGACTTTTTCAACTAAAATAAGTGTGTTTAAAGTCATTTCTGTGACTGAAACGGGTCAAAATTGAAGCTTTTGAGTAAGCAAAACTCTGTAAAAATGGCCATTTTGGTCACTCTGAGGGTTTAAAAAGTGGGTATTCAACATGAGGCACAATCCAATTGACATTTTGAATCATTTTTGATACAGTCCAAAAAAATCAATTTTCGGATGAAAAACGATGACTCCGGACATGTCGAACGTTCCCAAAATGGTCTATAATGATGAAATTTTAACATTTAATCTTTTGACTCTAAATGACTGTTGGATGTGAATTATGACAATTTCAACTAAAATAAGTGTGTTCAAAGTCATTTCTGTGACTGAAACGGGTCAAAATTGAAGCTTTTAAATAAGCAAAACTCTGTAAAAATTGGCCATTTTGGTCACTGTGAAGGTTTAAAAAGTGGTTATTCAACATGAGGCACGATCCAATTGACATTTTGAATCATTTTTGGTACAGTCCAAAAAATCAATTTTCGGATGAAAAACGATGACTCCGGACATGTCAAACGTTCCCAAAATGGTCTATAATGATGAGATTTTAACATTTAATCTTTTGACTCTAAATGACTGTTGGATGTGAATTATGACTTTTTCAACTAAAATAAGTGTGTTTAAAGTCATTTCTGTGCATGAAACGGGTCAAAATTGAAGCTTTTGAGTAAGCAAAACTCTGTAAAAATGGCAATTTTGGTCACAGTGAGGGGTTAAAAAGTGGTTATTCAACATGAGGCACGATCCAATTGACATTTTGAATCATTTTTGGTACAGTCCAAAAAATCAATTTTCGGATGAAAAATGATGACTCCGGACATGTCGAACATTCCCAAAATGGTCTATAATGATGAAATTTTAACATTTAATCTTTTGACTCTAAATGACTGTTGGATGTGAATTATGACTTTTTCAACTAAAATAAGTGTATTTAAAGTCATTTCTGTGCCTGAAACGGGTCAAAATTGAAGCTTTTGAGTAAGCAAAACTCTGTAAAAATGGCAATTTTGGTCACTGTGAGGGTTTAAAAAGTGGTTATTCAACATGAGGCATGATCCAATTGACATTTTGAATCATTTTTGGTACAGTCCAAAAAATCTATTTTCGGATGAAAAAACGATGACTCCGGACATGTCGAACGTTCCCAAAATGGTCTATAATGATGAAATTTTAACATTTAATCTTTTGACTCTAAATGACTGTTGGATGTGAATTATGACTTTTTCAACTAAAATAAGTGTGTTTAAAGTCATTTCTGTGCCTGAAACGGGTCAAAATTGAAGCTTTTGAGTAAGCAAAACTCTGTAAAAATGGCAATTTTGGTCAATGTGAGGATTTAAAAAGTGGTTATTCAACATGAGGCACGATCCAATTGACATTTTGAATCATTTTTGGTACAGGCCAAAAAATCAATTTTCGGATGAAAAACGATGACTCCGGACATGTCAAACGTTCCCAAAATGGTCTATAATGATGAGATTTTAACATTTAATCTTTTGACTCTAAATGACTGTTGGATGTGAATTATGACTTTTTCAACTAAAATAAGTGTGTTTAAAGTCATTTCTGTGCATGAAACGGGTCAAAATTGAAGCTTTGAGTAAGCAAAACTCTGTAAAAATGGCAATTTTGGTCACAGTGAGGGGTTAAAAAGTGGTTATTCAACATGAGGCACGATCCAATTGACATTTTGAATCATTTTTGGTACAGTCCAAAAAATCAATTTTCGGATGAAAAACGATGACTCCGGACATGTCGAACGTTCCCAAAATGGTCTATAATGATGAAATTTTAACATTTAATCTTTTGACTCTAAATGACAGTTGGATGTGAATTATGACATTTTCAACTAAAATAAGTGTGTTTAAAGTCATTTCTGTGCCTGAAACGGGTCAAAATTGAAGCTTTTGAGTAAGCAAAACTCAGTAAAAATGGCAATTTTGGTCACTGTGAGGGTTTAAAAAGTGGTTATTCAACATGAGGCACGATACAATTGACATTTTGAATAATTTTTGGTACAGTCCAAAAAATCAATTTTCGGATGAAAAACGATGACTCCGGAAATGTCGAACGTTCCCAAAATGGTCTATAATGATGAAATTTTCACATTTAATCTTTTGACTCTAAATGACTGTTGGATGTGAATTATGACAATTTCAACTAAAATAAGTGTGTTTAAAGTCATTTCTGTGCCTGAAACGGGTCAAAATTGAAGCTTTTGAGTAAGCAAAACTCTGTAAAAATGGCAATTTTGGTCACTGTGAGGGTTTAAAAAGTGGTTATTCAACATGAGGCACGATCCAATTGTCATTTTGAATCATTTTTGGTACAGTCCAAAAAATCTATTTTCGGATGAAAAAACGATGACTCCGGACATGTCGAACGTTCCCAAAATGGTCTATAATGATGAAATTTTAACATTTAATCTTTTGACTCTAAATGACTGTTGGATGTGAATTATGACTTTTTCAACTAAAATAAGTGTGTTTAAAGTCATTTCTGTGCCTGAAACGGGTCAAAATTGAAGCTTTTGAGTAAGCAAAACTCTGTAAAAATGGCAATTTTGGTCAATGTGAGGATTTAAAAAGTGGTTATTCAACATGAGGCACGATCCAATTGACATTTTGAATCATTTTTGGTACAGGCCAAAAAATCAATTTTCGGATGAAAAACGATGACTCCGGACATGTCGAACGTTCCCAAAATGGTCTATAATGATGACATTTTAACATTTAATCTTTTGACTCTAAATGACTGTTGGATGTGAATTATGACTTTTTCAACTAAAATAAGTGTGTTTAAAGTCATTTCTGTGCCTGAAAGGGGTCAAAATTGAAGCTTTTGAGTAAGCAAAACTCTGTAAAAATGGCAATTTTGGTCACAGTGAGGGGTTAAAAAGTGGTTATTCAACATGAGGCACGATCCAATTGACATTTTGAATCATTTTTGGTACAGTCCAAAAAATCAATTTTCGGATGAAAAACGATGACTCCGGACATGTCGAACGTTCCCAAAATGGTCTATAATGATGAAATTTTAACATTTAATCTTTTGACTCTAAAAGACTGTTGGATGTGAATTATGACTTTTTCAACTAAAATAAGTGTGTTTAAAGTCATTTCTGTGACTGAAAGGGGTCAAAATTAAAGCTTTTGAGTAAGCAAAACTCTGTAAAAATGGCCATTTTGGTCACTCTGAGGGTTTAAAAAGTGGTTATTCAACATGAGGCACAATCCAATTGACATTTTGAATCATTTTTGATACAGTCCAAAAAAATCAATTTTCGGATGAAAAACGATGACTCCGGACATGTCGAACGTTCCCAAAATGGTCTATAATGATGAAATTTTAACATTTAATCTTTTGACTCTAAATGACTGTTGGATGTGAATTATGACAATTTCAACTAAAATAAGTGTGTTCAAAGTCATTTCTGTGACTGAAACGGGTCAAAATTGAAGCTTTTAAATAAGCAAAACTCTGTAAAAATGGCCATTTTGGTCACTGTGAGGGTTTAAAAAATGGTTATTCAACATGAGGCACGATCCAATTGACATTTTGAATCATTTTTGTTACAGTCCAAAAAATCAATTTTCGGATGAAAAACGATGACTCCGGACATGTCAAACGTTCCCAAAATGGTCTATAATGATGAAATTTTAACATTTAATCATTTGACTCTAAATGACTGTTGGATGTGAATTATGACTTTTTCAACTAAAATAAGTGTGTTTAAAGTTATTTCTGTGCCTGAAACAGGTCAAAATTAAAGCTTTTGAGTAAGCAAAACTCTGTAAAAATGGCAATTTTGGTCACTGTGAGGGTTTAAAAAGTGGTTATTCAACATGAGCCACGATCCAATTGACATTTTGAATCATTTTTGGTACAGTCCAAAAAATCAATTTTCGGATGAAAAACGATGACTCCGGACATGTCGAACGTTCCCAAAATGGTCTATAATGATGACATTTTAACATTTAATCTTTTGACTCTAAATGACTGTTGGATGTGAATTATGACTTTTTCAACTAAAATAAGTGTGTTTAAAGTCATTTCTGTGCCTGAAAGGGGTCAAAATTGAAGCTTTTGAGTAAGCAAAACTCTGTAAAAATGGCAATTTTGGTCACAGTGAGGGGTTAAAAAGTGGTTATTCAACATGAGGCACGATCCAATTGACATTTTGAATCATTTTTGGTACAGTCCAAAAAATCAATTTTCGGATGAAAAACGATGACTCCGGACATGTCGAACGTTCCCAAAATGGTCTATAATGATGAAATTTTAACATTTAATCTTTTGACTCTAAAAGACTGTTGGATGTGAATTATGACTTTTTCAACTAAAATAAGTGTGTTTAAAGTCATTTCTGTGACTGAAAGGGGTCAAAATTAAAGCTTTTGAGTAAGCAAAACTCTGTAAAAATGGCCATTTTGGTCACTCTGAGGGTTTAAAAAGTGGTTATTCAACATGAGGCACAATCCAATTGACATTTTGAATCATTTTTGATACAGTCCAAAAAAATCAATTTTCGGATGAAAAACGATGACTCCGGATATGTCGAACGTTCCCAAAATGGTCTATAATGATGAAATTTTAACATTTAATCTTTTGACTCTAAATGACTGTTGGATGTGAATTATGACAATTTCAACTAAAATAAGTGTGTTCAAAGTCATTTCTGTGACTGAAACGGGTCAAAATTGAAGCTTTTAAATAAGCAAAACTCTGTAAAAATGGCCATTTTGGTCACTGTGAGGGTTTAAAAAGTCGTTATTCAACATGAGGCACGATCCAATTGACATTTTGAATCATTTTTGGTACAGTCCAAAAAATCAATTTTCGGATGAAAAACGATGACTCCGGACATGTCGAACGTTCCCAAAATGGTCTATAATGATGACATTTTAACATTTAATCTTTTGACTCTAAATGACTGTTGGATGTGAATTATGACTTTTTCAACTAAAATAAGTGTGTTTAAAGTCATTTCTGTGCCTGAAACGGGTCAAAATTGAAACTTTTGAGTAAGCAAAACTCTGTAAAAATGGCAATTTTGGTCACTGTGAGGGTTTAAAAAGTGGTTATTCAACATGAGGCACGATCCAATTGTCATTTTGAATCATTTTTGGTACAGTCCAAAAAATCTATTTTCGGATGAAAAAACGATGACTCCGGACATGTCGAACGTTCCCAAAATGGTCTATAATGATGAAATTTTAACATTTAATCCTTTGACTCTAAATGACTGTTGGATGTGAATTATGACTTTTTCAACTAAAATAAGTGTGTTTAAAGTCATTTCTGTGCCTGAAACGGGTCAAAATTGAAGCTTTTGAGTAAGCAAAACTCTGTAAAAATGGCAATTTTGGTCAATGTGAGGATTTAAAAAGTGGTTATTCAACATGAGGCACGATCCAATTGACATTTTGAATCATTTTTGGTACAGGCCAAAAAATCAATTTTCGGATGAAAAACGATGACTCCGGACATGTCAAACGTTCCCAAAATGGTCTATAATGATGAGATTTTAACATTTAATCTTTTGACTCTAAATGACTGTTGGATGTGAATTATGACTTTTTCAACTAAAATAAGTGTGTTTAAAGTCATT
This sequence comes from Lissotriton vulgaris, assembly GCF_964263255.1. Classification (NCBI taxonomy): domain Eukaryota; kingdom Metazoa; phylum Chordata; class Amphibia; order Caudata; family Salamandridae; genus Lissotriton; species Lissotriton vulgaris. The sequence goes on from NW_028250245.1 coordinate 285,860, forward strand.
TCTGTGCATGAAACGGGTCAAAATTGAAGCTTTTGAGTAAGCAAAACTCTGTAAAAATGGCAATTTTGGTCACAGTGAGGGGTTAAAAAGTGGTTATTCAACATGAGGCACGATCCAATTGACATTTTGAATCATTTTTGGTACAGTCCAAAAAATCAATTTTCGGATGAAAAACGATGACTCCGGACATGTCGAACGTTCCCAAAATGGTCTATAATGATGAAATTTTAACATTTAATCTTTTGACTCTAAATGACTGTTGGATGTGAATTATGACTTTTTCAACTAAAATAAGTGTGTTTAAAGTCATTTCTGTGCCTGAAACGGGTCAAAATTGAAGCTTTTGAGTAAGCAAAACTCTGTAAAAATGGCAATTTTGGTCAATGTGAGGATTTAAAAAGTGGTTATTCAACATGAGGCACGATCCAATTGACATTTTTAATCATTTTTGGTACAGTCCAAAAAATCAATTTTCGGATGAAAAACGATGACTCCGGACATGTCAAACGTTCCCAAAATGGTCTATAATGATGAGATTTTAACATTTAATCTTTTGACTCTAAATGACTGTTGGATGTGAATTATGACTTTTTCAACTAAAATAAGTGTGTTTAAAGTCATTTCTGTGCATGAAACGGGTCAAAATTGAAGCTTTTGAGTAAGCAAAACTCTGTAAAAATGGCAATTTTGGTCACAGTGAGGGGTTAAAAAGTGGTTATTCAACATGAGGCACGATCCAATTGACATTTTGAATCATTTTTGGTACAGTCCAAAAAATCAATTTTCGGATGAAAAACGATGACTCCGGACATGTCGAACGTTCCCAAAATGGTCTATAATGATGAAATTTTAACATTTAATCTTTTGACTCTAAATGACAGTTGGATGTGAATTATGACATTTTCAACTAAAATAAGTGTGTTTAAAGTCATTTCTGTGCCTGAAACGGGTCAAAATTGAAGCTTTTGAGTAAGCAAAACTCAGTAAAAATGGCAATTTTGGTCACTGTGAGGGTTTAAAAAGTGGTTATTCAACATGAGGCACGATACAATTGACATTTTGAATCATTTTTGGTACAGTCCAAAAAAATCAATTTTCAGATGAAAAACGATGACTCCGGACATGTCGAACGTTCCCAAAATGGTCTATAATGATGACATTTTAACATTTAATCTTTTGACTCTAAATGACTGTTGGATGTGAATTATGACTTTTTCAACTAAAATAAGTGTGTTTAAAGTCATTTCTGTGCCTGAAAGGGGTCAAAATTGAAGCTTTTGAGTAAGAAAAACTCTGTAAAAATGGCAATTTTGGTCACAGTGAGGGGTTAAAAAGTGGTTATTCAACATGAGGCACGATCCAATTGACATTTTGAATCATTTTTGGTACAGTCCAAAAAATCAATTTTCGGATGAAAAACGATGACTCCGGACATGTCGAACGTTCCCAAAATGGTCTATAATGATGAAATTTTAACATTTAATCTTTTGACTCTAAAAGACTGTTGGATGTGAATTATGACTTTTTCAACTAAAATAAGTGTGTTTAAAGTCATTTCTGTGACTGAAAGGGGTCAAAATTAAAGCTTTTGAGTAAGCAAAACTCTGTAAAAATGGCCATTTTGGTCACTCTGAGGGTTTAAAAAGTGGTTATTCAACATGAGGCACAATCCAATTGACATTTTGAATCATTTTTGATACAGTCCAAAAAAATCAATTTTCGGATGAAAAACGATGACTCCGGACATGTCGAACGTTCCCAAAATGGTCTATAATGATGAAATTTTAACATTTAATCATTTGACTCTAAATGACTGTTGGATGTGAATTATGACTTTTTCAACTAAAATAAGTGTGTTTAAAGTTATTTCTGTGCCTGAAACAGGTCAAAATTAAAGCTTTTGAGTAAGCAAAACTCTGTAAAAATGGCAATTTTGGTCACTGTGAGGGTTTAAAAAGTGGTTATTCAACATGAGCCACGATCCAATTGACATTTTGAATCATTTTTGGTACAGTCCAAAAAATCAATTTTCGGATGAAAAACGATGACTCCGGACATGTCGAACGTTCCCAAAATGGTCTATAATGATGACATTTTAACATTTAATCTTTTGACTCTAAATGACTGTTGGATGTGAATTATGACTTTTTCAACTAAAATAAGTGTGTTTAAAGTCATTTCTGTGACTGAAAGGGGTCAAAATTAAAGCTTTTGAGTAAGCAAAACTCTGTAAAAATGGCCATTTTGGTCACTCTGAGGGTTTAAAAAGTGGTTATTCAACATGAGGCACAATCCAATTGACATTTTGAATCATTTTTGATACAGTCCAAAAAAATCAATTTTCGGATGAAAAACGATGACTCCGGATATGTCGAACGTTCCCAAAATGGTCTATAATGATGAAATTTTAACATTTAATCTTTTGACTCTAAATGACTGTTGGATGTGAATTATGACAATTTCAACTAAAATAAGTGTGTTCAAAGTCATTTCTGTGACTTAAACGGGTCAAAATTGAAGCTTTTAAATAAGCAAAACTCTGTAAAAATGGCCATTTTGGTCACTGTGAGGGTTTAAAAAGTTGTTATTCAACATGAGGCACGATCCAATTGACATTTTGAATCATTTTTGGTACAGTCCAAAAAATCAATTTTCGGATGAAAAACGATGACTCCGGACATGTCGAACGTTCCCAAAATGGTCTATAATGATGACATTTAAACATTTAATCTTTTGACTCTAAATGACTGTTGGATGTGAATTATGACTTTTTCAACTAAAATAAGTGTGTTTAAAGTCATTTCTGTGACTGAAACGGGTCAAAATTGAAGCTTTTGAGTAAGCAAAACTCTGTAAAAATGGCCATTTTGGTCACTCTGAGGGTTTAAAAAGTGGTTATTCAACATGAGGCACAATCCAATTGACATTTTGAATCATTTTTGATACAGTCCAAAAAAATCAATTTTCGGATGAAAAACGATGACTCCGGACATGTCGAACGTTCCCAAAATGGTCTATAATGATGAAATTTTAACATTTAATCTTTTGACTCTAAATGACTGTTGGATGTGAATTATGACAATTTCAACTAAAATAAGTGTGTTCAAAGTCATTTCTGTGACTGAAACGGGTCAAAATTGAAGCTTTTAAATAAGCAAAACTCTGTAAAAATGGCCATTTTGGTCACTGTGAGGGTTTAAAAAATGGTTATTCAACATGAGGCACGATCCAATTGACATTTTGAATCATTTTTGTTACAGTCCAAAAAATCAATTTTCGGATGAAAAACGATGACTCCGGACATGTCAAACGTTCCCAAAATGGTCTATAATGATGAAATTTTAACATTTAATCATTTGACTCTAAATGACTGTTGGATGTGAATTATGACTTTTTCAACTAAAATAAGTGTGTTTAAAGTTATTTCTGTGCCTGAAACAGGTCAAAATTAAAGCTTTTGAGTAAGCAAAACTCTGTAAAAATGGCAATTTTGGTCACTGTGAGGGTTTAAAAAGTGGTTATTCAACATGAGCCACGATCCAATTGACATTTTGAATCATTTTTGGTACAGTCCAAAAAATCAATTTTCGGATGAAAAACGATGACTCCGGACATGTCGAACGTTCCCAAAATGGTCTATAATGATGACATTTTAACATTTAATCTTTTGACTCTAAATGACTGTTGGATGTGAATTATGACTTTTTCAACTAAAATAAGTGTGTTTAAAGTCATTTCTGTGCCTGAAAGGGGTCAAAATTGAAGCTTTTGAGTAAGCAAAACTCTGTAAAAATGGCAATTTTGGTCACAGTGAGGGGTTAAAAAGTGGTTATTCAACATGAGGCACGATCCAATTGACATTTTGAATCATTTTTGGTACAGTCCAAAAAATCAATTTTCGGATGAAAAACGATGACTCCGGACATGTCGAACGTTCCCAAAATGGTCTATAATGATGAAATTTTAACATTTAATCTTTTGACTCTAAAAGACTGTTGGATGTGAATTATGACTTTTTCAACTAAAATAAGTGTGTTTAAAGTCATTTCTGTGACTGAAAGGGGTCAAAATTAAAGCTTTTGAGTAAGCAAAACTCTGTAAAAATGGCCATTTTGGTCACTCTGAGGGTTTAAAAAGTGGTTATTCAACATGAGGCACAATCCAATTGACATTTTGAATCATTTTTGATACAGTCCAAAAAAATCAATTTTCGGATGAAAAACGATGACTCCGGATATGTCGAACGTTCCCAAAATGGTCTATAATGATGAAATTTTAACATTTAATCTTTTGACTCTAAATGACTGTTGGATGTGAATTATGACAATTTCAACTAAAATAAGTGTGTTCAAAGTCATTTCTGTGACTGAAACGGGTCAAAATTGAAGCTTTTAAATAAGCAAAACTCTGTAAAAATGGCCATTTTGGTCACTGTGAGGGTTTAAAAAGTCGTTATTCAACATGAGGCACGATCCAATTGACATTTTGAATCATTTTTGGTACAGTCCAAAAAATCAATTTTCGGATGAAAAACGATGACTCCGGACATGTCGAACGTTCCCAAAATGGTCTATAATGATGACATTTTAACATTTAATCTTTTGACTCTAAATGACTGTTGGATGTGAATTATGACTTTTTCAACTAAAATAAGTGTGTTTAAAGTCATTTCTGTGCCTGAAACGGGTCAAAATTGAAACTTTTGAGTAAGCAAAACTCTGTAAAAATGGCAATTTTGGTCACTGTGAGGGTTTAAAAAGTGGTTATTCAACATGAGGCACGATCCAATTGTCATTTTGAATCATTTTTGGTACAGTCCAAAAAATCTATTTTCGGATGAAAAAACGATGACTCCGGACATGTCGAACGTTCCCAAAATGGTCTATAATGATGAAATTTTAACATTTAATCTTTTGACTCTAAATGACTGTTGGATGTGAATTATGACTTTTTCAACTAAAATAAGTGTGTTTAAAGTCATTTCTGTGCCTGAAACGGGTCAAAATTGAAGCTTTTGAGTAAGCAAAACTCTGTAAAAATGGCAATTTTGGTCAATGTGAGGATTTAAAAAGTGGTTATTCAACATGAGGCACGATCCAATTGACATTTTGAATCATTTTTGGTACAGGCCAAAAAATCAATTTTCGGATGAAAAACGATGACTCCGGACATGTCAAACGTTCCCAAAATGGTCTATAATGATGAGATTTTAACATTTAATCTTTTGACTCTAAATGACTGTTGGATGTGAATTATGACTTTTTCAACTAAAATAAGTGTGTTTAAAGTCATTTCTGTGCATGAAACGGGTCAAAATTGAAGCTTTTGAGTAAGCAAAACTCTGTAAAAATGGCAATTTTGGTCACAGTGAGGGGTTAAAAAGTGGTTATTCAACATGAGGCACGATCCAATTGACATTTTGAATCATTTTTGGTACAGTCCAAAAAATCAATTTTCGGATGAAAAACGATGACTCCGGACATGTCGAACGTTCCCAAAATGGTCTATAATGATGAAATTTTAACATTTAATCTTTTGACTCTAAATGACTGTTGGATGTGAATTATGACTTTTTCAACTAAAATAAGTGTGTTTAAAGTCATTTCTGTGCCTGAAACGGGTCAAAATTGAAGCTTTTGAGTAAGCAAAACTCTGTAAAAATGGCAATTTTGGTCAATGTGAGGATTTAAAAAGTGGTTATTCAACATGAGGCACGATCCAATTGACATTTTTAATCATTTTTGGTACAGTCCAAAAAATCAATTTTCGGATGAAAAACGATGACTCCGGACATGTCAAACGTTCCCAAAATGGTCTATAATGATGAGATTTTAACATTTAATCTTTTGACTCTAAATGACTGTTGGATGTGAATTATGACTTTTTCAACTAAAATAAGTGTGTTTAAAGTCATTTCTGTGCATGAAACGGGTCAAAATTGAAGCTTTTGAGTAAGCAAAACTCTGTAAAAATGGCAATTTTGGTCACAGTGAGGGGTTAAAAAGTGGTTATTCAACATGAGGCACGATCCAATTGACATTTTGAATCATTTTTGGTACAGTCCAAAAAATCAATTTTCGGATGAAAAACGATGACTCCGGACATGTCGAACGTTCCCAAAATGGTCTATAATGATGAAATTTTAACATTTAATCTTTTGACTCTAAATGACAGTTGGATGTGAATTATGACATTTTCAACTAAAATAAGTGTGTTTAAAGTCATTTCTGTGCCTGAAACGGGTCAAAATTGAAGCTTTTGAGTAAGCAAAACTCAGTAAAAATGGCAATTTTGGTCACTGTGAGGGTTTAAAAAGTGGTTATTCAACATGAGGCACGATACAATTGACATTTTGAATCATTTTTGGTACAGTCCAAAAAATCAATTTTCAGATGAAAAACGATGACTCCGGACATGTCGAACGTTCCCAAAATGGTCTATAATGATGACATTTTAACATTTAATCTTTTGACTCTAAATGACTGTTGGATGTGAATTATGACTTTTTCAACTAAAATAAGTGTGTTCAAAGTCATTTCTGTGCCTGAAAGGGGTCAAAATTGAAGCTTTTGAGTAAGCAAAACTCTGTAAAAATGGCAATTTTGGTCACAGTGAGGGGTTAAAAAGTGGTTATTCAACATGAGGCACGATCCAATTGACATTTTGAATCATTTTTGGTACAGTCCAAAAAATCAATTTTCGGATGAAAAACGATGACTCCGGACATGTCGAACGTTCCCAAAATGGTCTATAATGATGAAATTTTAACATTTAATCTTTTGACTCTAAAAGACTGTTGGATGTGAATTATGACTTTTTCAACTAAAATAAGTGTGTTTAAAGTCATTTCTGTGACTGAAAGGGGTCAAAATTAAAGCTTTTGAGTAAGCAAAACTCTGTAAAAATGGCCATTTTGGTCACTCTGAGGGTTTAAAAAGTGGTTATTCAACATGAGGCACAATCCAATTGACATTTTGAATCATTTTTGATACAGTCCAAAAAAATCAATTTTCGGATGAAAAACGATGACTCCGGATATGTCGAACGTTCCCAAAATGGTCTATAATGATGAAATTTTAACATTTAATCTTTTGACTCTAAATGACTGCTGGATGTGAATTATGACAATTTCAACTAAAATAAGTGTGTTCAAAGTCATTTCTGTGACTGAAACGGGTCAAAATTGAAGCTTTTGAGTAAGCAAAACTCTGTAAAAATGGCCATTTTGGTCACTCTGAGGGTTTAAAAAGTGGTTATTCAACATGAGGCACAATCCAATTGACATTTTGAATCATTTTTGATACAGTCCAAAAAAATCAATTTTCGGATGAAAAACGATGACTCCGGACATGTCGAACGTTCCCAAAATGGTCTATAATGATGAAATTTTAACATTTAATCATTTGACTCTAAATGACTGTTGGATGTGAATTATGACTTTTTCAACTAAAATAAGTGTGTTTAAAGTTATTTCTGTGCCTGAAACAGGTCAAAATTAAAGCTTTTGAGTAAGCAAAACTCTGTAAAAATGGCAATTTTGGTCACTGTGAGGGTTTAAAAAGTGGTTATTCAACATGAGCCACGATCCAATTGACATTTTGAATCATTTTTGGTACAGTCCAAAAAATCAATTTTCGGATGAAAAACGATGACTCCGGACATGTCGAACGTTCCCAAAATGGTCTATAATGATGACATTTTAACATTTAATCTTTTGACTCTAAATGACTGTTGGATGTGAATTATGACTTTTTCAACTAAAATAAGTGTGTTTAAAGTCATTTCTGTGCCTGAAAGGGGTCAAAATTGAAGCTTTTGAGTAAGCAAAACTCTGTAAAAATGGCAATTTTGGTCACAGTGAGGGGTTAAAAAGTGGTTATTCAACATGAGGCACGATCCAATTGACATTTTGAATCATTTTTGGTACAGTCCAAAAAATCAATTTTCGGATGAAAAACGATGACTCCGGACATGTCGAACGTTCCCAAAATGGTCTATAATGATGAAATTTTAACATTTAATCTTTTGACTCTAAAAGACTGTTGGATGTGAATTATGACTTTTTCAACTAAAATAAGTGTGTTTAAAGTCATTTCTGTGACTGAAAGGGGTCAAAATTAAAGCTTTTGAGTAAGCAAAACTCTGTAAAAATGGCCATTTTGGTCACTCTGAGGGTTTAAAAAGTGGTTATTCAACATGAGGCACAATCCAATTGACATTTTGAATCATTTTTGATACAGTCCAAAAAAATCAATTTTCGGATGAAAAACGATGACTCCGGATATGTCGAACGTTCCCAAAATGGTCTATAATGATGAAATTTTAACATTTAATCTTTTGACTCTAAATGACTGTTGGATGTGAATTATGACAATTTCAACTAAAATAAGTGTGTTCAAAGTCATTTCTGTGACTGAAACGGGTCAAAATTGAAGCTTTTGAGTAAGCAAAACTCTGTAAAAATGGCCATTTTGGTCACTCTGAGGGTTTAAAAAGTGGTTATTCAACATGAGGCACAATCCAATTGACATTTTGAATCATTTTTGATACAGTCCAAAAAAATCAATTTTCGGATGAAAAACGATGACTCCGGACATGTCGAACGTTCCCAAAATGGTCTATAATGATGAAATTTTAACATTTAATCATTTGACTCTAAATGACTGTTGGATGTGAATTATGACTTTTTCAACTAAAATAAGTGTGTTTAAAGTTATTTCTGTGCCTGAAACAGGTCAAAATTAAAGCTTTTGAGTAAGCAAAACTCTGTAAAAATGGCAATTTTGGTCACTGTGAGGGTTTAAAAAGTGGTTATTCAACATGAGCCACGATCCAATTGACATTTTGAATCATTTTTGGTACAGTCCAAAAAATCAATTTTCGGATGAAAAACGATGACTCCGGACATGTCGAACGTTCCCAAAATGGTCTATAATGATGACATTTTAACATTTAATCTTTTGACTCTAAATGACTGTTGGATGTGAATTATGACTTTTTCAACTAAAATAAGTGTGTTTAAAGTCATTTCTGTGCCTGAAAGGGGTCAAAATTGAAGCTTTTGAGTAAGCAAAACTCTGTAAAAATGGCAATTTTGGTCACAGTGAGGGGTTAAAAAGTGGTTATTCAACATGAGGCACGATCCAATTGACATTTTGAATCATTTTTGGTACAGTCCAAAAAATCAATTTTCGGATGAAAAACGATGACTCCGGACATGTCGAACGTTCCCAAAATGGTCTATAATGATGACATTTTAACATTTAATCTTTTGACTCTAAATGACTGTTGGATGTGAATTATGACTTTTTCAACTAAAATAAGTGTGTTTAAAGTCATTTCTGTGACTGAAACGGGTCAAAATTGAAGCTTTTGAGTAAGCAAAACTCTGTAAAAATGGCCATTTTGGTCACTCTGAGGGTTTAAAAAGTGGTTATTCAACATGAGGCACAATCCAATTGACATTTTGAATCATTTTTGATACAGTCCAAAAAAATCAATTTTCGGATGAAAAACGATGACTCCGGACATGTCGAACGTTCCCAAAATGGTCTATAATGATGAAATTTTAACATTTAATCTTTTGACTCTAAATGACTGTTGGATGTGAATTATGACAATTTCAACTAAAATAAGTGTGTTCAAAGTCATTTCTGTGACTGAAACGGGTCAAAATTGAAGCTTTTGAGTAAGCAAAACTCTGTAAAAATGGCAATTTTGGTCACAGTGAGGGGTTAAAAAGTGGTTATTCAACATGAGGCACGATCCAATTGAATTTTGAATCATTTTTGGTACAGTCCAAAAATTCAATTTTCGGATGAAAAACGATGACTCCGGACATGTCGAACATTCCCAAAATGGTCTATAATGATGAAATTTTAACATTTAATCTTTTGACTCTAAATGACTGTTGGATGTGAATTATGACTTTTTCAACTAAAATAAGTGTATTTAAAGTCATTTCTGTGCCTGAAACGGGTCAAAATTGAAGCTTTTGAGTAAGCAAAACTCTGTAAAAATGGCAATTTTGGTCACTGTGAGGGTTTAAAAAGTGGTTATTCAACATGAGGCACGATCCAATTGACATTTTGAATCATTTTTGGTACAGTCCAAAAAATCAGTTTTCGGATGAAAAACGATGACTCCTGACATGTCGAACGTTCCCAAAATGGTCTATAATGATGAAATGTTAACATTTAATCTTTTGACTCTAAATTACTGTTGGATGTGAATTATGACTTTTTCAACTAAAATAAGTGTGTTTAAAGTCATTTCTGTGCCCGAAACTGGTCAAAATTGAAGCTTTTGAGTAAGCAAAACTCTGTAAAAATGGCAATTTTGGTCACTGTGAGGGTTTAAAAAATGATTATTCAACATGAGGCACGATCCAATTGACATTTTGAATCATTTTTGTTACAGTCCAAAAAATCAATTTTCGGATGAAAAACGATGACTCCGGACATGTCAAACGTTCCCAAAATGGTCTATAATGATGAAATTTTAACATTTAATCATTTGACTCTAAATGACTGTTGGATGTGAATTATGACTTTTTCAACTAAAATAAGTGTGTTTAAAGTTATTTCTGTGCCTGAAACAGGTCAAAATTAAAGCTTTTGAGTAAGCAAAACTCTGTAAAAATGGCAATTTTGGTCACTGTGAGGGTTTAAAAAGTGGTTATTCAACATGAGCCACGATCCAATTGACATTTTGAATCATTTTTGGTACAGTCCAAAAACTCAATTTTCGGATGAAAAACGATGACTCCGGACATGTCGAACGTTCCCAAAATGGTCTATAATGATGAAATTTTCACATTTAATCTTTTGACTCTAAATGACTGTTGGATGTGAATTATGACAATTTCAACTAAAATAAGTGTGTTTAAAGTCATTTCTGTGCCTGAAACGGGTCAAAATTGAAGCATTTGAGTAAGCAAAACTCTGTAAAAATGGCAATTTTGGTCACTGTGAGGGTTTAAAAAGTGGTTATTCAACATGAGGCACGATCCAATTGTCATTTTGAATCATTTTTGGTACAGTCCAAAAAATCTATTTTCGGATGAAAAAACGATGACTCCGGACATGTCGAACGTTCCCAAAATGGTCTATAATGATGAAATTTTAACATTTAATCTTTTGACTCTAAATGACTGTTGGATGTGAATTATGACTTTTTCAACTAAAATAAGTGTGTTTAAAGTCATTTCTGTGCCTGAAACGCGTCTAAATTGAAGCTTTTGAGTAAGCAAAACTCTGTAAAAATGGCAATTTTGGTCAATGTGAGGATTTAAAAAGTGGTTATTCAACATGAGGCACGATCCAATTGACATTTTGAATCATTTTTGGTACAGTCCAAAAAATCTATTTTCGGATGAAAAACGATGACTCCGGACATGTCAAACGTTCCCAAAATGGTCTATAATGATGAGATTTTAACATTTAATCTTTTGACTCTAAATGACTGTTGGATGTGAATTATGACTTTTTCAACTAAAATAAGTGTGTTTAAAGTCATTTCTGGGCATGAAACGGGTCAAAATTGAAGCTTTTGAGTAAGCAAAACTCTGTAAAAATGGCAATTTTGGTCACAGTGAGGGGTTAAAAAGTGGTTATTCAACATGAGGCACGATCCAATTGACATTTTGAATCATTTTTGGTACAGTCCAAAAAATCAATTTTCGGATGAAAAACGATGACTCCGGACATGTCGAACATTCCCAAAATGGTCTATAATGATGAAATTTTAACATTTAATCTTTTGACTCTAAATGACTGTTGGATGTGAATTATGACTTTTTCAACTAAAATAAGTGTGTTTAAAGTCATTTCTGTGCCTGAAACGGGTCAAAATTGAAGCTTTTGAGTAAGCAAAACTCTGTAAAAATGGCAATTTTGGTCACTGTGAGGGTTTAAAAAGTGGTTATTCAACATGAGGCACGATCCAATTGACATTTTGAATCATTTTTGGTACAGTCCAAAAAATCAGTTTTCGGATGAAAAACGATGACTCCCGACATGTCGAACGTTCCCAAAATGGTCTATAATGATGAAATGTTAACATTTAATCTTTTGATTCTAAATGACTGTTGGATGTGAATTATGACTTTTTCAACTAAAATAAGTGTGTTTAAAGTCATTTCTGTGCCCGAAACTGGTCAAAATTGAAGCTTTTGAGTAAGCAAAACTCTGTAAAAATGGCAATTTTGGTCACTGTGAGGGTTTAAAAAGTGGTTATTCAACATGAGGCACGATCCAATTGACATTTTGAATCATTTTTGGTACAGTCCAAAAAAAAAATTTTCGGATGAAAAACGATGACTCCGGACAAGTCAAACGTTCCCAAAATGGTCTATAATGATGAAATTTTAACATTTAATCTTTTGACTGTAAATGACTGTTGGATTTGAATTATGACTTCTTCAACTAAAAGAAGTGTGTTTAAAGTCATTTCTGTGCCCGAAACTGGTCAAAATTGAAGCTTTTGAGTAAGCAAAACTCTGTAAAAATGGCAATTTTGGTCACTGTGAGGGTTTAAAAAGTGGTTATTCAACATGAGGCACGATCCAATTGACATTTTGAATCATTTTTGTTACAGTCCAAAAAATCAATTTTCGGATGAAAAACGATGACTCCGGACATGTCAAACGTTCCCAAAATGGTCTATAATGATGAAATTTTAACATTTAATCATTTGACTCTAAATGACTGTTGGATGTGAATTATGACTTTTTCAACTAAAATAAGTGTGTTTAAAGTTATTTCTGTGCCTGAAACAGGTCAAAATTGAAGCTTTTGAGTAAGCAAAACTCTGTAAAAATGGCAATTTTGGTCACTGTGAGGGTTTAAAAAGTGGTTATTCAACATGAGGCACGATCCAATTGACATTTTGAATCATTTTTGTTACAGTCCAAAAAATCAATTTTCGGATGAAAAACGATGACTCCGGACATGTCAAACGTTCCCAAAATGGTCTATAATGATGAAATTTTAACATTTAATCATTTGACTCTAAATGACTGTTGGATGTGAATTATGACTTTTTCAACTAAAATAAGTGTGTTTAAAGTTATTTCTGTGCCTGAAACAGGTCAAAATTAAAGCTTTTGAGTAAGCAAAACTCTGTAAAAATGGCAATTTTGGTCACTGTGAGGGTTTAAAAAGTGGTTATTCAACATGAGCCACGATCCAATTGACATTTTGAATCATTTTTGGTACATCCAAAAAACCAATTTTCGAAAGAAAAACGATGACTCCGGACATGTCGAACGTTCCCAAAATGGTCTATAATGATGAAATTTTAACATTTAATCATTTGACTCTAAATGACTGTTGGATGTGAATTATGACTTTTTCAACTAAAATAAGTGTGTTTAAAGTTATTTCTGTGCCTGAAACAGGTCAAAATTAAAGCTTTTGAGTAAGCAAAACTCTGTAAAAATGGCAATTTTGGTCACTGTGAGGGTTTAAAAAGTGGTTATGCAACATGAGGCTTGATCCAATTGACATTTTGAATCATTTTTGGTACAGTCCAAAAAATCAATTTTCGGATGAAAAAACGATGACTCCGGACATGTCGAACGTTCCCAAAATGGTCTATAATGATGAAATTTTAACATTTAATCTTTTGACTCTAAATGACTGTTGGATGTGAATTATGACTTTTTCAACTAAAATAAGTGTGTTTAAAGTCATTTCTGTGCCTGAAACGGGTCTAAATTGAAGCTTTTGAGTAAGCAAAACTCTGTAAAAATGGCAATTTTGGTCAATGTGAGGATTTAAAAAGTGGTTATTCAACATGAGGCACGATCCAATTGACATTTTGAATCATTTTTGGTACAGTCCAAAAAAAAAATTTTCGGATGAAAAACGATGACTCCGGACAAGTCAAACGTTCCCAAAATGGTCTATAATGATGAAATTTTAACATTTAATCTTTTGACTGTAAATGACTGTTGGATTTGAATTATGACTTCTTCAACTAAAAGAAGTGTGTTTAAAGTCATTTCTGTGCCTGAAACGGGTCAAAATTGAAGCTTTTGAGTAAGCAAAACTCTGTAAAAATGGACATTTTGGTCACTATGAGGGTTTAAAAAGTGGTTATTCAACATGAGGCACGATCCAATTGACATTTTGAATCATTTTTGGTACAGTCCAAAAAATCAATTTTCGGATGAAAAACGATGACTCCGGACATGTCAAACGTTCCCAAAATGGTCTATAATGATGACATTTTAACATTTAATCTTTTGACTCTAAATGACAGTTGGATGTGAATTATGACATTTTCAACTAAAATAAGTGTGTTTAAAGTCATTTCTGTGCCTGAAACGGGTCAAAATTGAAGCTTTTTAGTAAGCAAAACTCAGTAAAAATGGCAATTTTGGTCACTGTGAGGGTTTAAAAAGTGGTTATTCAACATGAGGCACGATCCAATTGACATTTTGAATCATTTTTGGTACATCCAAAATACCAATTTTCGGATAAAAAACGATGACTCCGGACATGTCGAATGTTCCCAAAATGGTCTATAATGATGAAATTTTAACATTTAATCTTTTGACTCTAAATGACTGTTGGATGTGAATTATGACAATTTCAACTAAAATAAGTGTGTTCAAAGTCATTTTTGTGACTGAAACGGGTCAAAATTGAAGCTTTTAAATAAGCAAAACTCTGTAAAAATGGCCATTTTGGTCACTGTGAGGGTTTAAAAAGTGGTTATTCAACATGAGGCACGATCCAATTGACATTTTGAATCATTTTTGGTACAGTCCAAAAAATCAATTTTCGGATGAAAAACGATGACTCCGGACATGTCAAACGTTCCCAAAATGGTCTATAATGATGAAATTTTAACATTTAATCTTTTGACTCTAAATGACTGTTGGATGTGAATTATGACTTTTTCAACTAAAATAAGTGTGTTTAAAGTCATTTCTGTGCCTGAAACGGGTCAAAATTGAAGCTTTTGAGTAAGCAAATCTCTGTAAAAATGGCAATTTTGGTCACAGTGAGGGGTTAAAAAGTGGTTATTCAACATGAGGCACGATCCAATTGACATTTTGAATCATTTTTGGTACAGTCCAAAAAATCAATTTTCGGATGAAAAACGATGACTCCGGACATGTTGAACATTCCCAAAATGGTCTATAATGATGAAATTTTAACATATAATCTTTTGACTCTAAATGACTGTTGGATGTGAATTATGACTTTTTCAACTAAAATAAGTGTGTTTAAAGTCATTTCTGTGCTTGAAACGGGTCAAAATTGAAGCTTTTGAGTAAGCAAAACTCTGTAAAAATGGCAATTTTGGTCACTGTGAGGGTTTAAAAAGTGGTTATTCAACATGAGGCACGATCCAATTGACATTTTGAATCATTTTTGGTACAGTCCAAAAAATCAATTTTCGGATGAAAAACGATGACTCCGGACATGTCGAACGTTCCCAAAATGGTCTATAATGATGAAATTTTAACATTTAATCTTTTGACTCTAAATGACAGTTGGATGTGAATTATGACTTTTTCAACTAAAATAAGTGTGTTTAAAGTCATTTCTGTGCCCGAAACTGGTCAAAATTGAAGCTTTTGAGTAAGCAAAACTCTGTAAAAATGGCAATTTTGGTCACTCTGAGGGTTTAAAAAATGGTTATTCAACATGAGGCACGATCCAATTGACATTTTGAATCATTTTTGGTACAGTCCAAAAAATCAATTTTCGGATGAAAAACGATGACTCCGGACATGTCGAACGTTCCCAAAATGGTCTATAATGATGAAATTTTAACATTTAATCTTTTGACTCTAAATGACAGTTGGATGTGAATTATGACATTTTCAACTAAAATAAGTGTGTTTAAAGTCATTTCTGTGCCTGAAACGGGTCAAAATTGAAGCTTTTGAGTAAGCAAAACTCTGTAAAAATGGCAATTTTGGTCACAGTGAGGGGTTAAAAAGTGGTTATTCAACATGAGGCACGATCCAATTGACATTTTGAATCATTTTTGGTACAGTCCAAAAAATCAATTTTCGGATGAAAAACGATGACTCCGGACATGTCGAACGTTCCCAAAATGGTCTATAATGATGAAATTTTAACATTTAATCTTTTGATTCTAAATGACTGTTGGATGTGAATTATGACTTTTTCAACTAAAATAAGTGTGTTTAAAGTCATTTCTGTGCCCGAAACTGGTCAAAATTGAAGCTTTTGAGTAAGCAAAACTCTGTAAAAATGGCAATTTTGGTCACTGTGAGGGTTTAAAAAGTGGTTATTCAACATGAGGCACGATCCAATTGACATTTTGAATCATTTTTGTTACAGTCCAAAAAATCAATTTTCGGATGAAAAACGATGACTCCGGACATGTCAAACGTTCCCAAAATGGTCTATAATGATGAAATTTTAACATTTAATCATTTGACTCTAAATGACTGTTGGATGTGAATTATGACTTTTTCAACTAAAATAAGTGTGTTTAAAGTTATTTCTGTGCCTGAAACAGGTCAAAATTGAAGCTTTTGAGTAAGCAAAACTCTGTAAAAATGGCAATTTTGGTCACTGTGAGGGTTTAAAAAGTGGTTATTCAACATGAGGCACGATCCAATTGACATTTTGAATCATTTTTGTTACAGTCCAAAAAATCAATTTTCGGATGAAAAACGATGACTCCGGACATGTCAAACGTTCCCAAAATGGTCTATAATGATGAAATTTTAACATTTAATCATTTGACTCTAAATGACTGTTGGATGTGAATTATGACTTTTTCAACTAAAATAAGTGTGTTTAAAGTTATTTCTGTGCCTGAAACAGGTCAAAATTAAAGCTTTTGAGTAAGCAAAACTCTGTAAAAATGGCAATTTTGGTCACTGTGAGGGTTTAAAAAGTGGTTATTCAACATGAGGCACGATCCAATTGACATTTTGAATCATTTTTGGTACATCCAAAAAACCAATTTTCGAAAGAAAAACGATGACTCCGGACATGTCGAACGTTCCCAAAATGGTCTATAATGATGAAATTTTAACATTTAATCATTTGACTCTAAATGACTGTTGGATGTGAATTATGACTTTTTCAACTAAAATAAGTGTGTTTAAAGTTATTTCTGTGCCTGAAACAGGTCAAAATTAAAGCTTTTGAGTAAGCAAAACTCTGTAAAAATGGCATTTTTGGTCACTGTGAGGGTTTAAAAAGTGGTTATTCAACATGAGCCACGATCCAATTGACATTTTGAATCATTTTTGGTACATCCAAAAAACCAATTTTCGAAAGAAAAACGATGACTCCGGACATGTCGAACGTTCCCAAAATGGTCTATAATGATGAAATTTTAACATTTAATCTTTTGACTCTAAATGACTGTTGGGTGTGAATTATGACTTTTTCAACTAAAATAAGTGTGTTTAAAGTCATTTCTGTGCCTGAAACGGGTCTAAATTGAAGCTTTTGAGTAAGCAAAACTCTGTAAAAATGGCAATTTTGGTCAATGTGAGGATTTAAAAAGTGGTTATTCAACATGAGGCACGATCCAATTGACATTTTGAATCATTTTTGGTACAGTCCAAAAAAAAAATTTTCGGATGAAAAACGATGACTCCGGACAAGTCAAACGTTCCCAAAATGGTCTAAATGATGAAATTTTAACATTTAATCTTTTGACTGTAAATGACTGTTGGATTTGAATTATGACTTCTTCAACTAAAAGAAGTGTGTTTAAAGTCATTTCTGTGCCTGAAACGGGTCAAAATTGAAGCTTTTGAGTAAGCAAAACTCTGTAAAAATGGACATTTTGGTCACTATGAGGGTTTAAAAAGTGGTTATTCAACATGAGGCACGATCCAATTGACATTTTGAATCATTTTTGGTACAGTCCAAAAAATCAATTTTCGGATGAAAAACGATGACTCCGGACATGTCGAACGTTCCCAAAATGGTCTATAATGATGACATTTTAACATTTAATCTTTTGACTCTAAATGACAGTTGGATGTGAATTATGACATTTTCAACTAAAATAAGTGTGTTTAAAGTCATTTCTGTGCCTGAAACGGGTCAAAATTGAAGCTTTTGAGTAAGCAAAACTCAGTAAAAATGGCAATTTTGGTCACTGTGAGGGTTTAAAAAGTGGTTATTCAACATGAGGCACGATCCAATTGACATTTTGAATCATTTTTGGTACATCCAAAATACCAATTTTCGGATGAAAAACGATGACTCCGGACATGTCGAATGTTCCCAAAATGGTCTATAATGATGAAATTTTAACATTTAATCTTTTGACTCTAAATGACTGTTGGATGTGAATTATGACAATTTCAACTAAAATAAGTGTGTTCAAAGTCATTTTTGTGACTGAAACGGGTCAAAATTGAAGCTTTTAAATAAGCAAAACTCTGTAAAAATGGCCATTTTGGTCACTGTGAGGGTTTAAAAAGTGGTTATTCAACATGAGGCACGATCCAATTGACATTTTGAATCATTTTTGGTACAGTCCAAAAAATCAATTTTCGGATGAAAAACGATGACTCCGGACATGTCAAACGTTCCCAAAATGGTCTATAATGATGAAATTTTAACATTTAATCTTTTGACTCTAAATGACTGTTGGATGTGAATTATGACTTTTTCAACTAAAATAAGTGTGTTTAAAGTCATTTCTGTGCCTGAAACGGGTCAAAATTGAAGCTTTTGAGTAAGCAAATCTCTGTAAAAATGGCAATTTTGGTCACAGTGAGGGGTTAAAAAGTGGTTATTCAACATGAGGCACGATCCAATTGACATTTTGAATCATTTTTGGTACAGTCCAAAAAATCAATTTTCGGATGAAAAACGATGACTCCGGACATGTTGAACATTCCCAAAATGGTCTATAATGATGAAATTTTAACATATAATCTTTTGACTCTAAATGACTGTTGGATGTGAATTATGACTTTTTCAACTAAAATAAGTGTGTTTAAAGTCATTTCTGTGCTTGAAACGGGTCAAAATTGAAGCTTTTGAGTAAGCAAAACTCTGTAAAAATGGCAATTTTGGTCACTGTGAGGGTTTAAAAAGTGGTTATTCAACATGAGGCACGATCCAATTGACATTTTGAATCATTTTTGGTACAGTCCAAAAAATCAATTTTCGGATGAAAAACGATGACTCCGGACATGTCGAACGTTCCCAAAATGGTCTATAATGATGAAATTTTAACATTTAATCTTTTGACTCTAAATGACAGTTGGATGTGAATTATGACTTTTTCAACTAAAATAAGTGTGTTTAAAGTCATTTCTGTGCCCGAAACTGGTCAAAATTGAAGCTTTTGAGTAAGCAAAACTCTGTAAAAATGGCAATTTTGGTCACTCTGAGGGTTTAAAAAATGGTTATTCAACATGAGGCACGATCCAATTGACATTTTGAATCATTTTTGGTACAGTCCAAAAAATCAATTTTCGGATGAAAAACGATGACTCCGGACATGTCGAACGTTCCCAAAATGGTCTATAATGATGAAATTTTAACATTTAATCTTTTGACTCTAAATGACAGTTGGATGTGAATTATGACATTTTCAACTAAAATAAGTGTGTTTAAAGTCATTTCTGTGCCTGAAACGGGTCAAAATTGAAGCTTTTGAGTAAGCAAAACTCAGTAAAAATGGCAATTTTGGTCACTGTGAGGGTTTAAAAAGTGGTTATTCAACATGAGGCACGATACAATTGACATTTTGAATCATTTTTGGTACAGTCCAAAAAATCAATTTTCGGATGAAAAACGATGACTCCGGACATGTCGAACGTTCCCAAAATGGTCTATAATGATGACATTTTAACATTTAATCTTTTGACTCTAAATGACTGTTGGATGTGAATTATGACTTTTTCAACTAAAATAAGTGTGTTTAAAGTCATTTCTGTGCCTGAAAGGGGTCAAAATTGAAGCTTTTGAGTAAGCAAAACTCTGTAAAAATGGCAATTTTGGTCACAGTGAGGGGTTAAAAAGTGGTTATTCAACATGAGGCACGATCCAATTGACATTTTGAATCATTTTTGGTACAGTCCAAAAAATCAATTTTCGGATGAAAAACGATGACTCCGGACATGTCAAACGTTCCCAAAATGGTCTATAATGATGAAATTTTAACATTTAATCATTTGACTCTAAATGACTGTTGGATGTGAATTATGACTTTTTCAACTAAAATAAGTGTGTTTAAAGTCATTTCTGTGCCTGAAACGGGTCAAAATTAAAGCTTTTGAGTAAGCAAAACTCTGTAAAAATGGCAATTTTGGTCACTGTGAGGGTTTAAAAAGTGGTTATTCAACATGAGCCACGATCCAATTGACATTTTGAATCATTTTTGGTACATCCAAAAAACCAATTTTCGAAAGAAAAACGATGACTCCGGACATGTCGAACGTTCCCAAAATGGTCTATAATGATGAAATTTTAACATTTAATCTTGTGACTCTAAATGACTGTTGGATGTGAATTATGACTTTTTCAACTAAAATAAGTGTGTTTAAAGTCATTTCTGTGCCTGAAACGGGTCAAAATTGAAGCTTTTGAGTAAGCAAAACTCTGTAAAAATTGCAATTTTGGTCACTGTGAGGGTTTAAAAAGTGGTTATGCAACATGAGGCTTGATCCAATTGACATTTTGAATCATTTTTGGTACAGTCCAAAAAATCAATTTTCGGATGAAAAAACGATGACTCCGGACATGTCGAACGTTCCCAAAATGGTCTATAATGATGAAATTTTAACATTTAATCTTTTGACTCTAAATGACTGTTGGATGTGAATTATGACTTTTTCAACTAAAATAAGTGTGTTTAAAGTCATTTCTGTGCCTGAAACGGGTCAAAATTGAAGCTTTTGAGTAAGCAAATCTCTGTAAAAATGGCAATTTTGGTCACAGTGAGGGGTTAAAAAGTGGTTATTAAACATGAGGCACGATCCAATTGACATTTTGAATCATTTTTGGTACAGTCCAAAAAATCAATTTTCGGATGAAAAACGATGACTCCGGACATGTTGAACATTCCCAAAATGGTCTATAATGATGAAATTTTAACATATAATCTTTTGACTCTAAATGACTGTTGGATGTGAATTATGACTTTTTCAACTAAAATAAGTGTGTTTAAAGTCATTTCTGTGCTTGAAACGGGTCAAAATTGAAGCTTTTGAGTAAGCAAAACTCTGTAAAAATGGCAATTTTGGTCACTGTGAGGGTTTAAAAAGTGGTTATTCAACATGAGGCACGATCCAATTGACATTTTGAATCATTTTTGGTACAGTCCAAAAAATCAATTTTCGGATGAAAAACGATGACTCCGGACATGTCGAACATTCCCAAAATGGTCTATAATGATGAAATTTTAACATTTAATCTTTTGACTCTAAATGACAGTTGGATGTGAATTATGACTTTTTCAACTAAAATAAGTGTGTTTAAAGTCATTTCTGTGCCCGAAACTGGTCAAAATTGAAGCTTTTGAGTAAGCAAAACTCTGTAAAAATGGCAATTTTGGTCACTCTGAGGGTTTAAAAAATGGTTATTCAACATGAGGCACGATCCAATTGACATTTTGAATCATTTTTGGTACAGTCCAAAAAATCAATTTTCGGATGAAAAACGATGACTCCGGACATGTCGAACGTTCCCAAAATGGTCTATAATGATGAAATTTTAACATTTAATCTTTTGACTCTAAATGACAGTTGGATGTGAATTATGACATTTTCAACTAAAATAAGTGTGTTTAAAGTCATTTCTGTGCCTGAAACGGGTCAAAATTGAAGCTTTTGAGTAAGCAAAACTCAGTAAAAATGGCAATTTTGGTCACTGTGAGGGTTTAAAAAGTGGTTATTCAACATGAGGCACGATACAATTGACATTTTGAATCATTTTTGGTACAGTCCAAAAAATCAATTTTCGGATGAAAAACGATGACTCCGGACATGTCGAACGTTCCCAAAATGGTCTATAATGATGACATTTTAACATTTAATCTTTTGACTCTAAATGACTGTTGGATGTGAATTATGACTTTTTCAACTAAAATAAGTGTGTTTAAAGTCATTTCTGTGCCTGAAAGGGGTCAAAATTGAAGCTTTTGAGTAAGCAAAACTCTGTAAAAATGGCAATTTTGGTCACAGTGAGGGGTTAAAAAGTGGTTATTCAACATGAGGCACGATCCAATTGACATTTTGAATCATTTTTGGTACAGTCCAAAAAATCAATTTTCGGATGAAAAACGATGACTCCGGACATGTCGAACGTTCCCAAAATGGTCTATAATGATGAAATTTTAACATTTAATCTTTTGATTCTAAATGACTGTTGGATGTGAATTATGACTTTTTCAACTAAAATAAGTGTGTTTAAAGTCATTTCTGTGCCCGAAACTGGTCAAAATTGAAGCTTTTGAGTAAGCAAAACTCTGTAAAAATGGCAATTTTGGTCACTGTGAGGGTTTAAAAAGTGGTTATTCAACATGAGGCACGATCCAATTGACATTTTGAATCATTTTTGTTACAGTCCAAAAAATCAATTTTCGGATGAAAAACGATGACTCCGGACATGTCAAACGTTCCCAAAATGGTCTATAATGATGAAATTTTAACATTTAATCATTTGACTCTAAATGACTGTTGGATGTGAATTATGACTTTTTCAACTAAAATAAGTGTGTTTAAAGTTATTTCTGTGCCTGAAACAGGTCAAAATTGAAGCTTTTGAGTAAGCAAAACTCTGTAAAAATGGCAATTTTGGTCACTGTGAGGGTTTAAAAAGTGGTTATTCAACATGAGGCACGATCCAATTGACATTTTGAATCATTTTTGTTACAGTCCAAAAAATCAATTTTCGGATGAAAAACGATGACTCCGGACATGTCAAACGTTCCCAAAATGGTCTATAATGATGAAATTTTAACATTTAATCATTTGACTCTAAATGACTGTTGGATGTGAATTATGACTTTTTCAACTAAAATAAGTGTGTTTAAAGTTATTTCTGTGCCTGAAACAGGTCAAAATTAAAGCTTTTGAGTAAGCAAAACTCTGTAAAAATGGCAATTTTGGTCACTGTGAGGGTTTAAAAAGTGGTTATTCAACATGAGCCACGATCCAATTGACATTTTGAATCATTTTTGGTACATCCAAAAAACCAATTTTCGAAAGAAAAACGATGACTCCGGACATGTCGAACGTTCCCAAAATGGTCTATAATGATGACATTTTAACATTTAATCATTTGACTCTAAATGACTGTTGGATGTGAATTATGACTTTTTCAACTAAAATAAGTGTGTTTAAAGTTATTTCTGTGCCTGAAACAGGTCAAAATTAAAGCTTTTGAGTAAGCAAAACTCTGTAAAAATGGCAATTTTGGTCACTGTGAGGGTTTAAAAAGTGGTTATTCAACATGAGCCACGATCCAATTGACATTTTGAATCATTTTTGGTACATCCAAAAAACCAATTTTCGAAAGAAAAACGATGACTCCGGACATGTCGAACGTTCCCAAAATGGTCTATAATGATGAAATTTTAACATTTAATCTTGTGACTCTAAATGACTGTTGGATGTGAATTATGACTTTTTCAACTAAAATAAGTGTGTTTAAAGTCATTTCTGTGCCTGAAACGGGTCAAAATTGAAGCTTTTGAGTAAGCAAAACTCTGTAAAAATGGCAATTTTGGTCACTGTGAGGGTTTAAAAAGTG
The DNA here is from genome assembly GCF_964263255.1 of Lissotriton vulgaris. Taxonomy (NCBI): domain Eukaryota; kingdom Metazoa; phylum Chordata; class Amphibia; order Caudata; family Salamandridae; genus Lissotriton; species Lissotriton vulgaris. The sequence goes on from NW_028250245.1 coordinate 309,592, forward strand.
GTTATGCAACATGAGGCTTGATCCAATTGACATTTTGAATCATTTTTGGTACAGTCCAAAAAATCAATTTTCGGATGAAAAAACGATGACTCCGGACATGTCGAACGTTCCCAAAATGGTCTATAATGATGAAATTTTAACATTTAATCTTTTGACTGTAAATGACTGTTGGATTTGAATTATGACTTCTTCAACTAAAAGAAGTGTGTTTAAAGTCATTTCTGTGCCTGAAACGGGTCAAAATTGAAGCTTTTGAGTAAGCAAAACTCTGTAAAAATGGACATTTTGGTCACTATGAGGGTTTAAAAAGTGGTTATTCAACATGAGGCACGATCCAATTGACATTTTGAATCATTTTTGGTACAGTCCAAAAAATCAATTTTCGGATGAAAAACGATGACTCCGGACATGTCGAACGTTCCCAAAATGGTCTATAATGATGACATTTTAACATTTAATCTTTTGACTCTAAATGACAGTTGGATGTGAATTATGACATTTTCAACTAAAATAAGTGTGTTTAAAGTCATTTCTGTGCCTGAAACGGGTCAAAATTGAAGCTTTTGAGTAAGCAAAACTCAGTAAAAATGGCAATTTTGGTCACTGTGAGGGTTTAAAAAGTGGTTATTCAACATGAGGCACGATCCAATTGACATTTTGAATCATTTTTGGTACATCCAAAATACCAATTTTCGGATGAAAAACGATGACTCCGGACATGTCGAATGTTCCCAAAATGGTCTATAATGATGAAATTTTAACATTTAATCTTTTGACTCTAAATGACTGTTGGATGTGAATTATGACAATTTCAACTAAAATAAGTGTGTTCAAAGTCATTTTTGTGACTGAAACGGGTCAAAATTGAAGCTTTTAAATAAGCAAAACTCTGTAAAAATGGCCATTTTGGTCACTGTGAGGGTTTAAAAAGTGGTTATTCAACATGAGGCACGATCCAATTGACATTTTGAATCATTTTTGGTACAGTCCAAAAAATCAATTTTCGGATGAAAAACGATGACTCCGGACATGTCAAACGTTCCCAAAATGGTCTATAATGATGAAATTTTAACATTTAATCTTTTGACTCTAAATGACTGTTGGATGTGAATTATGACTTTTTCAACTAAAATACGTGTGTTTAAAGTCATTTCTGTGCCTGAAACGGGTCAAAATTGAAGCTTTTGAGTAAGCAAATCTCTGTAAAAATGGCAATTTTGGTCACAGTGAGGGGTTAAAAAGTGGTTATTCAACATGAGGCACGATCCAATTGACATTTTGAATCATTTTTGTTACAGTCCAAAAAATCAATTTTCGGATGAAAAACGATGACTCCGGACATGTCAAACGTTCCCAAAATGGTTTATAATGATGAAATTTTAACATTTAATCTTTTGACTCTAAATGACAGTTGGATGTGAATTATGACTTTTTCAACTAAAATAAGTGTGTTTAAAGTCATTTCTGTGCCCGAAACTGGTCAAAATTGAAGCTTTTGAGTAAGCAAAACTCTGTAAAAATGGCAATTTTGGTCACTCTGAGGGTTTAAAAAATGGTTATTCAACATGAGGCACGATCCAATTGACATTTTGAATCATTTTTGTTACAGTCCAAAAAATCAATTTTCGGATGAAAAACGATGACTCCGGACATGTCAAACGTTCCCAAAATGGTCTATAATGATGAAATTTTAACATTTAATCATTTGACTCTAAATGACTGTTGGATGTGAATTATGACTTTTTCAACTAAAATAAGTGAGTTTAAAGTTATTTCTGTGCCTGAAACAGGTCAAACTTAAAGCTTTTGAGTAAGCAAAACTCTGTAAAAATGGCAATTTTGGTCACTGTGAGGGTTTAAAAAGTGGTTATTCAACATGAGCCACGATCCAATTGACATTTTGAATCATTTTTGGTACAGTCCAAAAAATCAATTTTCGGATGAAAAACGATGACTCCGGACATGTCGAACGTTCCCAAAATGGTCTATAATGATGAAATTTTAACATTTAATCATTTGACTCTAAATGACTGTTGGATGTGAATTATGACTTTTTCAACTAAAATAAGTGTGTTTAAAGTCATTTCTGTGCCTGAAACGGGTCAAAATTGAAGCTTTTGAGTAAGCAAATCTCTGTAAAAATGGCAATTTTGGTCACAGTGAGGGGTTAAAAAGTGGTTATTCAACATGAGGCACGATCCAATTGACATTTTGAATCATTTTTGGTACAGTCCAAAAAATCAATTTTCGGATGAAAAACGATGACTCCGGACATGTTGAACATTCCCAAAATGGTCTATAATGATGAAATTTTAACATATAATCTTTTGACTCTAAATGACTGTTGGATGTGAATTATGACTTTTTCAACTAAAATAAGTGTGTTTAAAGTCATTTCTGTGCTTGAAACGGGTCAAAATTGAAGCTTTTGAGTAAGCAAAACTCTGTAAAAATGGCAATTTTGGTCACTGTGAGGGTTTAAAAAGTGGTTATTCAACATGAGGCACGATCCAATTGACATTTTGAATCATTTTTGGTACAGTCCAAAAAATCAATTTTCGGATGAAAAACGATGACTCCGGACATGTCGAACGTTCCCAAAATGGTCTATAATGATGAAATTTTAACATTTAATCTTTTGACTCTAAATGACAGTTGGATGTGAATTATGACTTTTTCAACTAAAATAAGTGTGTTTAAAGTCATTTCTGTGCCCGAAACTGGTCAAAATTGAAGCTTTTGAGTAAGCAAAACTCTGTAAAAATGGCAATTTTGGTCACTCTGAGGGTTTAAAAAATGGTTATTCAACATGAGGCACGATCCAATTGACATTTTGAATCATTTTTGTTACAGTCCAAAAAATCAATTTTCGGATGAAAAACGATGACTCCGGACATGTCAAACGTTCCCAAAATGGTCTATAATGATGAAATTTTAACATTTAATCTTTTGACTCTAAATGACAGTTGGATGTGAATTATGACTTTTTCAACTAAAATAAGTGTGTTTAAAGTCATTTCTGTGCCCGAAACTGGTCAAAATTGAAGCTTTTGAGTAAGCAAAACTCTGTAAAAATGGCAATTTTGGTCACTCTGAGGGTTTAAAAAATGGTTATTCAACATGAGGCACGATCCAATTGACATTTTGAATCATTTTTGTTACAGTCCAAAAAATCAATTTTCGGATGAAAAACGATGACTCCGGACATGTCAAACGTTCCCAAAATGGTCTATAATGATGAAATTTTAACATTTAATCATTTGACTCTAAATGACTGTTGGATGTGAATTATGACTTTTTCAACTAAAATAAGTGAGTTTAAAGTTATTTCTGTGCCTGAAACAGGTCAAAATTAAAGCTTTTGAGTAAGCAAAACTCTGTAAAAATGGCAATTTTGGTCACTGTGAGGGTTTAAAAAGTGGTTATTCAACATGAGCCACGATCCAATTGACATTTTGAATCATTTTTGGTACAGTCCAAAAAATCAATTTTCGGATGAAAAACGATGACTCCGGACATGTCGAACGTTCCCAAAATGGTCTATAATGATGAAATTTTCACATTTAATCTTTTGACTCTAAATGACTGTTGGATGTGAATTATGACAATTTCAACTAAAATAAGTGTGTTTAAAGTCATTTCTGTGCCTGAAACGGGTCAAAATTGAAGCTTTTGAGTTAGCAAAACTCTGTAAAAATGGCAATTTTGGTCACTGTGAGGGTTTAAAAAGTGGTTATTCAACATGAGGCACGATCCAATTGACATTTTGAATCATTTTTGGTACAGTCCAAAAAATCTATTTTCGGATGAAAAAACGATGACTCCGGACATGTCGAACGTTCCCAAAATGGTCTATAATGATGAAATTTTAACATTTAATCTTTTGACTCTAAATGACTGTTGGATGTGAATTATGACTTTTTCAACTAAAATAAGTGTGTTTAAAGTCATTTCTGTGCCTGAAACGGGTCAAAATTGAAGCTTTTGAGTAAGCAAAACTCTGTAAAAATGGCAATTTTGGTCACTGTGAGGGTTTAAAAAGTGGTTATTCAACATGAGGCACGATCCAATTGACATTTTGAATCATTTTTGGTACAGTCCAAAAAATCAGTTTTCGGATGAAAAACGATGACTCCCGACATGTCGAACGTTCCCAAAATGGTCTATAATGATGAAATGTTAACATTTAATCTTTTGACTCTAAATGACTGTTGGATGTGAATTATGACTTTTTCAACTAAAATAAGTGTGTTTAAATTCATTTCTGTGCCCGAAACTGGTCAAAATTGAAGCTTTTGAGTAAGCAAAACTCTGTAAAAATGGCAATTTTGGTCACTGTGAGGGTTTAAAAAGTGGTTATTCAACATGAGGCACGATCCAATTGACATTTTGAATCATTTTTGGTACAGTCCAAAAAATCAATTTTCGGATGAAAAAACGATGACTCCGGACATGTCGAACGTTCCCAAAATGGTCTATAATGATGAAATTTTATCATTTAATCTTTTGACTCTAAATGACTGTTGGATGTGAATTATGACTTTTTCAACTAAAATAAGTGTGTTTAAAGACATTTATGTGCCTGAAACGGGTCAAAATTGAAGCTTTTGAGTAAGCAAAACTCTGTAAAAATGGCAATTTTGGTCAATGTGAGGATTTAAAAGTGGTTATTCAACATGAGGCACGATCCAATTGACATTTTGAATCATTTTTGGTACAGTCCAAAAAATCAATTTTCGGATGAAAAACGATGACTCCGGACATGTCGAACGTTCCCAAAATGGTCTATAATGATGACATTTTAACATTTAATCTTTTGACTCTAAATGACTGTTGGATGTGAATTATGACTTTTTCAACTAAAATAAGTGTGTTTAAAGTCATTTCTGTGCCTGAAAGGGGTCAAAATTGAAGCTTTTGAGTAAGCAAAACTCTGTAAAAATGGCAATTTTGGTCACAGTGAGGGGTTAAAAAGTGGTTATTCAACATGAGGCACGATCCAATTGACATTTTGAATCATTTTTGGTACAGTCCAAAAAATCAATTTTCGGATGAAAAACGATGACTCCGGACATGTCGAACGTTCCCAAAATGGTCTATAATGATGAAATTTTAACATTTAATCTTTTGATTCTAAATGACTGTTGGATGTGAATTATGACTTTTTCAACTAAAATAAGTGTGTTTAAAGTCATTTCTGTGCCCGAAACTGGTCAAAATTGAAGCTTTTGAGTAAGCAAAACTCTGTAAAAATGGCAATTTTGGTCACTGTGAGGGTTTAAAAAGTGGTTATTCAACATGAGGCACGATCCAATTGACATTTTGAATCATTTTTGTTACAGTCCAAAAAATCAATTTTCGGATGAAAAACGATGACTCCGGACATGTCAAACGTTCCCAAAATGGTCTATAATGATGAAATTTTAACATTTAATCATTTGACTCTAAATGACTGTTGGATGTGAATTATGACTTTTTCAACTAAAATAAGTGTGTTTAAAGTTATTTCTGTGCCTGAAACAGGTCAAAATTGAAGCTTTTGAGTAAGCAAAACTCTGTAAAAATGGCAATTTTGGTCACTGTGAGGGTTTAAAAAGTGGTTATTCAACATGAGGCACGATCCAATTGACATTTTGAATCATTTTTGTTACAGTCCAAAAAATCAATTTTCGGATGAAAAACGATGACTCCGGACATGTCAAACGTTCCCAAAATGGTCTATAATGATGAAATTTTAACATTTAATCATTTGACTCTAAATGACTGTTGGATGTGAATTATGACTTTTTCAACTAAAATAAGTGTGTTTAAAGTTATTTCTGTGCCTGAAACAGGTCAAAATTAAAGCTTTTGAGTAAGCAAAACTCTGTAAAAATGGCAATTTTGGTCACTGTGAGGGTTTAAAAAGTGGTTATTCAACATGAGCCACGATCCAATTGACATTTTGAATCATTTTTGGTACATCCAAAAAACCAATTTTCGAAAGAAAAACGATGACTCCGGACATGTCGAACGTTCCCAAAATGGTCTATAATGATGAAATTTTAACATTTAATCTTGTGACTCTAAATGACTGTTGGATGTGAATTATGACTTTTTCAACTAAAATAAGTGTGTTTAAAGTCATTTCTGTGCCTGAAACGGGTCAAAATTGAAGCTTTTGAGTAAGCAAAACTCTGTAAAAATGGCAATTTTGGTCACTGTGAGGGTTTAAAAAGTGGTTATGCAACATGAGGCTTGATCCAATTGACATTTTGAATCATTTTTGGTACAGTCCAAAAAATCAATTTTCGGATGAAAAAACGATGACTCCGGACATGTCGAACGTTCCCAAAATGGTCTATAATGATGAAATTTTAACATTTAATCTTTTGACTCTAAATGACTGTTGGATGTGAATTATGACTTTTTCAACTAAAATAAGTGTGTTTAAAGTCATTTATGTGCCTGAAACGGGTCAAAATTGAAGCTTTTGAGTAAGCAAATCTCTGTAAAAATGGCAATTTTGGTCACAGTGAGGGGTTAAAAAGTGGTTATTAAACATGAGGCACGATCCAATTGACATTTTGAATCATTTTTGGTACAGTCCAAAAAATCAATTTTCGGATGAAAAACGATGACTCCGGACATGTTGAACATTCCCAAAATGGTCTATAATGATGAAATTTTAACATATAATCTTTTGACTCTAAATGACTGTTGGATGTGAATTATGACTTTTTCAACTAAAATAAGTGTGTTTAAAGTCATTTCTGTGCTTGAAACGGGTCAAAATTGAAGCTTTTGAGTAAGCAAAACTCTGTAAAAATGGCAATTTTGGTCACTGTGAGGGTTTAAAAAGTGGTTATTCAACATGAGGCACGATCCAATTGACATTTTGAATCATTTTTGGTACAGTCCAAAAAATCAATTTTCGGATGAAAAACGATGACTCCGGACATGTCGAACGTTCCCAAAATGGTCTATAATGATGAAATTTTAACATTTAATCTTTTGACTCTAAATGACAGTTGGATGTGAATTATGACTTTTTCAACTAAAATAAGTGTGTTTAAAGTCATTTCTGTGCCCGAAACTGGTCAAAATTGAAGCTTTTGAGTAAGCAAAACTCTGTAAAAATGGCAATTTTGGTCACTCTGAGGGTTTAAAAAATGGTTATTCAACATGAGGCACGATCCAATTGACATTTTGAATCATTTTTGGTACAGTCCAAAAAATCAATTTTCGGATGAAAAACGATGACTCCGGACATGTCGAACGTTCTCAAAATGGTCTATAATGATGAAATTTTAACATTTAATCTTTTGACTCTAAATGACAGTTGGATGTGAATTATGACATTTTCAACTAAAATAAGTGTGTTTAAAGTCATTTCTGTGCCTGAAACGGGTCAAAATTGAAGCTTTTGAGTAAGCAAAACTCAGTAAAAATGGCAATTTTGGTCACTGTGAGGGTTTAAAAAGTGGTTATTCAACATGAGGCACGATACAATTGACATTTTGAATCATTTTTGGTACAGTCCAAAAAATCAATTTTCGGATGAAAAACGATGACTCCGGACATGTCGAACGTTCCCAAAATGGTCTATAATGATGACATTTTAACATTTAATCTTTTGACTCTAAATGACTGTTGGATGTGAATTATGACTTTTTCAACTAAAATAAGTGTGTTTAAAGTCATTTCTGTGCCTGAAAGGGGTCAAAATTGAAGCTTTTGAGTAAGCAAAACTCTGTAAAAATGGCAATTTTGGTCACAGTGAGGGGTTAAAAAGTGGTTATTCAACATGAGGCACGATCCAATTGACATTTTGAATCATTTTTGGTACAGTCCCAAAAATCAATTTTCGGATGAAAAACGATGACTCCGGACATGTCGAACGTTCCCAAAATGGTCTATAATGATGAAATTTTAACATTTAATCTTTTGATTCTAAATGACTGTTGGATGTGAATTATGACTTTTTCAACTAAAATAAGTGTGTTTAAAGTCATTTCTGTGCCCGAAACTGGTCAAAATTGAAGCTTTTGAGTAAGCAAAACTCTGTAAAAATGGCAATTTTGGTCACTGTGAGGGTTTAAAAAGTGGTTATTCAACATGAGGCACGATCCAATTGACATTTTGAATCATTTTTGTTACAGTCCAAAAAATCAATTTTCGGATGAAAAACGATGACTCCGGACATGTCAAACGTTCCCAAAATGGTCTATAATGATGAAATTTTAACATTTAATCATTTGACTCTAAATGACTGTTGGATGTGAATTATGACTTTTTCAACTAAAATAAGTGTGTTTAAAGTTATTTCTGTGCCTGAAACAGGTCAAAATTGAAGCTTTTGAGTAAGCAAAACTCTGTAAAAATGGCAATTTTGGTCACTGTGAGGGTTTAAAAAGTGGTTATTCAACATGAGGCACGATCCAATTGACATTTTGAATCATTTTTGTTACAGTCCAAAAAATCAATTTTCGGATGAAAAACGATGACTCCGGACATGTCAAACGTTCCCAAAATGGTCTATAATGATGAAATTTTAACATTTAATCATTTGACTCTAAATGACTGTTGGATGTGAATTATGACTTTTTCAACTAAAATAAGTGTGTTTAAAGTTATTTCTGTGCCTGAAACAGGTCAAAATTAAAGCTTTTGAGTAAGCAAAACTCTGTAAAAATGGCAATTTTGGTCACTGTGAGGGTTTAAAAAGTGGTTATTCAACATGAGCCACGATCCAATTGACATTTTGAATCATTTTTGGTACATCCAAAAAACCAATTTTCGAAAGAAAAACGATGACTCCGGACATGTCGAACGTTCCCAAAATGGTCTATAATGATGACATTTTAACATTTAATCTTTTGACTCTAAATGACTGTTGGATGTGAATTATGACTTTTTCAACTAAAATAAGTGTGTTTAAAGTTATTTCTGTGCCTGAAACAGGTCAAAATTAAAGCTTTTGAGTAAGCAAAACTCTGTAAAAATGGCAATTTTGGTCACTGTGAGGGTTTAAAAAGTGGTTATTCAACATGAGCCACGATCCAATTGACATTTTGAATCATTTTTGGTACATCCAAAAAACCAATTTTCGAAAGAAAAACGATGACTCCGGACATGTCGAACGTTCCCAAAATGGTCTATAATGATGAAATTTTAACATTTAATCTTTTGACTGTAAATGACTGTTGGATTTGAATTATGACTTCTTCAACTAAAAGAAGTGTGTTTAAAGTCATTTCTGTGCCTGAAACGGGTCAAAATTGAAGCTTTTGAGTAAGCAAAACTCTGTAAAAATGGACATTTTGGTCACTATGAGGGTTTAAAAAGTGGTTATTCAACATGAGGCACGATCCAATTGACATTTTGAATCATTTTTGGTACAGTCCAAAAAATCAATTTTCGGATGAAAAACGATGACTCCGGACATGTCGAACGTTCCCAAAATGGTCTATAATGATGACATTTTAACATTTAATCTTTTGACTCTAAATGACAGTTGGATGTGAATTATGACATTTTCAACTAAAATAAGTGTGTTTAAAGTCATTTCTGTGCCTGAAACGGGTCAAAATTGAAGCTTTTGAGTAAGCAAAACTCAGTAAAAATGGCAATTTTGGTCACTGTGAGGGTTTAAAAAGTGGTTATTCAACATGAGGCACGATCCAATTGACATTTTGAATCATTTTTGGTACATCCAAAATACCAATTTTCGGATGAAAAACGATGACTCCGGACATGTCGAATGTTCCCAAAATGGTCTATAATGATGAAATTTTAACATTTAATCTTTTGACTCTAAATGACTGTTGGATGTGAATTATGACAATTTCAACTAAAATAAGTGTGTTCAAAGTCATTTTTGTGACTGAAACGGGTCAAAATTGAAGCTTTTAAATAAGCAAAACTCTGTAAAAATGGCCATTTTGGTCACTGTGAGGGTTTAAAAAGTGGTTATTCAACATGAGGCACGATCCAATTGACATTTTGAATCATTTTTGGTACAGTCCAAAAAATCAATTTTCGGATGAAAAACGATGACTCCGGACATGTTGAACATTCCCAAAATGGTCTATAATGATGAAATTTTAACATATAATCTTTTGACTCTAAATGACTGTTGGATGTGAATTATGACTTTTTCAACTAAAATAAGTGTGTTTAAAGTCATTTCTGTGCTTGAAACGGGTCAAAATTGAAGCTTTTGAGTAAGCAAAACTCTGTAAAAATGGCAATTTTGGTCACTGTGAGGGTTTAAAAAGTGGTTATTCAACATGAGGCACGATCCAATTGACATTTTGAATCATTTTTGGTACAGTCCAAAAAATCAATTTTCGGATGAAAAACGATGACTCCGGACATGTCGAACGTTCCCAAAATGGTCTATAATGATGAAATTTTAACATTTAATCTTTTGACTCTAAATGACAGTTGGATGTGAATTATGACTTTTTCAACTAAAATAAGTGTGTTTAAAGTCATTTCTGTGCCCGAAACTGGTCAAAATTGAAGCTTTTGAGTAAGCAAAACTCTGTAAAAATGGCAATTTTGGTCACTCTGAGGGTTTAAAAAATGGTTATTCAACATGAGGCACGATCCATTTGACATTTTGAATCATTTTTGTTACAGTCCAAAAAATCAATTTTCGGATGAAAAACGATGACTCCGGACATGTCAAACGTTCCCAAAATGGTCTATAATGATGAAATTTTAACATTTAATCTTTTGACTCTAAATGACAGTTGGATGTGAATTATGACTTTTTCAACTAAAATAAGTGTGTTTAAAGTCATTTCTGTGCCCGAAACTGGTCAAAATTGAAGCTTTTGAGTAAGCAAAACTCTGTAAAAATGGCAATTTTGGTCACTCTGAGGGTTTAAAAAATGGTTATTCAACATGAGGCACGATCCAATTGACATTTTGAATCATTTTTGTTACAGTCCAAAAAATCAATTTTCGGATGAAAAACGATGACTCCGGACATGTCAAACGTTCCCAAAATGGTCTATAATGATGAAATTTTAACATTTAATCATTTGACTCTAAATGACTGTTGGATGTGAATTATGACTTTTTCAACTAAAATAAGTGAGTTTAAAGTTATTTCTGTGCCTGAAACAGGTCAAAATTAAAGCTTTTGAGTAAGCAAAACTCTGTAAAAATGGCAATTTTGGTCACTGTGAGGGTTTAAAAAGTGGTTATTCAACATGAGCCACGATCCAATTGACATTTTGAATCATTTTTGGTACAGTCCAAAAAATCAATTTTCGGATGAAAAACGATGACTCCGGACATGTCGAACGTTCCCAAAATGGTCTATAATGATGAAATTTTCACATTTAATCTTTTGACTCTAAATGACTGTTGGATGTGAATTATGACAATTTCAACTAAAATAAGTGTGTTTAAAGTCATTTCTGTGCCTGAAACGGGTCAAAATTGAAGCTTTTGAGTTAGCAAAACTCTGTAAAAATGGCAATTTTGGTCACTGTGAGGGTTTAAAAAGTGGTTATTCAACATGAGGCACGATCCAATTGACATTTTGAATCATTTTTGGTACAGTCCAAAAAATCTATTTTCGGATGAAAAAACGATGACTCCGGACATGTCGAACGTTCCCAAAATGGTCTATAATGATGAAATTTTAACATTTAATCTTTTGACTCTAAATGACTGTTGGATGTGAATTATGACTTTTTCAACTAAAATAAGTGTGTTTAAAGTCATTTCTGTGCCTGAAACAGGTCAAAATTGAAGCTTTTGAGTAAGCAAAACTCTGTAAAAATGGCAATTTTGGTCACTGTGAGGGTTTAAAAAGTGGTTATTCAACATGAGGCACGATCCAATTGACATTTTGAATCATTTTTGGTACAGTCCAAAAAATCAGTTTTCGGATGAAAAACGATGACTCCCGACATGTCGAACGTTCCCAAAATGGTCTATAATGATGAAATGTTAACATTTAATCTTTTGACTCTAAATGACTGTTGGATGTGAATTATGACTTTTTCAACTAAAATAAGTGTGTTTAAATTCATTTCTGTGCCCGAAACTGGTCAAAATTGAAGCTTTTGAGTAAGCAAAACTCTGTAAAAATGGCAATTTTGGTCACTGTGAGGGTTTAAAAAGTGGTTATTCAACATGAGGCACGATCCAATTGACATTTTGAATCATTTTTGGTACAGTCCAAAAAATCAATTTTCGGATGAAAAAACGATGACTCCGGACATGTCGAACGTTCCCAAAATGGTCTATAATGATGAAATTTTATCATTTAATCTTTTGACTCTAAATGACTGTTGGATGTGAATTATGACTTTTTCAACTAAAATAAGTGTGTTTAAAGTCATTTCTGTGCCCGAAACTGGTCAAAATTGAAGCTTTTGAGTAAGCAAAACTCTGTAAAAATGGCAATTTTGGTCACTGTGAGGGTTTAAAAAGTGGTTATTCAACATGAGGCACGATCCAATTGACATTTTGAATCATTTTTGTTACAGTCCAAAAAATCAATTTTCGGATGAAAAACGATGACTCCGGACATGTCAAACGTTCCCAAAATGGTCTATAATGATGAAATTTTAACATTTAATCATTTGACTCTAAATGACTGTTGGATGTGAATTATGACTTTTTCAACTAAAATAAGTGTGTTTAAAGTTATTTCTGTGCCTGAAACAGGTCAAAATTGAAGCTTTTGAGTAAGCAAAACTCTGTAAAAATGGCAATTTTGGTCACTGTGAGGGTTTAAAAAGTGGTTATTCAACATGAGGCACGATCCAATTGACATTTTGAATCATTTTTGTTACAGTCCAAAAAATCAATTTTCGGATGAAAAACGATGACTCCGGACATGTCAAACGTTCCCAAAATGGTCTATAATGATGAAATTTTAACATTTAATCATTTGACTCTAAATGACTGTTGGATGTGAATTATGACTTTTTCAACTAAAATAAGTGTGTTTAAAGTTATTTCTGTGCCTGAAACAGGTCAAAATTAAAGCTTTTGAGTAAGCAAAACTCTGTAAAAATGGCAATTTTGGTCACTGTGAGGGTTTAAAAAGTGGTTATTCAACATGAGCCACGATCCAATTGACATTTTGAATCATTTTTGGTACATCCAAAAAACCAATTTTCGAAAGAAAAACGATGACTCCGGACATGTCGAACGTTCCCAAAATGGTCTATAATGATGACATTTTAACATTTAATCATTTGACTCTAAATGACTGTTGGATGTGAATTATGACTTTTTCAACTAAAATAAGTGTGTTTAAAGTTATTTCTGTGCCTGAAACAGGTCAAAATTAAAGCTTTTGAGTAAGCAAAACTCTGTAAAAATGGCAATTTTGGTCACTGTGAGGGTTTAAAAAGTGGTTATTCAACATGAGCCACGATCCAATTGACATTTTGAATCATTTTTGGTACATCCAAAAAACCAATTTTCGAAAGAAAAACGATGACTCCGGACATGTCGAACGTTCCCAAAATGGTCTATAATGATGAAATTTTAACATTTAATCTTTTGACTGTAAATGACTGTTGGATTTGAATTATGACTTCTTCAACTAAAAGAAGTGTGTTTAAAGTCATTTCTGTGCCTGAAACGGGTCAAAATTGAAGCTTTTGAGTAAGCAAAACTCTGTAAAAATGGACATTTTGGTCACTATGAGGGTTTAAAAAGTGGTTATTCAACATGAGGCACGATCCAATTGACATTTTGAATCATTTTTGGTACAGTCCAAAAAATCAATTTTCGGATGAAAAACGATGACTCCGGACATGTCGAACGTTCCCAAAATGGTCTATAATGATGACATTTTAACATTTAATCTTTTGACTCTAAATGACAGTTGGATGTGAATTATGACATTTTCAACTAAAATAAGTGTGTTTAAAGTCATTTCTGTGCCTGAAACGGGTCAAAATTGAAGCTTTTGAGTAAGCAAAACTCAGTAAAAATGGCAATTTTGGTCACTGTGAGGGTTTAAAAAGTGGTTATTCAACATGAGGCACGATCCAATTGACATTTTGAATCATTTTTGGTACATCCAAAATACCAATTTTCGGATGAAAAACGATGACTCCGGACATGTCGAATGTTCCCAAAATGGTCTATAATGATGAAATTTTAACATTTAATCTTTTGACTCTAAATGACTGTTGGATGTGAATTATGACAATTTCAACTAAAATAAGTGTGTTCAAAGTCATTTTTGTGACTGAAACGGGTCAAAATTGAAGCTTTTAAATAAGCAAAACTCTGTAAAAATGGCCATTTTGGTCACTGTGAGGGTTTAAAAAGTGGTTATTCAACATGAGGCACGATCCAATTGACATTTTGAATCATTTTTGGTACAGTCCAAAAAATCAATTTTCGGATGAAAAACGATGACTCCGGACATGTCAAACGTTCCCAAAATGGTCTATAATGATGAAATTTTAACATTTAATCTTTTGACTCTAAATGACTGTTGGATGTGAATTATGACTTTTTCAACTAAAATAAGTGTGTTTAAAGTCATTTCTGTGCCTGAAACGGGTCAAAATTGAAGCTTTTGAGTAAGCAAATCTCTGTAAAAATGGCAATTTTGGTCACAGTGAGGGGTTAAAAAGTGGTTATTCAACATGAGGCACGATCCAATTGACATTTTGAATCATTTTTGGTACAGTCCAAAAAATCAATTTTCGGATGAAAAACGATGACTCCGGACATGTTGAACATTCCCAAAATGGTCTATAATGATGAAATTTTAACATATAATCTTTTGACTCTAAATGACTGTTGGATGTGAATTATGACTTTTTCAACTAAAATAAGTGTGTTTAAAGTCATTTCTGTGCTTGAAACGGGTCAAAATTGAAGCTTTTGAGTAAGCAAAACTCTGTAAAAATGGCAATTTTGGTCACTGTGAGGGTTTAAAAAGTGGTTATTCAACATGAGGCACGATCCAATTGACATTTTGAATCATTTTTGGTACAGTCCAAAAAATCAATTTTCGGATGAAAAACGATGACTCGGGACATGTCGAACGTTCCCAAAATGGTCTATAATGATGAAATTTTAACATTTAATCTTTTGACTCTAAATGACAGTTGGATGTGAATTATGACTTTTTCAACTAAAATAAGTGTGTTTAAAGTCATTTCTGTGCCCGAAACTGGTCAAAATTGAAGCTTTTGAGTAAGCAAAACTCTGTAAAAATGGCAATTTTGGTCACTGTGAGGGTTTAAAAAGTGGTTATTCAACATGAGGCACGATCCAATTGACATTTTGAATCATTTTTGTTACAGTCCAAAAAATCAATTTTCGGATGAAAAACGATGACTCCGGACATGTCAAACGTTCCCAAAATGGTCTATAATGATGAAATTTTAACATTTAATCATTTGACTCTAAATGACTGTTGGATGTGAATTATGACTTTTTCAACTAAAATAAGTGTGTTTAAAGTTATTTCTGTGCCTGAAACAGGTCAAAATTGAAGCTTTTGAGTAAGCAAAACTCTGTAAAAATGGCAATTTTGGTCACTGTGAGGGTTTAAAAAGTGGTTATTCAACATGAGGCACGATCCAATTGACATTTTGAATCATTTTTGTTACAGTCCAAAAAATCAATTTTCGGATGAAAAACGATGACTCCGGACATGTCAAACGTTCCCAAAATGGTCTATAATGATGAAATTTTAACATTTAATCATTTGACTCTAAATGACTGTTGGATGTGAATTATGACTTTTTCAACTAAAATAAGTGTGTTTAAAGTTATTTCTGTGCCTGAAACAGGTCAAAATTAAAGCTTTTGAGTAAGCAAAACTCTGTAAAAATGGCAATTTTGGTCACTGTGAGGGTTTAAAAAGTGGTTATTCAACATGAGCCACGATCCAATTGACATTTTGAATCATTTTTGGTACATCCAAAAAACCAATTTTCGAAAGAAAAACGATGACTCCGGACATGTCGAACGTTCCCAAAATGGTCTATAATGATGAAATTTTAACATTTAATCTTTTGACTCTAAATGACTGTTGGATGTGAATTATGACTTTTTCAACTAAAATAAGTGTGTTTAAAGTCATTTCTGTGCCTGAAACGGGTCAAAATTGAAGCTTTTGAGTAAGCAAATCTCTGTAAAAATGGCAATTTTGGTCACAGTGAGGGGTTAAAAAGTGGTTATTAAACATGAGGCACGATCCAATTGACATTTTGAATCATTTTTGGTACAGTCCAAAAAATCAATTTTCGGATGAAAAACGATGACTCCGGACATGTCGAACGTTCCCAAAATGGTCTATAATGATGAAATTTTAACATTTAATCTTTTGACTCTAAATGACAGTTGGATGTGAATTATGACTTTTTCAACTAAAATAAGTGTGTTTAAAGTCATTTCTGTGCCCGAAACTGGTCAAAATTGAAGCTTTTGAGTAAGCAAAACTCTGTAAAAATGGCAATTTTGGTCACTCTGAGGGTTTAAAAAATGGTTATTCAACATGAGGCACGATCCAATTGACATTTTGAATCATTTTTGGTACAGTCCAAAAAATCAATTTTCGGATGAAAAACGATGACTCCGGACATGTCGAACGTTCCCAAAATGGTCTATAATGATGAAATTTTAACATTTAATCTTTTGACTCTAAATGACAGTTGGATGTGAATTATGACATTTTCAACTAAAATAAGTGTGTTTAAAGTCATTTCTGTGCCTGAAACGGGTCAAAATTGAAGCTTTTGAGTAAGCAAAACTCAGTAAAAATGGCAATTTTGGTCACTGTGAGGGTTTAAAAAGTGGTTATTCAACATGAGGCACGATACAATTGACATTTTGAATCATTTTTGGTACAGTCCAAAAAATCAATTTTCGGATGAAAAACGATGACTCCGGACATGTCGAACGTTCCCAAAATGGTCTATAATGATGACATTTTAACATTTAATCTTTTGACTCTAAATGACTGTTGGATGTGAATTATGACTTTTTCAACTAAAATAAGTGTGTTTAAAGTCATTTCTGTGCCTGAAAGGGGTCAAAATTGAAGCTTTTGAGTAAGCAAAACTCTGTAAAAATGGCAATTTTGGTCACAGTGAGGGGTTAAAAAGTGGTTATTCAACATGAGGCACGATCCACTTGACATTTTGAATCATTTTTGGTACAGTCCAAAAAATCAATTTTCGGATGAAAAACGATGACTCCGGACATGTCGAACGTTCCCAAAATGGTCTATAATGATGAAATTTTAACATTTAATCTTTTGATTCTAAATGACTGTTGGATGTGAATTATGACTTTTTCAACTAAAATAAGTGTGTTTAAAGTCATTTCTGTGCCCGAAACTGGTCAAAATTGAAGCTTTTGAGTAAGCAAAACTCTGTAAAAATGGCAATTTTGGTCACTGTGAGGGTTTAAAAAGTGGTTATTCAACATGAGGCACGATCCAATTGACATTTTGAATCATTTTTGTTACAGTCCAAAAAATCAATTTTCGGATGAAAAACGATGACTCCGGACATGTCAAACGTTCCCAAAATGGTCTATAATGATGAAATTTTAACATTTAATCATTTGACTCTAAATGACTGTTGGATGTGAATTATGACTTTTTCAACTAAAATAAGTGTGTTTAAAGTTATTTCTGTGCCTGAAACAGGTCAAAATTGAAGCTTTTGAGTAAGCAAAACTCTGTAAAAATGGCAATTTTGGTCACTGTGAGGGTTTAAAAAGTGGTTATTCAACATGAGGCACGATCCAATTGACATTTTGAATCATTTTTGTTACAGTCCAAAAAATCAATTTTCGGATGAAAAACGATGACTCCGGACATGTCAAACGTTCCCAAAATGGTCTATAATGATGAAATTTTAACATTTAATCATTTGACTCTAAATGACTGTTGGATGTGAATTATGACTTTTTCAACTAAAATAAGTGTGTTTAAAGTTATTTCTGTGCCTGAAACAGGTCAAAATTAAAGCTTTTGAGTAAGCAAAACTCTGTAAAAATGGCAATTTTGGTCACTGTGAGGGTTTAAAAAGTGGTTATTCAACATGAGCCACGATCCAATTGACATTTTGAATCATTTTTGGTACATCCAAAAAACCAATTTTCGAAAGAAAAACGATGACTCCGGACATGTCGAACGTTCCCAAAATGGTCTATAATGATGAAATTTTAACATTTAATCTTGTGACTCTAAATGACTGTTGGATGTGAATTATGACTTTTTCAACTAAAATAAGTGTGTTTAAAGTCATTTCTGTGCCTGAAACGGGTCAAAATTGAAGCTTTTGAGTAAGCAAAACTCTGTAAAAATGGCAATTTTGGTCACTGTGAGGGTTTAAAAAGTGGTTATGCAACATGAGGCTTGATCCAATTGACATTTTGAATCATTTTTGGTACAGTCCAAAAAATCAATTTTCGGATGAAAAAACGATGACTCCGGACATGTCGAACGTTCCCAAAATGGTCTATAATGATGAAATTTTAACATTTAATCTTTTGACTCTAAATGACTGTTGGATGTGAATTATGACTTTTTCAACTAAAATAAGTGTGTTTAAAGTCATTTCTGTGCCTGAAACGGGTCAAAATTGAAGCTTTTGAGTAAGCAAATCTCTGTAAAAATGGCAATTTTGGTCACAGTGAGGGGTTAAAAAGTGGTTATTAAACATGAGGCACGATCCAATTGACATTTTGAATCATTTTTGGTACAGTCCAAAAAATCAATTTTCGGATGAAAAACGATGACTCCGGACATGTCGAACGTTCCCAAAATGGTCTATAATGATGAAATTTTAACATTTAATCTTTTGACTCTAAATGACAGTTGGATGTGAATTATGACTTTTTCAACTAAAATAAGTGTGTTTAAAGTCATTTCTGTGCCCGAAACTGGTCAAAATTGAAGCTTTTGAGTAAGCAAAACTCTGTAAAAATGGCAATTTTGGTCACTCTGAGGGTTTAAAAAATGGTTATTCAACATGAGGCACGATCCAATTGACATTTTGAATCATTTTTGGTACAGTCCAAAAAATCAATTTTCGGATGAAAAACGATGACTCCGGACATGTCGAACGTTCCCAAAATGGTCTATAATGATGAAATTTTAACATTTAATCTTTTGACTCTAAATGACAGTTGGATGTGAATTATGACATTTTCAACTAAAATAAGTGTGTTTAAAGTCATTTCTGTGCCTGAAACGGGTCAAAATTGAAGCTTTTGAGTAAGCAAAACTCAGTAAAAATGGCAATTTTGGTCACTGTGAGGGTTTAAAAAGTGGTTATTCAACATGAGGCACGATACAATTGACATTTTGAATCATTTTTGGTACAGTCCAAAAAATCAATTTTCGGATGAAAAACGATGACTCCGGACATGTCGAACGTTCCCAAAATGGTCTATAATGATGACATTTTAACATTTAATCTTTTGACTCTAAATGACTGTTGGATGTGAATTATGACTTTTTCAACTAAAATAAGTGTGTTTAAAGTCATTTCTGTGCCTGAAAGGGGTCAAAATTGAAGCTTTTGAGTAAGCAAAACTCTGTAAAAATGGCAATTTTGGTCACAGTGAGGGGTTAAAAAGTGGTTATTCAACATGAGGCACGATCCACTTGACATTTTGAATCATTTTTGGTACAGTCCAAAAAATCAATTTTCGGATGAAAAACGATGACTCCGGACATGTCGAACGTTCCCAAAATGGTCTATAATGATGAAATTTTAACATTTAATCTTTTGATTCTAAATGACTGTTGGATGTGAATTATGACTTTTTCAACTAAAATAAGTGTGTTTAAAGTCATTTCTGTGCCCGAAACTGGTCAAAATTGAAGCTTTTGAGTAAGCAAAACTCTGTAAAAATGGCAATTTTGGTCACTGTGAGGGTTTAAAAAGTGGTTATTCAACATGAGGCACGATCCAATTGACATTTTGAATCATTTTTGTTACAGTCCAAAAAATCAATTTTCGGATGAAAAACGATGACTCCGGACATGTCAAACGTTCCCAAAATGGTCTATAATGATGAAATTTTAACATTTAATCATTTGACTCTAAATGACTGTTGGATGTGAATTATGACTTTTTCAACTAAAATAAGTGTGTTTAAAGTTATTTCTGTGCCTGAAACAGGTCAAAATTGAAGCTTTTGAGTAAGCAAAACTCTGTAAAAATGGCAATTTTGGTCACTGTGAGGGTTTAAAAAGTGGTTATTCAACATGAGGCACGATCCAATTGACATTTTGAATCATTTTTGTTACAGTCCAAAAAATCAATTTTCGGATGAAAAACGATGACTCCGGACATGTCAAACGTTCCCAAAATGGTCTATAATGATGAAATTTTAACATTTAATCATTTGACTCTAAATGACTGTTGGATGTGAATTATGACTTTTTCAACTAAAATAAGTGTGTTTAAAGTTATTTCTGTGCCTGAAACAGGTCAAAATTAAAGCTTTTGAGTAAGCAAAACTCTGTAAAAATGGCAATTTTGGTCACTGTGAGGGTTTAAAAAGTGGTTATTCAACATGAGCCACGATCCAATTGACATTTTGAATCATTTTTGGTACATCCAAAAAACCAATTTTCGAAAGAAAAACGATGACTCCGGACATGTCGAACGTTCCCAAAATGGTCTATAATGATGACATTTTAACATTTAATCATTTGACTCTAAATGACTGTTGGATGTGAATTATGACTTTTTCAACTAAAATAAGTGTGTTTAAAGTTATTTCTGTGCCTGAAACAGGTCAAAATTAAAGCTTTTGAGTAAGCAAAACTCTGTAAAAATGGCAATTTTGGTCACTGTGAGGGTTTAAAAAGTGGTTATTCAACATGAGCCACAATCCAATTGACATTTTGAATCATTTTTGGTACATCCAAAAAACCAATTTTCGGATGAAAAAACGATGACTCCGGACATGTCGAACGTTCCCAAAATGGTCTATAATGATGAAATTTTAACATTTAATCTTTTGACTCTAAATGACTGTTGGATGTGAATTATGACTTTTTCAACTAAAATAAGTGTGTTTAAAGTCATTTCTGTGCCTGAAACGGGTCTAAATTGAAGCTTTTGAGTAAGCAAAACTCTGTAAAAATGGCAATTTTGGTCAATGTGAGGATTTAAAAAGTGGTTATTCAACATGAGGCACGATCCAATTGACATTTTGAATCATTTTTGGTACAGTCCAAAAAAAAAATTTTCGGATGAAAAACGATGACTCCGGACAAGTCAAACGTTCCCAAAATGGTCTATAATGATGAAATTTTAACATTTAATCTTTTGACTGTAAATGACTGTTGGATTTGAATTATGACTTCTTCAACTAAAAGAAGTGTGTTTAAAGTCATTTCTGTGCCTGAAACGGGTCAAAATTGAAGCTTTTGAGTAAGCAAAACTCTGTAAAAATGGACATTTTGGTCACTATGAGGGTTTAAAAAGTGGTTATTCAACATGAGGCACGATCCAATTGACATTTTGAATCATTTTTGGTACAGTCCAAAAAATCAATTTTCGGATGAAAAACGATGACGCCGGACATGTTGAACGTTCCCAAAATGGTCTATAATGATGACATTTTAACATTTAATCTTTTGACTCTAAATGACAGTTGGATGTGAATTATGACATTTTCAACTAAAATAAGTGTGTTTAAAGTCATTTCTGTGCCTGAAACGGGTCAAAATTGAAGCTTTTGAGTAAGCAAAACTCAGTAAAAATGGCAATTTTGGTCACTGTGAGGGTTTAAAAAGTGGTTATTCAACATGAGGCACGATCCAATTGACATTTTGAATCATTTTTGGTACATCCAAAATACCAATTTTCGGATGAAAAACGATGACTCCGGACATGTCGAATGTTCCCAAAATGGTCTATAATGATGAAATTTTAACATTTAATCTTTTGACTCTAAATGACTGTTGGATGTGAATTATGACAATTTCAACTAAAATAAGTGTGTTCAAAGTCATTTTTGTGACTGAAACGGGTCAAAATTGAAGCTTTTAAATAAGCAAAACTCTGTAAAAATGGCCATTTTGGTCACTGTGAGGGTTTAAAAAGTGGTTATTCAACATGAGGCACGATCCAATTGACATTTTGAATCATTTTTGGTACAGTCCAAAAAATCAATTTTCGGATGAAAAACGATGACTCCGGACATGTCAAACGTTCCCAAAATGGTCTATAATGATGAAATTTTAACATTTAATCTTTTGACTCTAAATGACTGTTGGATGTGAATTATGACTTTTTCAACTAAAATAAGTGTGTTTAAAGTCATTTCTGTGCCTGAAACGGGTCAAAATTGAAGCTTTTGAGTAAGCAAATCTCTGTAAAAATGGCAATTTTGGTCACAGTGAGGGGTTAAAAAGTGGTTATTCAACATGAGGCACGATCCAATTGACATTTTGAATCATTTTTGGTACAGTCCAAAAAATCAATTTTCGGATGAAAAACGATGACTCCGGATATGTTGAACATTCCCAAAATGGTCTATAATGATGAAATTTTAACATATAATCTTTTGACTCTAAATGACTGTTGGATGTGAATTATGACTTTTTCAACTAAAATAAGTGTGTTTAAAGTCATTTCTGTGCTTGAAACGGGTCAAAATTGAAGCTTTTGAGTAAGCAAAACTCTGTAAAAATGGCAATTTTGGTCACTGTGAGGGTTTAAAAAGTGGTTATTCAACATGAGGCACGATCCAATTGACATTTTGAATCATTTTTGGTACAGTCCAAAAAATCAATTTTCGGATGAAAAACGATGACTCCGGACATGTCGAACGTTCCCAAAATGGTCTATAATGATGAAATTTTAACATTTAATCTTTTGACTCTAAATGACAGTTGGATGTGAATTATGACTTTTTCAACTAAAATAAGTGTGTTTAAAGTCATTTCTGTGCCCGAAACTGGTCAAAATTGAAGCTTTTGAGTAAGCAAAACTCTGTAAAAATGGCAATTTTGGTCACTCTGAGGGTTTAAAAAATGGTTATTCAACATGAGGCAAGATCCAATTGACATTTTGAATCATTTTTGTTACAGTCCAAAAAATCAATTTTCGGATGAAAAACGATGACTCCGGACATGTCAAACGTTCCCAAAATGGTCTATAATGATGAAATTTTAACATTTAATCTTTTGACTCTAAATGACAGTTGGATGTGAATTATGACTTTTTCAACTAAAATAAGTGTGTTTAAAGTCATTTCTGTGCCCGAAACTGGTCAAAATTGAAGCTTTTGAGTAAGCAAAACTCTGTAAAAATGGCAATTTTGGTCACTCTGAGGGTTTAAAAAATGGTTATTCAACATGAGGCACGATCCAATTGACATTTTGAATCATTTTTGTTACAGTCCAAAAAATCAATTTTCGGATGAAAAACGATGACTCCGGACATGTCGAACGTTCCCAAAATGGTCTATAATGATGAAATTTTCACATTTAATCTTTTGACTCTAAATGACTGTTGGATGTGAATTATGACAATTTCAACTAAAATAAGTGTGTTTAAAGTCATTTCTGTGCCTGAAACGGGTCAAAATTGAAGCTTTTGAGTTAGCAAAACTCTGTAAAAATGGCAATTTTGGTCACTGTGAGGGTTTAAAAAGTGGTTATTCAACATGAGGCACGATCCAATTGACATTTTGAATCATTTTTGGTACAGTCCAAAAAATCTATTTTCGGATGAAAAAACGATGACTCCGGACATGTCGAACGTTCCCAAAATGGTCTATAATGATGAAATTTTAACATTTAATCTTTTGACTCTAAATGACTGTTGGATGTGAATTATGACTTTTTCAACTAAAATAAGTGTGTTTAAAGTCATTTCTGTGCCTGAAACGGGTCAAAATTGAAGCTTTTGAGTAAGCAAAACTCTGTAAAAATGGCAATTTTGGTCACTGTGAGGGTTTAAAAAGTGGTTATTCAACATGAGGCACGATCCAATTGACATTTTGAATCATTTTTGGTACAGTCCAAAAAATCAGTTTTCGGATGAAAAACGATGACTCCCGACATGTCGAACGTTCCCAAAATGGTCTATAATGATGAAATGTTAACATTTAATCTTTTGACTCTAAATGACTGTTGGATGTGAATTATGACTTTTTCAACTAAAATAAGTGTGTTTAAATTCATTTCTGTGCCCGAAACTGGTCAAAATTGAAGCTTTTGAGTAAGCAAAACTCTGTAAAAATGGCAATTTTGGTCACTGTGAGGGTTTAAAAAGTGGTTATTCTACATGAGGCACGATCCAATTGACATTTTGAATCATTTTTGGTACAGTCCAAAAAATCAATTTTCGGATGAAAAAACGATGACTCCGGACATGTCGAACGTTCCCAAAATGGTCTATAATGATGAAATTTTATCATTTAATCTTTTGACTCTAAATGACTGTTGGATGTGAATTATGACTTTTTCAACTAAAATAAGTGTGTTTAAAGACATTTATGTGCCTGAAACGGGTCAAAATTGAAGCTTTTGAGTAAGCAAAACTCTGTAAAAATGGCAATTTTGGTCAATGTGAGGATTTAAAAGTGGTTATTCAACATGAGGCACGATCCAATTGACATTTTGAATCATTTTTGGTACAGTCCAAAAAATCAATTTTCGGATGAAAAACGATGACTCCGGACATGTCGAACGTTCCCAAAATGGTCTATAATGATGAAATTTTAACATTTAATCTTTTGACTCTAAATGACAGTTGGATGTGAATTATGACATTTTCAACTAAAATAAGTGTGTTTAAAGTCATTTCTGTGCCTGAAACGGGTCAAAATTGAAGCTTTTGAGTAAGCAAAACTCAGTAAAAATGGCAATTTTGGTCACTGTGAGGGTTTAAAAAGTGGTTATTCAACATGAGGCACGATACAATTGACATTTTGAATCATTTTTGGTACAGTCCAAAAAATCAATTTTCGGATGAAAAACGATGACTCCGGACATGTCGAACGTTCCCAAAATGGTCTATAATGATGACATTTTAACATTTAATCTTTTGACTCTAAATGACTGTTGGATGTGAATTATGACTTTTTCAACTAAAATAAGTGTGTTTAAAGTCATTTCTGTGCCTGAAAGGGGTCAAAATTGAAGCTTTTGAGTAAGCAAAACTCTGTAAAAATGGCAATTTTGGTCACAGTGAGGGGTTAAAAAGTGGTTATTCAACATGAGGCACGATCCAATTGACATTTTGAATCATTTTTGGTACAGTCCAAAAAATCAATTTTCGGATGAAAAACGATGACTCCGGACATGTCGAACGTTCCCAAAATGGTCTATAATGATGAAATTTTAACATTTAATCTTTTGATTCTAAATGACTGTTGGATGTGAATTATGACTTTTTCAACTAAAATAAGTGTGTTTAAAGTCATTTCTGTGCCCGAAACTGGTCAAAATTGAAGCTTTTGAGTAAGCAAAACTCTGTAAAAATGGCAATTTTGGTCACTGTGAGGGTTTAAAAAGTGGTTATTCAACATGAGGCACGATCCAATTGACATTTTGAATCATTTTTGTTACAGTCCAAAAAATCAATTTTCGGATGAAAAACGATGACTCCGGACATGTCAAACGTTCCCAAAATGGTCTATAATGATGAAATTTTAACATTTAATCATTTGACTCTAAATGACTGTTGGATGTGAATTATGACTTTTTCAACTAAAATAAGTGTGTTTAAAGTTATTTCTGTGCCTGAAACAGGTCAAAATTGAAGCTTTTGAGTAAGCAAAACTCTGTAAAAATGGCAATTTTGGTCACTGTGAGGGTTTAAAAAGTGGTTATTCAACATGAGGCACGATCCAATTGACATTTTGAATCATTTTTGTTACAGTCCAAAAAATCAATTTTCGGATGAAAAACGATGACTCCGGACATGTCAAACGTTCCCAAAATGGTCTATAATGATGAAATTTTAACATTTAATCATTTGACTCTAAATGACTGTTGGATGTGAATTATGACTTTTTCAACTAAAATAAGTGTGTTTAAAGTTATTTCTGTGCCTGAAACAGGTCAAAATTAAAGCTTTTGAGTAAGCAAAACTCTGTAAAAATGGCAATTTTGGTCACTGTGAGGGTTTAAAAAGTGGTTATTCAACATGAGCCACGATCCAATTGACATTTTGAATCATTTTTGGTACATCCAAAAAACCAATTTTCGAAAGAAAAACGATGACTCCGGACATGTCGAACGTTCCCAAAATGGTCTATAATGATGAAATTTTAACATTTAATCTTGTGACTCTAAATGACTGTTGGATGTGAATTATGACTTTTTCAACTAAAATAAGTGTGTTTAAAGTCATTTCTGTGCCTGAAACGGGTCAAAATTGAAGCTTTTGAGTAAGCAAAACTCTGTAAAAATGGCAATTTTGGTCACTGTGAGGGTTTAAAAAGTGGTTATGCAACATGAGGCTTGATCCAATTGACATTTTGAATCATTTTTGGTACAGTCCAAAAAATCAATTTTCGGATGAAAAAACGATGACTCCGGGCATGTCGAACGTTCCCAAAATGGTCTATAATGATGAAATTTTAACATTTAATCTTTTGACTCTAAATGACTGTTGGATGTGAATTATGACTTTTTCAACTAAAATAAGTGTGTTTAAAGTCATTTCTGTGCCTGAAACGGGTCAAAATTGAAGCTTTTGAGTAAGCAAATCTCTGTAAAAATGGCAATTTTGGTCACAGTGAGGGGTTAAAAAGTGGTTATTAAACATGAGGCACGATCCAATTGACATTTTGAATCATTTTTGGTACAGTCCAAAAAATCAATTTTCGGATGAAAAACGATGACTCCGGACATGTTGAACATTCCCAAAATGGTCTATAATGATGAAATTTTAACATATAATCTTTTGACTCTAAATGACTGTTGGATGTGAATTATGACAATTTCAACTAAAATAAGTGTGTTCAAAGTCATTTTTGTGACTGAAACGGGTCAAAATTGAAGCTTTTAAATAAGCAAAACTCTGTAAAAATGGCCATTTTGGTCACTGTGAGGGTTTAAAAAGTGGTTATTCAACATGAGGCACGATCCAATTGACATTTTGAATCATTTTTGGTACAGTCCAAAAAATCAATTTTCGGATGAAAAACGATGACTCCGGACATGTCAAACGTTCCCAAAATGGTCTATAATGATGAAATTTTAACATTTAATCTTTTGACTCTAAATGACTGTTGGATGTGAATTATGACTTTTTCAACTAAAATAAGTGTGTTTAAAGTCATTTCTGTGCCTGAAACGGGTCAAAATTGAAGCTTTTGAGTAAGCAAATCTCTGTAAAAATGGCAATTTTGGTCACAGTGAGGGGTTAAAAAGTGGTTATTCAACATGAGGCATGATCCAATTGACATTTTGAATCATTTTTGGTACAGTCCAAAAAATCAATTTTCGGATGAAAAACGATGACTCCGGACATGTCGAACGTTCCCAAAATGGTCTATAATGATGAAATTTTAACATTTAATCTTTTGACTCTAAATGACTGTTGGATGTGAATTATGACTTTTTCAACTAAAATAAGTGTGTTCAAAGTCATTTTTGTGACTGAAACGGGTCAAAATTGAAGCTTTTAAATAAGCAAAACTCTGTAAAAATGGCCATTTTGGTCACTGTGAGGGTTTAAAAAGTGGTTATTCAACATGAGGCACGATCCAATTGACATTTTGAATCATTTTTGGTACAGTCCAAAAAATCAATTTTCGGATGAAAAACGATGACTCCGGACATGTCAAACGTTCCCAAAATGGTCTATAATGATGAAATGTTAACATTTAATCATTTGACTCTAAATGACTGTTGGATGTGAATTATGACTTTTTCAACTAAAATAAGTGTGTTTAAAGACATTTATGTGCCTGAAACGGGTCAAAATTGAAGCTTTTGAGTAAGCAAAACTCTGTAAAAATGGCAATTTTGGTCAATGTGAGGATTTAAAAGTGGTTATTCAACATGAGGCACGATCCAATTGACATTTTGAATCATTTTTGGAACAGTCCAAAAAATCAATTTTCGGATGAAAAACGATGACTCCGGACATGTTGAACATTCCCAAAATGGTCTATAATGATGAAATTTTAACATATAATCTTTTGACTCTAAATGACTGTTGGATGTGAATTATGACAATTTCAACTAAAATAAGTGTGTTCAAAGTCATTTCTGTGCCTGAAACGGGTCAAAATTGAAGCTTTTGAGTAAGCAAATCTCTGTAAAAATGGCAATTTTGGTCACAGTGAGGGGTTAAAAAGTGGTTATTCAACATGAGGCACGATCCAATTGACATTTTGAATCATTTTTGGTACAGTCCAAAAAATCAATTTTTGGATGAAAAAACGATGACTCCGGACATGTCGAACGTTCCCAAAATGGTCTATAATGATGAAATTTTAACATTTAATCTTTTGACTCTAAATGACTGTTGGATGTGAATTATGACTTTTTCAACTAAAATAAGTGTGTTTAAAGTCATTTCTGTGCCTGAAACGGGTCAAAATTGAAGCTTTTGAGTAAGCAAATCTCTGTAAAAATGGCAATTTTGGTCACAGTGAGGGGTTAAAAAGTGGTTATTAAACATGAGGCACGATCCAATTGACATTTTGAATCATTTTTGGTACAGTCCAAAAAATCAATTTTCGGATGAAAAACGATGACTCCGGACATGTTGAACATTCCCAAAATGGTCTATAATGATGAAATTTTAACATATAATCTTTTGACTCTAAATGACTGTTGGATGTGAATTATGACAATTTCAACTAAAATAAGTGTGTTCAAAGTCATTTTTGTGACTGAAACGGGTCAAAATTGAAGCTTTTAAATAAGCAAAACTCTGTAAAAATGGCCATTTTGGTCACTGTGAGGGTTTAAAAAGTGGTTATTCAACATGAGGCACGATCCAATTGACATTTTGAATCATTTTTGGTACAGTCCAAAAAATCAATTTTCGGATGAAAAACGATGACTCCGGACATGTCAAACGTTCCCAAAATGGTCTATAATGATGAAATTTTAACATTTAATCTTTTGACTCTAAATGACTGTTGGATGTGAATTATGACTTTTTCAACTAAAATAAGGGTGTTTAAAGTCATTTCTGTGCCTGAAACGGGTCAAAATTGAAGCTTTTGAGTAAGCAAATCTCTGTAAAAATGGCAATTTTGGTCACAGTGAGGGGTTAAAAAGTGGTTATTCAACATGAGGCACGATCCAATTGACATTTTGAATCATTTTTGGTACAGTCCAAAAAATCAATTTTCGGATGAAAAACGATGACTCCGGACATGTCGAACGTTCCCAAAATGGTCTATAATGATGAAATTTTAACATTTAATCTTTTGACTCTAAATGACAGTTGGATGTGAATTATGACTTTTTCAACTAAAATAAGTGTGTTTAAAGTCATTTCTGTGCCCGAAACTGGTCAAAATTGAAGCTTTTGAGTAAGCAAAACTCTGTAAAAATGGCAATTTTGGTCACTCTGAGGGTTTAAAAAATGGTTATTCAACATGAGGCAAGATCCAATTGACATTTTGAATCATTTTTGTTACAGTCCAAAAAATCAATTTTCGGATGAAAAACGATGACTCCGGACATGTCAAACGTTCCCAAAATGGTCTATAATGATGAAATTTTAACATTTAATCTTTTGACTCTAAATGACAGTTGGATGTGAATTATGACTTTTTCAACTAAAATAAGTGTGTTTAAAGTCATTTCTGTGCCCGAAACTGGTCAAAATTGAAGCTTTTGAGTAAGCAAAACTCTGTAAAAATGGCAATTTTGGTCACTCTGAGGGTTTAAAAAATGGTTATTCAACATGAGGCACGATCCAATTGACATTTTGAATCATTTTTGTTACAGTCCAAAAAATCAATTTTCGGATGAAAAACGATGACTCCGGACATGTCAAACGTTCCCAAAATGGTCTATAATGATGAAATTTTAACATTTAATCATTTGACTCTAAATGACTGTTGGATGTGAATTATGACTTTTTCAACTAAAATAAGTGAGTTTAAAGTTATTTCTGTGCCTGAAACAGGTCAAAATTAAAGCTTTTGAGTAAGCAAAACTCTGTAAAAATGGCAATTTTGGTCACTGTGAGGGTTTAAAAAGTGGTTATTCAACATGAGCCACGATCCAATTGACATTTTGAATCATTTTTGGTACAGTCCAAAAAATCAATTTTCGGATGAAAAACGATGACTCCGGACATGTCGAACGTTCCCAAAATGGTCTATAATGATGAAATTTTCACATTTAATCTTTTGACTCTAAATGACTGTTGGATGTGAATTATGACAATTTCAACTAAAATAAGTGTGTTTAAAGTCATTTCTGTGCCTGAAACGGGTCAAAATTGAAGCTTTTGAGTTAGCAAAACTCTGTAAAAATGGCAATTTTGGTCACTGTGAGGGTTTAAAAAGTGGTTATTCAACATGAGGCACGATCCAATTGACATTTTGAATCATTTTTGGTGCAGTCCAAAAAATCTATTTTCGGATGAAAAAATGATGACTCCGGACATGTCGAACGTTCCCAAAATGGTCTATAATGATGAAATTTTAACATTTAATCTTTTGACTCTAAATGACTGTTGGATGTGAATTATGACTTTTTCAACTAAAATAAGTGTGTTTAAAGTCATTTCTGTGCCTGAAACGGGTCAAAATTGAAGCTTTTGAGTAAGCAAAACTCTGTAAAAATGGCAATTTTGGTCACTGTGAGGGTTTAAAAAGTGGTTATTCAACATGAGGCACGATCCAATTGACATTTTGAATCATTTTTGGTACAGTCCAAAAAATCAGTTTTCGGATGAAAAACGATGACTCCCGACATGTCGAACGTCCCCAAAATGGTCTATAATGATGAAATGTTAACATTTAATCTTTTGACTCTAAATGACTGTTGGATGTGAATTATGACTTTTTCAACTAAAATAAGTGTGTTTAAATTCATTTCTGTGCCCGAAACTGGTCAAAATTGAAGCTTTTGAGTAAGCAAAACTCTGTAAAAATGGCAATTTTGGTCACTGTGAGGGTTTAAAAAGTGGTTATTCAACATGAGGCACGATCCAATTGACATTTTGAATCATTTTTGGTACAGTCCAAAAAATCAATTTTCGGATGAAAAAACGATGACTCCGGACATGTCGAACGTTCCCAAAATGGTCTATAATGATGAAATTTTATCATTTAATCTTTTGACTCTAAATGACTGTTGGATGTGAATTATGACTTTTTCAACTAAAATAAGTGTGTTTAAAGACATTTATGTGCCTGAAACGGGTCAAAATTGAAGCTTTTGAGTAAGCAAAACTCTGTAAAAATGGCAATTTTGGTCAATGTGAGGATTTAAAAGTGGTTATTCAACATGAGGCACGATCCAATTGACATTTTGAATCATTTTTGGTACAGTCCAAAAAATCAATTTTCGGATGAAAAACGATGACTCCGGACATGTCGAACGTTCCCAAAATGGTCTATAATGATGAAATTTTAACATTTAATCTTTTGACTCTAAATGACAGTTGGATGTGAATTATGACATTTTCAACTAAAATAAGTGTGTTTAAAGTCATTTCTGTGCCCGAAACGGGTCAAAATTGAAGCTTTTGAGTAAGCAAAACTCAGTAAAAATGGCAATTTTGGTCACTGTGAGGGTTTAAAAAGTGGTTATTCAACATGAGGCACGATACAATTGACATTTTGAATCATTTTTGGTACAGTCCAAAAAATCAATTTTCGGATGAAAAAACGATGACTCCGGACATGTCGAACGTTCCCAAAATGGTCTATAATGATGAAATTTTATCATTTAATCTTTTGACTCTAAATGACTGTTGGATGTGAATTATGACTTTTTCAACTAAAATAAGTGTGTTTAAAGACATTTATGTGCCTGAAACGGGTCAAAATTGAAGCTTTTGAGTAAGCAAAACTCTGTAAAAATGGCAATTTTGGTCAATGTGAGGATTTAAAAGTGGTTATTCAACATGAGGCACGATCCAATTGACATTTTGAATCATTTTTGGTACAGTCCAAAAAATCAATTTTCGGATGAAAAACGATGACTCCGGACATGTCGAACGTTCCCAAAATGGTCTATAATGATGAAATTTTAACATTTAATCTTTTGACTCTAAATGACAGTTGGATGTGAATTATGACATTTTCAACTAAAATAAGTGTGTTTAAAGTCATTTCTGTGCCTGAAACGGGTCAAAATTGAAGCTTTTGAGTAAGCAAAACTCAGTAAAAATGGCAATTTTGGTCACTGTGAGGGTTTAAAAAGTGGTTATTCAACATGAGGCACGATACAATTGACATTTTGAATCATTTTTGGTACAGTCCAAAAAATCAATTTTCGGATGAAAAACGATGACTCCGGACATGTCGAACGTTCCCAAAATGGTCTATAATGATGACATTTTAACATTTAATCTTTTGACTCTAAATGACTGTTGGATGTGAATTATGACTTTTTCAACTAAAATAAGTGTGTTTAAAGTCATTTCTGTGCCTGAAAGGGGTCAAAATTGAAGCTTTTGAGTAAGCAAAACTCTGTAAAAATGGCAATTTTGGTCACAGTGAGGGGTTAAAAAGTGGTTATTCAACATGAGGCACGATCCAATTGACATTTTGAATCATTTTTGGTACAGTCCAAAAAATCAATTTTCGGATGAAAAACGATGACTCCGGACATGTCGAACGTTCCCAAAATGGTCTATAATGATGAAATTTTAACATTTAATCTTTTGATTCTAAATGACTGTTGGATGTGAATTATGACTTTTTCAACTAAAATAAGTGTGTTTAAAGTCATTTCTGTGCCCGAAACTGGTCAAAATTGAAGCTTTTGAGTAAGCAAAACTCTGTAAAAATGGCAATTTTGGTCACTGTGAGGGTTTAAAAAGTGGTTATTCAACATGAGGCACGATCCAATTGACATTTTGAATCATTTTTGTTACAGTCCAAAAAATCAATTTTCGGATGAAAAACGATGACTCCGGACATGTCAAACGTTCCCAAAATGGTCTATAATGATGAAATTTTAACATTTAATCATTTGACTCTAAATGACTGTTGGATGTGAATTATGACTTTTTCAACTAAAATAAGTGTGTTTAAAGTTATTTCTGTGCCTGAAACAGGTCAAAATTGAAGCTTTTGAGTAAGCAAAACTCTGTAAAAATGGCAATTTTGGTCACTGTGAGGGTTTAAAAAGTGGTTATTCAACATGAGGCACGATCCAATTGACATTTTGAATCATTTTTGTTACAGTCCAAAAAATCAATTTTCGGATGAAAAACGATGACTCCGGACATGTCAAACGTTCCCAAAATGGTCTATAATGATGAAATTTTAACATTTAATCATTTGACTCTAAATGACTGTTGGATGTGAATTATGACTTTTTCAACTAAAATAAGTGTGTTTAAAGTTATTTCTGTGCCTGAAACAGGTCAAAATTAAAGCTTTTGAGTAAGCAAAACTCTGTAAAAATGGCAATTTTGGTCACTGTGAGGGTTTAAAAAGTGGTTATTCAACATGAGCCACGATCCAATTGACATTTTGAATCATTTTTGGTACATCCAAAAAACCAATTTTCGAAAGAAAAACGATGACTCCGGACATGTCGAACGTTCCCAAAATGGTCTATAATGATGAAATTTTAACATTTAATCTTGTGACTCTAAATGACTGTTGGATGTGAATTATGACTTTTTCAACTAAAATAAGTGTGTTTAAAGTCATTTCTGTGCCTGAAACGGGTCAAAATTGAAGCTTTTGAGTAAGCAAAACTCTGTAAAAATGGCAATTTTGGTCACTGTGAGGGTTTAAAAAGTGGTTATGCAACATGAGGCTTGATCCAATTGACATTTTGAATCATTTTTGGTACAGTCCAAAAAATCAATTTTCGGATGAAAAAACGATGACTCCGGGCATGTCGAACGTTCCCAAAATGGTCTATAATGATGAAATTTTAACATTTAATCTTTTGACTCTAAATGACTGTTGGATGTGAATTATGACTTTTTCAACTAAAATAAGTGTGTTTAAAGTCATTTCTGTGCCTGAAACGGGTCAAAATTGAAGCTTTTGAGTAAGCAAATCTCTGTAAAAATGGCAATTTTGGTCACAGTGAGGGGTTAAAAAGTGGTTATTAAACATGAGGCACGATCCAATTGACATTTTGAATCATTTTTGGTACAGTCCAAAAAATCAATTTTCGGATGAAAAACGATGACTCCGGACATGTTGAACATTCCCAAAATGGTCTATAATGATGAAATTTTAACATATAATCTTTTGACTCTAAATGACTGTTGGATGTGAATTATGACAATTTCAACTAAAATAAGTGTGTTCAAAGTCATTTTTGTGACTGAAACGGGTCAAAATTGAAGCTTTTAAATAAGCAAAACTCTGTAAAAATGGCCATTTTGGTCACTGTGAGGGTTTAAAAAGTGGTTATTCAACATGAGGCACGATCCAATTGACATTTTGAATCATTTTTGGTACAGTCCAAAAAATCAATTTTCGGATGAAAAACGATGACTCCGGACATGTCAAACGTTCCCAAAATGGTCTATAATGATGAAATTTTAACATTTAATCTTTTGACTCTAAATGACTGTTGGATGTGAATTATGACTTTTTCAACTAAAATAAGTGTGTTTAAAGTCATTTCTGTGCCTGAAACGGGTCAAAATTGAAGCTTTTGAGTAAGCAAATCTCTGTAAAAATGGCAATTTTGGTCACAGTGAGGGGTTAAAAAGTGGTTATTCAACATGAGGCACGATCCAATTGACATTTTGAATCATTTTTGGTACAGTCCAAAAAATCAATTTTCGGATGAAAAACGATGACTCCGGACATGTCGAACGTTCCCAAAATGGTCTATAATGATGAAATTTTAACATTTAATCTTTTGACTCTAAATGACTGTTGGATGTGAATTATGACTTTTTCAACTAAAATAAGTGTGTTCAAAGTCATTTTTGTGACTGAAACGGGTCAAAATTGAAGCTTTTAAATAAGCAAAACTCTGTAAAAATGGCCATTTTGGTCACTGTGAGGGTTTAAAAAGTGGTTATTCAACATGAGGCACGATCCAATTGACATTTTGAATCATTTTTGGTACAGTCCAAAAAATCAATTTTCGGATGAAAAACGATGACTCCGGACATGTCAAACGTTCCCAAAATGGTCTATAATGATGAAATGTTAACATTTAATCATTTGACTCTAAATGACTGTTGGATGTGAATTATGACTTTTTCAACTAAAATAAGTGTGTTTAAAGACATTTATGTGCCTGAAACGGGTCAAAATTGAAGCTTTTGAGTAAGCAAAACTCTGTAAAAATGGCAATTTTGGTCAATGTGAGGATTTAAAAGTGGTTATTCAACATGAGGCACGATCCAATTGACATTTTGAATCATTTTTGGAACAGTCCAAAAAATCAATTTTCGGATGAAAAACGATGACTCCGGACATGTTGAACATTCCCAAAATGGTCTATAATGATGAAATTTTAACATATAATCTTTTGACTCTAAATGACTGTTGGATGTGAATTATGACAATTTCAACTAAAATAAGTGTGTTCAAAGTCATTTCTGTGCCTGAAACGGGTCAAAATTGAAGCTTTTGAGTAAGCAAATCTCTGTAAAAATGGCAATTTTGGTCACAGTGAGGGGTTAAAAAGTGGTTATTCAACATGAGGCACGATCCAATTGACATTTTGAATCATTTTTGGTACAGTCCAAAAAATCAATTTTTGGATGAAAAAACGATGACTCCGGACATGTCGAACGTTCCCAAAATGGTCTATAATGATGAAATTTTAACATTTAATCTTTTGACTCTAAATGACTGTTGGATGTGAATTATGACTTTTTCAACTAAAATAAGTGTGTTTAAAGTCATTTCTGTGCCTGAAACGGGTCAAAATTGAAGCTTTTGAGTAAGCAAATCTCTGTAAAAATGGCAATTTTGGTCACAGTGAGGGGTTAAAAAGTGGTTATTAAACATGAGGCACGATCCAATTGACATTTTGAATCATTTTTGGTACAGTCCAAAAAATCAATTTTCGGATGAAAAACGATGACTCCGGACATGTTGAACATTCCCAAAATGGTCTATAATGATGAAATTTTAACATATAATCTTTTGACTCTAAATGACTGTTGGATGTGAATTATGACAATTTCAACTAAAATAAGTGTGTTCAAAGTCATTTTTGTGACTGAAACGGGTCAAAATTGAAGCTTTTAAATAAGCAAAACTCTGTAAAAATGGCCATTTTGGTCACTGTGAGGGTTTAAAAAGTGGTTATTCAACATGAGGCACGATCCAATTGACATTTTGAATCATTTTTGGTACAGTCCAAAAAATCAATTTTCGGATGAAAAACGATGACTCCGGACATGTCAAACGTTCCCAAAATGGTCTATAATGATGAAATTTTAACATTTAATCTTTTGACTCTAAATGACTGTTGGATGTGAATTATGACTTTTTCAACTAAAATAAGGGTGTTTAAAGTCATTTCTGTGCCTGAAACGGGTCAAAATTGAAGCTTTTGAGTAAGCAAATCTCTGTAAAAATGGCAATTTTGGTCACAGTGAGGGGTTAAAAAGTGGTTATTCAACATGAGGCACGATCCAATTGACATTTTGAATCATTTTTGGTACAGTCCAAAAAATCAATTTTCGGATGAAAAACGATGACTCCGGACATGTCGAACGTTCCCAAAATGGTCTATAATGATGAAATTTTAACATTTAATCTTTTGACTCTAAATGACAGTTGGATGTGAATTATGACTTTTTCAACTAAAATAAGTGTGTTTAAAGTCATTTCTGTGCCCGAAACTGGTCAAAATTGAAGCTTTTGAGTAAGCAAAACTCTGTAAAAATGGCAATTTTGGTCACTCTGAGGGTTTAAAAAATGGTTATTCAACATGAGGCAAGATCCAATTGACATTTTGAATCATTTTTGTTACAGTCCAAAAAATCAATTTTCGGATGAAAAACGATGACTCCGGACATGTCAAACGTTCCCAAAATGGTCTATAATGATGAAATTTTAACATTTAATCTTTTGACTCTAAATGACAGTTGGATGTGAATTATGACTTTTTCAACTAAAATAAGTGTGTTTAAAGTCATTTCTGTGCCCGAAACTGGTCAAAATTGAAGCTTTTGAGTAAGCAAAACTCTGTAAAAATGGCAATTTTGGTCACTCTGAGGGTTTAAAAAATGGTTATTCAACATGAGGCACGATCCAATTGACATTTTGAATCATTTTTGTTACAGTCCAAAAAATCAATTTTCGGATGAAAAACGATGACTCCGGACATGTCAAACGTTCCCAAAATGGTCTATAATGATGAAATTTTAACATTTAATCATTTGACTCTAAATGACTGTTGGATGTGAATTATGACTTTTTCAACTAAAATAAGTGAGTTTAAAGTTATTTCTGTGCCTGAAACAGGTCAAAATTAAAGCTTTTGAGTAAGCAAAACTCTGTAAAAATGGCAATTTTGGTCACTGTGAGGGTTTAAAAAGTGGTTATTCAACATGAGCCACGATCCAATTGACATTTTGAATCATTTTTGGTACAGTCCAAAAAATCAATTTTCAGATGAAAAACGATGACTCCGGACATGTCGAACGTTCCCAAAATGGTCTATAATGATGAAATTTTCACATTTAATCTTTTGACTCTAAATGACTGTTGGATGTGAATTATGACAATTTCAACTAAAATAAGTGTGTTTAAAGTCATTTCTGTGCCTGAAACGGGTCAAAATTGAAGCTTTTGAGTTAGCAAAACTCTGTAAAAATGGCAATTTTGGTCACTGTGAGGGTTTAAAAAGTGGTTATTCAACATGAGGCACGATCCAATTGACATTTTGAATCATTTTTGGTACAGTCCAAAAAATCTATTTTCGGATGAAAAAATGATGACTCCGGACATGTCGAACGTTCCCAAAATGGTCTATAATGATGAAATTTTAACATTTAATCTTTTGACTCTAAATGACTGTTGGATGTGAATTATGACTTTTTCAACTAAAATAAGTGTGTTTAAAGTCATTTCTGTGCCTGAAACGGGTCAAAATTGAAGCTTTTGAGTAAGCAAAACTCTGTAAAAATGGCAATTTTGGTCACTGTGAGGGTTTAAAAAGTGGTTATTCAACATGAGGCACGATCCAATTGACATTTTGAATCATTTTTGGTACAGTCCAAAAAATCAGTTTTCGGATGAAAAACGATGACTCCCGACATGTCGAACGTCCCCAAAATGGTCTATAATGATGAAATGTTAACATTTAATCTTTTGACTCTAAATGACTGTTGGATGTGAATTATGACTTTTTCAACTAAAATAAGTGTGTTTAAATTCATTTCTGTGCCCGAAACTGGTCAAAATTGAAGCTTTTGAGTAAGCAAAACTCTGTAAAAATGGCAATTTTGGTCACTGTGAGGGTTTAAAAAGTGGTTATTCAACATGAGGCACGATCCAATTGACATTTTGAATCATTTTTGGTACAGTCCAAAAAATCAATTTTCGGATGAAAAAACGATGACTCCGGACATGTCGAACGTTCCCAAAATGGTCTATAATGATGAAATTTTATCATTTAATCTTTTGACTCTAAATGACTGTTGGATGTGAATTATGACTTTTTCAACTAAAATAAGTGTGTTTAAAGACATTTATGTGCCTGAAACGGGTCAAAATTGAAGCTTTTGAGTAAGCAAAACTCTGTAAAAATGGCAATTTTGGTCAATGTGAGGATTTAAAAGTGGTTATTCAACATGAGGCACGATCCAATTGACATTTTGAATCATTTTTGGTACAGTCCAAAAAATCAATTTTCGGATGAAAAACGATGACTCCGGACATGTCGAACGTTCCCAAAATGGTCTATAATGATGAAATTTTAACATTTAATCTTTTGACTCTAAATGACAGTTGGATGTGAATTATGACATTTTCAACTAAAATAAGTGTGTTTAAAGTCATTTCTGTGCCCGAAACGGGTCAAAATTGAAGCTTTTGAGTAAGCAAAACTCAGTAAAAATGGCAATTTTGGTCACTGTGAGGGTTTAAAAAGTGGTTATTCAACATGAGGCACGATACAATTGACATTTTGAATCATTTTTGGTACAGTCCAAAAAATCAATTTTCGGATGAAAAACGATGACTCCGGACATGTCGAACGTTCCCAAAATGGTCTATAATGATGACATTTTAACATTTAATCTTTTGACTCTAAATGACTGTTGGATGTGAATTATGACTTTTTCAACTAAAATAAGTGTGTTTAAAGTCATTTCTGTGCCTGAAAGGGGTCAAAATTGAAGCTTTTGAGTAAGCAAAACTCTGTAAAAATGGCAATTTTGGTCACAGTGAGGGGTTAAAAAGTGGTTATTCAACATGAGGCACGGTCCAATTGACATTTTGAATCATTTTTGGTACAGTCCAAAAAATCAATTTTCGGATGAAAAACGATGACTCCGGACATGTCGAACGTTCCCAAAATGGTCTATAATGATGAAATTTTAACATTTAATCTTTTGATTCTAAATGACTGTTGGATGTGAATTATGACTTTTTCAACTAAAATAAGTGTGTTTAAAGTCATTTCTGTGCCCGAAACTGGTCAAAATTGAAGCTTTTGAGTAAGCAAAACTCTGTAAAAATGGCAATTTTGGTCACTGTGAGGGTTTAAAAAGTGGTTATTCAACATGAGGCACGATCCAATTGACATTTTGAATCATTTTTGTTACAGTCCAAAAAATCAATTTTCGGATGAAAAACGATGACTCCGGACATGTCAAACGTTCCCAAAATGGTCTATAATGATGAAATTTTAACATTTAATCATTTGACTCTAAATGACTGTTGGATGTGAATTATGACTTTTTCAACTAAAATAAGTGTGTTTAAAGTTATTTCTGTGCCTGAAACAGGTCAAAATTAAAGCTTTTGAGTAAGCAAAACTCTGTAAAAATGGCAATTTTGGTCACTGTGAGGGTTTAAAAAGTGGTTATTCAACATGAGCCACGATCCAATTGACATTTTGAATCATTTTTGGTACATCCAAAAAACCAATTTTCGAAAGAAAAACGATGACTCCGGACATGTCGAACGTTCCCAAAATGGTCTATAATGATGAAATTTTAACATTTAATCTTGTGACTCTAAATGACTGTTGGATGTGAATTATGACTTTTTCAACTAAAATAAGTGTGTTTAAAGTCATTTCTGTGCCTGAAACGGGTCAAAATTGAAGCTTTTGAGTAAGCAAAACTCTGTAAAAATGGCAATTTTGGTCACTGTGAGGGTTTAAAAAGTGGTTATGCAACATGAGGCTTGATCCAATTGACATTTTGAATCATTTTTGGTACAGTCCAAAAAATCAATTTTCGGATGAAAAAACGATGACTCCGGACATGTCGAACGTTCCCAAAATGGTCTATAATGATGAAATTTTAACATTTAATCTTTTGACTCTAAATGACTGTTGGATGTGAATTATGACTTTTTCAACTAAAATAAGTGTGTTTAAAGTCATTTCTGTGCCTGAAACGGGTCAAAATTGAAGCTTTTGAGTAAGCAAATCTCTGTAAAAATGGCAATTTTGGTCACAGTGAGGGGTTAAAAAGTGGTTATTAAACATGAGGCACGATCCAATTGACATTTTGAATCATTTTTGGTACAGTCCAAAAAATCAATTTTCGGATGAAAAACGATGACTCCGGACATGTTGAACATTCCCAAAATGGTCTATAATGATGAAATTTTAACATATAATCTTTTGACTCTAAATGACTGTTGGATGTGAATTATGACTTTTTCAACTAAAATAAGTGTGTTTAAAGTCATTTCTGTGCTTGAAACGGGTCAAAATTGAAGCTTTTGAGTAAGCAAAACTCTGTAAAAATGGCAATTTTGGTCACTGTGAGGGTTTAAAAAGTGGTTATTCAACATGAGGCACGATCCAATTGACATTTTGAATCATTTTTGGTACAGTCCAAAAAATCAATTTTCGGATGAAAAACGATGACTCCGGACATGTCGAACGTTCCCAAAATGGTCTATAATGATGAAATTTTAACATTTAATCTTTTGACTCTAAATGACAGTTGGATGTGAATTATGACTTTTTCAACTAAAATAAGTGTGTTTAAAGTCATTTCTGTGCCCGAAACTGGTCAAAATTGAAGCTTTTGAGTAAGCAAAACTCTGTAAAAATGGCAATTTTGGTCACTCTGAGGGTTTAAAAAATGGTTATTCAACATGAGGCACGATCCAATTGACATTTTGAATCATTTTTGGTACAGTCCAAAAAATCAATTTTCGGATGAAAAACGATGACTCCGGACATGTCGAACGTTCCCAAAATGGTCTATAATGATGAAATTTTAACATTTAATCTTTTGACTCTAAATGACAGTTGGATGTGAATTATGACATTTTCAACTAAAATAAGTGTGTTTAAAGTCATTTCTGTGCCTGAAACGGGTCAAAATTGAAGCTTTTGAGTAAGCAAAACTCAGTAAAAATGGCAATTTTGGTCACTGTGAGGGTTTAAAAAGTGGTTATTCAACATGAGGCACGATACAATTGACATTTTGAATCATTTTTGGTACAGTCCAAAAAATCAATTGTCGGATGAAAAACGATGACTCCGGACATGTCGAACGTTCCCAAAATGGTCTATAATTATGACATTTTAACATTTAATCTTTTGACTCTAAATGACTGTTGGATGTGAATTATGACTTTTTCAACTAAAATAAGTGTGTTTAAAGTCATTTCTGTGCCTGAAAGGGGTCAAAATTGAAGCTTTTGAGTAAGCAAAACTCTGTAAAAATGGCAATTTTGGTCACAGTGAGGGGTTAAAAAGTGGTTATTCAACATGAGGCACGATCCAATTGACATTTTGAATCATTTTTGGTACAGTCCAAAAAATCAATTTTCGGATGAAAAACGATGACTCCGGACATGTCGAACGTTCCCAAAATGGTCTATAATGATGAAATTTTAACATTTAATCTTTTGATTCTAAATGACTGTTGGATGTGAATTATGACTTTTTCAACTAAAATAAGTGTGTTTAAAGTCATTTCTGTGCCCGAAACTGGTCAAAATTGAAGCTTTTGAGTAAGCAAAACTCTGTAAAAATGGCAATTTTGGTCACTGTGAGGGTTTAAAAAGTGGTTATTCAACATGAGGCACGATCCAATTGACATTTTGAATCATTTTTGTTACAGTCCAAAAAATCAATTTTCGGATGAAAAACGATGACTCCGGACATGTCAAACGTTCCCAAAATGGTCTATAATGATGAAATTTTAACATTTAATCATTTGACTCTAAATGACTGTTGGATGTGAATTATGACTTTTTCAACTAAAATAAGTGTGTTTAAAGTTATTTCTGTGCCTGAAACAGGTCAAAATTGAAGCTTTTGAGTAAGCAAAACTCTGTAAAAATGGCAATTTTGGTCACTGTGAGGGTTTAAAAAGTGGTTATTCAACATGAGGCACGATCCAATTGACATTTTGAATCATTTTTGTTACAGTCCAAAAAATCAATTTTCGGATGAAAAACGATGACTCCGGACATGTCAAACGTTCCCAAAATGGTCTATAATGATGACATTTTAACATTTAATCATTTGACTCTAAATGACTGTTGGATGTGAATTATGACTTTTTCAACTAAAATAAGTGTGTTTAAAGTTATTTCTGTGCCTGAAACAGGTCAAAATTAAAGCTTTTGAGTAAGCAAAACTCTGTAAAAATGGCAATTTTGGTCACTGTGAGGGTTTAAAAAGTGGTTATTCAACATGAGCCACGATCCAATTGACATTTTGAATCATTTTTGGTACATCCAAAAAACCAATTTTCGAAAGAAAAACGATGACTCCGGACATGTCGAACGTTCCCAAAATGGTCTATAATGATGACATTTTAACATTTAATCATTTGACTCTAAATGACTGTTGGATGTGAATTATGACTTTTTCAACTAAAATAAGTGTGTTTAAAGTTATTTCTGTGCCTGAAACAGGTCAAAATTAAAGCTTTTGAGTAAGCAAAACTCTGTAAAAATGGCAATTTTGGTCACTGTGAGGGTTTAAAAAGTGGTTATTCAACATGAGCCACGATCCAATTGACATTTTGAATCATTTTTGGTACATCCAAAAAACCAATTTTCGAAAGAAAAACGATGACTCCGGACATGTCGAACGTTCCCAAAATGGTCTATAATGATGAAATTTTAACATTTAATCTTGTGACTCTAAATGACTGTTGGATGTGAATTATGACTTTTTCAACTAAAATAAGTGTGTTTAAAGTCATTTCTGTGCCTGAAACGGGTCAAAATTGAAGCTTTTGAGTAAGCAAAACTCTGTAAAAATGGCAATTTTGGTCACTGTGAGGGTTTAAAAAGTGGTTATGCAACATGAGGCTTGATCCAATTGACATTTTGAATCATTTTTGGTACAGTCCAAAAAATCAATTTTCGGATGAAAAAACGATGACTCCGAACATGTCGAACGTTCCCAAAATGGTCTATAATGATGAAATTTTAACATTTAATCTTTTGACTCTAAATGACTGTTGGATGTGAATTATGACTTTTTCAACTAAAATAAGTGTGTTTAAAGTCATTTCTGTGCCTGAAACGGGTCTAAATTGAAGCTTTTGAGTAAGCAAAACTCTGTAAAAATGGCAATTTTGGTCAATGTGAGGATTTAAAAAGTGGTTATTCAACATGAGGCACGATCCAATTGGCATTTTGAATCATTTTTGGTACAGTCCCAAAAAAAAATTTTCGGATGAAAAACGATGACTCCGGACAAGTCAAACGTTCCCAAAATGGTCTATAATGATGAAATTTTAACATTTAATCTTTTGACTGTAAATGACTGTTGGATTTGAATTA
The DNA here is from genome assembly GCF_964263255.1 of Lissotriton vulgaris. Lineage (NCBI taxonomy): Eukaryota > Metazoa > Chordata > Amphibia > Caudata > Salamandridae > Lissotriton > Lissotriton vulgaris. The sequence continues at coordinate 353,620 of NW_028250245.1, forward strand.
TGACTTCTTCAACTAAAAGAAGTGTGTTTAAAGTCATTTCTGTGCCTGAAACTGGTCAAAATTGAAGCTTTTGAGTAAGCAAAACTCTGTAAAAATGGACATTTTGGTCACTATGAGGGTTTAAAAAGTGGTTATTCAACATGAGGCACGATCCAATTGACATTTTGAATCATTTTTGGTACAGTCCAAAAAATCAATTTTCGGATGAAAAACGATGACTCCGGACATGTCGAACGTTCCCAAAATGGTCTATAATGATGACATTTTAACATTTAATCTTTTGACTCTAAATGACAGTTGGATGTGAATTATGACATTTTCAACTAAAATAAGTGTGTTTAAAGTCATTTCTGTGCCTGAAACGGGTCAAAATTGAAGCTTTTGAGTAAGCAAAACTCAGTAAAAATGGCAATTTTGGTCACTGTGAGGGTTTAAAAAGTGGTTATTCAACATGAGGCACGATCCAATTGACATTTTGAATCATTTTTGGTACATCCAAAATACCAATTTTCGGATGAAAAACGATGACTCCGGACATGTCGAATGTTCCCAAAATGGTCTATAATGATGAAATTTTAACATTTAATCTTTTGACTCTAAATGACTGTTGGATGTGAATTATGACAATTTCAACTAAAATAAGTGTGTTCAAAGTCATTTTTGTGACTGAAACGGGTCAAAATTGAAGCTTTTAAATAAGCAAAACTCTGTAAAAATGGCCATTTTGGTCACTGTGAGGGTTTAAAAAGTGGTTATTCAACATGAGGCACGATCCAATTGACATTTTGAATCATTTTTGGTACAGTCCAAAAAATCAATTTTCGGATGAAAAACGATGACTCCGGACATGTCAAACGTTCCCAAAATGGTCTATAATGATGAAATTTTAACATTTAATCTTTTGACTCTAAATGACTGTTGGATGTGAATTATGACTTTTTCAACTAAAATAAGTGTGTTTAAAGTCATTTCTGTGCCTGAAACGGGTCAAAATTGAAGCTTTTGAGTAAGCAAATCTCTGTAAAAATGGCAATTTTGGTCACTGTGAGGGTTTAAAAAGTGGTTATTCAACATGAGGCACGATCCAATTGACATTTTGAATCATTTTTGGTACAGTCCAAAAAATCAATTTTCGGATGAAAAACGATGACTCCGGACATGTCGAACGTTCCCAAAATGGTCTATAATGATGAAATTTTAACATTTAATCTTTTGACTCTAAATGACAGTTGGATGTGAATTATGACTTTTTCAACTAAAATAAGTGTGTTTAAAGTCATTTCTGTGCCCGAAACTGGTCAAAATTGAAGCTTTTGAGTAAGCAAAACTCTGTAAAAATGGCAATTTTGGTCACTCTGAGGGTTTAAAAAATGGTTATTCAACATGAGGCACGATCCAATTGACATTTTGAATCATTTTTGTTACAGTCCAAAAAATCAATTTTCGGATGAAAAACGATGACTCCGGACATGTCAAACGTTCCCAAAATGGTCTATAATGATGAAATTTTAACATTTAATCATTTGACTCTAAATGACTGTTGGATGTGAATTATGACTTTTTCAACTAAAATAAGTGAGTTTAAAGTTATTTCTGTGCCTGAAACAGGTCAAAATTAAAGCTTTTGAGTAAGCAAAACTCTGTAAAAATGGCAATTTTGGTCACTGTGAGGGTTTAAAAAGTGGTTATTCAACATGAGGCACGATCCAATTGACATTTTGAATCATTTTTGGTACAGTCCAAAAAATCTATTTTCGGATGAAAAAACGATGACTCCGGACATGTCGAACGTTCCCAAAATGGTCTATAATGATGAAATTTTAACATTTAATCTTTTGACTCTAAATGACTGTTGTATGTGAATTATGACTTTTTCAACTAAAATAAGTGTGTTTAAAGTCATTTCTGTGCCTGAAACGGGTCAAAATTGAAGCTTTTGAGTAAGCAAAACTCTGTAAAAATGGCAATTTTGGTCACTGTGAGGGTTTAAAAAGTGGTTATTCAACATGAGGCACGATCCAATTGACATTTTGAATCATTTTTGGTACAGTCCAAAAAATCAGTTTTCGGATGAAAAACGATGACTCCCGACATGTCGAACGTTCCCAAAATGGTCTATAATGATGAAATGTTAACATTTAATCTTTTGACTCTAAATGACTGTTGGATGTGAATTATGACTTTTTCAACTAAAATAAGTGTGTTTAAATTCATTTCTGTGCCCGAAACTGGTCAAAATTGAAGCTTTTGAGTAAGCAAAACTCTGTAAAAATGGCAATTTTGGTCACTGTGAGGGTTTAAAAAGTGGTTATTCAACATGAGGCACGATCCAATTGACATTTTGAATCATTTTTGGTACAGTCCAAAAAATCAATTTTCGGATGAAAAAACGATGACTCCGGACATGTCGAACGTTCCCAAAATGGTCTATAATGATGAAATTTTATCATTTAATCTTTTGACTCTAAATGACTGTTGGATGTGAATTATTGGAAAGGGGCGACCACTCGGTCCCCCCGAACGTATGGCGGAGTGCCTCGATCCCCCCGGGAAGCCATTTTTGGGCGGGAGGCGCGTCTCGGCTGGTATGCCCGAAGCGGCGTAGCCGGGGCGCGCTTTTTCCCGCCCTAGAGTGGGCCGGCCTAGACACCGACGTAGCCAGCCCCGCCCCAGGGGCAGGCAGGGGCGGGTTCTCGCCCGCCCTGAAGACGGATAAAAAGAGACGCAAGACCAGAAGACGTCCTCTTGTTCTTGTGCTCCGAAGCTGCACCTCCTCGCTACCCGTGAGCTCGGGACAGAACGAAGAGCCAATTTTGAGCGTTTTGATCTTTTTCTTTGTCTTCTAGATACTTCGTCGGAGAGATGCCAAAGAAAGTCGCAAAGAGAATGACGACCGACCAGATGGTGCGGGCCCTTTGCAAAGAGGTGTCCGACATAAAGAAACGGTTGGCGGAGCGAGACGGGGAGGAGGGTTCGGGCCCTGCGCCGGCTGGAGGGAGACCTAAGAGGCCGAGAAGGGTTCCAGCCGGTGGAGACGTCCCGGTCCCCTCTGCACCGCTCGAGGCGCCGACCCCAGTACCAATGGAGGGGAATCCAATCCCCGTTGTCGTCACCCCGACACCCAAAGAAGACATGCCCCCCGAGCTGGCAGCACAGCTAGCAGCTTGGTTGGGGGATAGTAGTGATGGCGCCACGGCTGCCGAGGCACAGGCGCTGATAAAAGGGCTTCGTGAGAAGAGAGATGCAGCTAAAGGGACTGCGCCGTTGGCGGGAATAGACAAGCCGCAAGCGGCCGAAGCTGCGTCCGGTGCAGGTAAGCGGCCATTGCCGATCGCAAGGGACGAGTCAGCACCCTCTCGTAGAGAGAGATTGGGACAACATGTGCCTTTAGCTATAAAGGAAAAGATCTGGGCTGGGGAGTACGTGAATATTTTCTCCTTGCTTGTTGATCATTATGAGGTGGAGCATGTTAAAAGTCAGAAGGACCTAATGCATCCGAGTGTTTGGCGCGCAAAAATGGCCGCCTTTAAGGTAAATGAGAATATTGGCAACTGGGGCAATGCGTGGGGTATTTTTACATCGATTTTGGGGGAACGTAGGCCCGAGTTGCTTTCTGAGTTTCCCATTTATCAATCACGAATTATGGGTTACTCGACAGCGTATCAAGGTAACCATTGGTTTTGTTATGACAATCTGTTCAGGAAAGAAAAGGAACATAACAAGGGTTTGACTTGGGATTGTTACGATTCTGTAACATGGGATAAAATGAAAGAATCAGGAATGTTAAAAATGCCATTGGTTGGGAGCAATGTTGTAGATTACTCCCGCCAAAATGTGGGGACGCCCTTTCGACCAAGTACGAGCACCGACGATCAGTCGAGGCCCGCAGGCAATACAGGGAGGAAGGGTTTCTGCTTTAATTTCAACAAAGGGAAATGTACCAGACCTCCGGGATCGTGTAAATTCAAACATGAGTGTAGTACGTGTGGGTCGTCCCATCCTGAGTCATCGTGCAGAGCCAGAACGGGTGAGAATGGGGGTAAGGGAGGCGCCAAACAGGTCTAAACTAGTCCGAGGGGCGCCTTTACCAACCCCGATTGATACCTTGGCAATGATTCCCTGGCTCAGTGAATACCCGGATCGTACTTCTGCTGGGGTGCTGCGGAACGGTTTTACACATGGTTTCCGCATCCCGGTGGGGGACTTTCAGGGTGTAGGGATTTGCAAAAATCAACTTTCCGTTTTACAACATACATCTGTGGTGCAAGAGAAAATTCAGAAAGAGGTTAGCCGGGGACGGGTCGCCGGCCCGTTTAGTGTACCCCCGGTACCGGATTTTGTTTGTTCTCCGTTAGGGGTGGTCCCCAAGAAGGACCCAGGTGAGTTTCGTTTGATCCACAATCTGTCTGCTCCTCACGGCCTTTCGGTGAACGACGCAATTAATCCAGAAGTTTGTTCGGTGCGATACGCATCGTTTGATGAGGCAGTAGCCATCTTGAATCGCCTGGGGCCCGGGACGTTGATGGCGAAATCAGATATCGAGTCAGCGTTCCGGTTGCTCCCGGTACACCCAGACGATCAGCGTCTTTTGGGATTCGGGTTCCAGGGGTCATTTTACATGGATAGGTGTATGCCAATGGGATGCTCTATATCATGTGCTTATTTTGAACAATTCAGTACTTTCCTGCAATGGGTGTTCACTAAGAAAACGGGTTTCCGAAATGTAATGCACTACCTTGACGACTTTTTGTTCCTTGGTCCCGCCGGAAATCCCGAATGTGCTCAGGCCTTAGCTGAATTCTGTGTGTTGATGGGTCATTTTGGCGTGCCATTGGCACCGGGTAAAACTATGGGTCCCACGACTTGCCTCGAGTTTTTGGGGATCGAGTTGGACTCAAGGGAGGGGTGTTTCCGTTTACCAGCTAGCAAAGTGTTGAAATTCAGGGCAGCCCTCCAAGTATGTTTGAATGCATCTAAGGTTACACTGCATCAGTTGCAACAATTAGTGGGAAAGTTGAACTTTGCCTTGAGGGTGATCCCAATGGCTCGCCCTTTTTCCCGCTCAATTGCCCAAGCGATGGTTGGCCTAAAGGAGGGTCATCATCGCACGAGGTTATCGGCTGAGGTCCGCCAGGACATGCGGATTTGGTTAGCATTTTTGGCGGACTTCAATGGCCGAGTCGTCTGGAACAAGCCAGCCGTGTCCTCAGAAGAACTTGGGCTATGGACAGATTCAGCAGGAAGCATAGGCTTTGGCGCCATCTTCGGCACAAAATGGTCTGCTCAAAGGTGGCCCCTATGGTGGCACGAGAAGGGGCTAACGAGTAATATTGCTTTCCTTGAACTATTTCCCATTCTGGTGGCCCTGAGAACCTGGCCAGAAGGGTTCAGAGATCATTCTGTCGTGTTCTGGTCCGACAATATGACCGTGGTAGAATGCATCAATAGTCAGGCAGCCCATTGTAAATTGATTTTGAGGCTGCTCAAAGAAATTGTCCTACTGTGTATGCAATTGAACGTGGTATTCAGAGCAAAACATGTCCCAGGGGTGATGAATCAGGCTGCTGATGCACTGTCTCGTTTTCACATGCAGGCTTTCTCGGGTTTCCTTCCTTCAGCGGACCCGGAGCCGGCACCCTTCCCCGAAGCTCTCTGGTCTCTCGGTGCCCCGAACTTCGTCACCTCGTGGGAGAGAGTCTAGCACCCAGGACAAGGAAGGCATATGAAGGGGCGTTCCAGGCCTATTTAGCCTTTTTGGGGGCAGAGAGAGGGGGACTTTGGGGTCAGGAAGAGTGGGTAGTACTTTTTCTGATGTCCTTACGTAGGGCTGGGAAATCGGTGGCTACGGCCCAAAGGCATCGTGCCGCCATTTCCTTTGTTGCCAGGGCCCATGGCATCCTGGACCCGACAGCGTCTTTCACAGTACAGAAAGCGCTGCGTGGGTGGCAACGCCTAGAGGGTCGCAGAGTAGACGTAAGACGACCGATAGGTCTAGACAGGTTGTCCCAGTTACTGGCCACACTCCCTAACACATGCTCGTCCCCTTTTGAGACCTGTTTGTTCCGGACTGCATTTACGCTGGCATTTCACGGGGCTATGAGAGTTAGTGAGCTAGTTGCAAGGAACAAACAGGATGTGACGGGGGGCTTGTGCAGGGAACATGTTCAGATCAGGGGTGATGCGATGATTGTCTCCTTTCTCAGGTCCAAGACTGACCAAGATGGGAGAGGGGACTGCACGATCATTCGCAGGAACCCCGAGTCATCCATGTGTCCGGTACAGTGCTTAGAAGATTACCTAGCACGAAGGGTGGCATCATGGGGGGGGACATTGTTGAGGCATGCAGACGCCACCCCGCTGACGAGGTTTCAGTTTCAGCGGGTGCTTGCAATGGCCATTGCCGCAGCGGGCTTGGACCCGGGCGAATTTGGGACCCATTCCTTTCGAATAGGGGCGGCCACTGAAGCTACAGCCAGGGGTCTTAATGTAGAACAAGTGAAACGTGTGGGGCGCTGGTCCTCCAATTGTTATAAGAGGTACGTGCGATTGCACATGTTGTGAAGCTGTAATCATGTACTCACGCTTCTTGTCTTTTGTTTGTTTTCAGTTGCGCAAGCCTACGCGGCAGGGCGGACTGTGCAGTCGACCCAACACCAGGCCAGCGGTCGCACGTCACCGGCTGTGAGGAAGGAGGTGTGGGTCGTGGGCCACTCATACGTGAGACGGGCCGCAGACGTATTCAAAGCAGGTGACATGATTCACGTACCTGGGGAATACGGGTACAGAGTGTCCTTCTACGGAAGGGGCGGTCTCTGTATTGACCAGTTTCAGGAATTTTTTGAGGGTTTGTTAGAGCGGATGAGGTCACCGCCGTCCATAGTCATAGTGCATTTGGGGGGCAATGATTTGGTCACCACCGGTAGACGACTTCTCCTGGAGGCTATGCTTTCCACGGTAAGTTGGTTAGCGAGGAGAGTTCCGGGGTGCATAATTGCGTGGTCTCATATGATCCCACGAAAAGTGTGGCGGGGGGCTATCTCGATCCCTGCTTTGAATCATTCTGTTAGAAAATTGAATAACAAAGTGAATAGGTTGTTCCGTTCCAAGACATTGCATTCGATCTCGCATAGTTGTATTAATGATGACAGTATGTATCTGGGGGATGGTGTGCATTTGTCGAGGGTGGGGAATGAGTTACTCATAGGAGACTTCTTAGCTTGGTTAAAATCGTTAAAACATGACCTTTAGGTAGGAGTTTTGTGGGGGGTCCGGATAGCCGGTCAACTATCCGGACCTGTGGCGGTAAGGTCATGATCGGTGAGCACTAATTGGTAGATCCCTATGAGTGGGCGTCACCCAACACGGATGGGAGCGCTCGGGAGAGGTGGCCATTGGCCCCTCAATGGGGAGGCGGTCCCGTCTAAGGGCGGGTCGCCGGAAGTAAAGGAAAGGCGGTCAAGGCCCCTTCCTTTGTAGGAGGGGTTACAGCCCCCTCCTGGGGAATTTCCCGGGGCCAGTGTCATCTGCGACGGCAGATGCGGTAAGTTGTGTGGGGTGGGGGGAGGTCCACGATACCTTCTAGATACCACACACAAGTCTTCGAACGACCTTTAAATGGCGTCGAGTCTTAAGTGCCCCCGTCAAGCCAAGGGAAATTGTCAGTAGTTGCACTTGAGGTAAGCCTCTGTGCTGTCGCCCCTCCCAAGTGGGAGGGGTAAGTCTGGTTAGGGATCTTGACACCGGTTATGACCTTGCCGTTGGCCCTTAAACGTTAGGATGTACAATTTCAGTGTTTCTAGAGAATGTTTTTGTAGGATGCTAGTTCGGCTAGGAGAACCTCTGTATTAGAGAATATGTTAAGGTTAGCCAAACATCGCAATGTGATAATGAAATTGTACATAACATGAAACGTTTAATGTTTTAATTTTTTGTTTTAATAAATACGGCCGGGAGGGTCACTCCCTCCCACATCCAAAAACTTTAAGAACTGTTTCCGGTTTCCCTCCTTTTGGGGATTGTGTTGTGAGGGGGTGGCGGGTATCTCAGCCATATGGAAAGGGGCGACCACTCGGTCCCCCCGAACGTATGGCGGAGTGCCTCGATCCCCCCGGGAAGCCATTTTTGGGCGGGAGGCGCGTCTCGGCTGGTATGCCCGAAGCGGCGTAGCCGGGGCGCGTTTTTTTCCCGCCCTAGAGTGGGCCGGCCTAGACACCGACGTAGCCAGCCCCGCCCCAGGGGCAGGCAGGGGCGGGTTCTCGCCCGCCCTGAAGACGGATAAAAAGAGACGCAAGACCAGAAGACGTCCTCTTGTTCTTGTGCTCCGAAGCTGCACCTCCTCGCTACCCGTGAGCTCGGGACAGAACGAAGAGCCAATTTTGACCCACCCACCAGCCCCTGAAGACAGCAAGTTGTTGTGCAATAAAGTGAATTTTATAAGTATGTTTTTCCGTTTCGTTTACAGGCTGTGAAAGTATCAGTCTGTTGTTGATCATAATAAAGTATTGTGAATATCGTGTAAGCTGTTACGATTAAAATGATTATATGTGTTGTTGCATTTTAAGCATGTTCTTTCGGTCGTAGCGACCAATGTTTTCATAGGTTTGAGTAAGAATTGTCGTATTTAGTTTGGTAGGCGGTAAGGTCATGATCGGTGAGCACTAATTGGTAGATCCCTATGAGTGGGCGTCACCCAACACGGATGGGAGCGCTCGGGAGAGGTGGCCATTGGCCCCTCAATGGGGAGGCGGTCCCGTCTAAGGGCGGGTCGCCGGAAGTAAAGGAAAGGCGGTCAAGGCCCCTTCCTTTGTAGGAGGTGTTACAGCCCCCTCCTGGGGAATTTCCCGGGGCCAGTGTCATCTGCGACGGCAGATGCGGTAAGTTGTGTGGGGTGGGGGGAGGTCCACGATACCTTCTAGATACCACACACAAGTCTTCGAACGACCTTTAAATGGCGTCGAGTCTTAAGTGCCCCCGTCAAGCCAAGGGAAATTGTCAGTAGTTGCACTTGAGGTAAGCCTCTGTGCTGTCGCCCCTCCCAAGTGGGAGGGGTAAGTCTGGTTAGGGATCTTGACACCGGTTATGACCTTGCCGTTGGCCCTTAAACGTTAGGATGTACAATTTCAGTGTTTCTAGAGAATGTTTTTGTAGGATGCTAGTTCGGCTAGGAGAACCTCTGTATTAGAGAATATGTTAAGGTTAGCCAAACATCGCAATGTGATAATGAAATTGTACATAACATGAAACGTTTAATGTTTTAATTTTTTGTTTTAATAAATACGGCCGGGAGGGTCACTCCCTCCCACATCCAAAAACTTTAAGAACTGTTTCCGGTTTCCCTCCTTTTGGGGATTGTGTTGTGAGGGGGTGGCGGGTATCTCAGCCATAGACTTTTTCAACTAAAATAAGTGTGTTTAAAGACATTTATGTGCCTGAAACGGGTCAAAATTGAAGCTTTTGAGTAAGCAAAACTCTGTAAAAATGGCAATTTTGGTCACTGTGAGGGTTTAAAAAGTGGTTATTCAACATGAGGCACGATACAATTGACATTTTGAATCATTTTTGGTACAGTCCAAAAAATCAATTTTTGGATGAAAAACGATGACTCCGGACATGTCGAACGTTCCCAAAATGGTCTATAATGATGACATTTTAACATTTAATCTTTTGACTCTAAATGACTGTTGGATGTGAATTATGACTTTTTCAACTAAAATAAGTGTGTTTAAAGTCATTTCTGTGCCTGAAAGGGGTCAAAATTGAAGCTTTTGAGTAAGCAAAACTCTGTAAAAATGGCAATTTTGGTCACAGTGAGGGGTTAAAAAGTGGTTATTCAACATGAGGCACGATCCAATTGACATTTTGAATCATTTTTGGTACAGTCCAAAAAATCAATTTTCGGATGAAAAACGATGACTCCGGACATGTCGAACGTTCCCAAAATGGTCTATAATGATGAAATTTTAACATTTAATCTTTCGACTCTAAATGACTGTTGGATGTGAATTATGACTTTTTCAACTAAAATAAGTGTGTTTAAAGTCATTTCTGTGCCTGAAACGGGTCAAAATTGAAGCTTTTGAGTAAGCAAAACTCAGTAAAAATGGCAATTTTGGTCACTGTGAGGGTTTAAAAAGTGGTTATTCAACATGAGGCACGATCCAATTGACATTTTGAATCATTTTTGGTACATCCAAAATACCAATTTTCGGATGAAAAACGATGACTCCGGACATGTCGAATGTTCCCAAAATGGTCTATAATGATGAAATTTTAACATTTAATCTTTTGACTCTAAATGACTGTTGGATGTGAATTATGACAATTTCAACTAAAATAAGTGTGTTCAAAGTCATTTTTGTGACTGAAACGGGTCAAAATTGAAGCTTTTAAATAAGCAAAACTCTGTAAAAATGGCCATTTTGGTCACTGTGAGGGTTTAAAAAGTGGTTATTCAACATGAGGCACGATCCAATTGACATTTTGAATCATTTTTGGTACAGTCCAAAAAATCAATTTTCGGATGAAAAACGATGACTCCGGACATGTCAAACGTTCCCAAAATGGTCTATAATGATGAAATTTTAACATTTAATCTTTTGACTCTAAATGACTGTTGGATGTGAATTATGACTTTTTCAACTAAAATAAGTGTGTTTAAAGTCATTTCTGTGCCTGAAACGGGTCAAAATTGAAGCTTTTGAGTAAGCAAATCTCTGTAAAAATGGCAATTTTGGTCACAGTGAGGGGTTAAAAAGTGGTTATTCAACATGAGGCACGATCCAATTGACATTTTGAATAATTTTTGGTACAGTCCAAAAAATCAATTTTCGGATGAAAAACGATGACTCCGGACATGTCGAACGTTCCCAAAATGGTCTATAATGATGACATTTTAACATTTAATCTTTTGACTCTAAATGACTGTTGGATGTGAATTATGACTTTTTCAACTAAAATAAGTGTGTTTAAAGTCATTTCTGTGCCTGAAAGGGGTCAAAATTGAAGCTTTTGAGTAAGCAAAACTCTGTAAAAATGGCAATTTTGGTCACAGTGAGGGGTTAAAAAGTGGTTATTCAACATGAGGCACGATCCAATTGACATTTTGAATCATTTTTGGTACAGTCCAAAAAATCAATTTTCGGATGAAAAACGATGACTCCGGACATGTCGAACGTTCCCAAAATGGTCTATAATGATGAAATTTTAACATTTAATCTTTTGATTCTAAATGACTGTTGGATGTGAATTATGACTTTTTCAACTAAAATAAGTGTGTTTAAAGTCATTTCTGTGCCCGAAACTGGTCAAAATTGAAGCTTTGAGTAAGCAAAACTCTGTAAAAATGGCAATTTTGGTCACTGTGAGGGTTTAAAAAGTGGTTATTCAACATGAGGCACGATCCAATTGACATTTTGAATCATTTTTGTTACAGTCCAAAAAATCAATTTTCGGATGAAAAACGATGACTCCGGACATGTCAAACGTTCCCAAAATGGTCTATAATGATGAAATTTTAACATTTAATCATTTGACTCTAAATGACTGTTGGATGTGAATTATGACTTTTTCAACTAAAATAAGTGTGTTTAAAGTTATTTCTGTGCCTGAAACAGGTCAAAATTGAAGCTTTTGAGTAAGCAAAACTCTGTAAAAATGGCAATTTTGGTCACTGTGAGGGTTTAAAAAGTGGTTATTCAACATGAGGCACGATCCAATTGACATTTTGAATCATTTTTGTTACAGTCCAAAAAATCAATTTTCGGATGAAAAACGATGACTCCGGACATGTCAAACGTTCCCAAAATGGTCTATAATGATGAAATTTTAACATTTAATCATTTGACTCTAAATGACTGTTGGATGTGAATTATGACTTTTTCAACTAAAATAAGTGTGTTTAAAGTCATTTCTGTGACTGAAACGGGTCAAAATTGAAGCTTTTGAGTAAGCAAAACTCTGTAAAAATGGCCATTTTGGTCACTGTGAGGGTTTAAAAAGTGGTTATTCAACATGAGGCACGATCCAATTGACATTTTGAATCATTTTTGGTACAGTCCAAAAAATCAATTTTCGGATGAAAAACGATGACTCCGGACATGTCAAACGTTCCCAAAATGGTCTATAATGATGAGATTTTAACATTTAATCTTTTGACTCTAAATGACTGTTGGATGTGAATTATGACTTTTTCAACTAAAATAAGTGTGTTTAAAGTCATTTCTGTGCATGAAACGGGTCAAAATTGAAGCTTTTGAGTAAGCAAAACTCTGTAAAAATGGCAATTTTGGTCACAGTGAGGGGTTAAAAAGTGGTTATTCAACATGAGGCACGATCCAATTGACATTTTGAATCATTTTTGGTACTGTCCAAAAAATCAATTTTCGGATGAAAAACGATGACTCCGGACATGTCGAACATTCCCAAAATGGTCTATAATGATGAAATTTTAACATTTAATCTTTTGACTCTAAATGACTGTTGGATGTGAATTATGACTTTTTCAACTAAAATAAGTGTGTTTAAAGTCATTTCTGTGACTGAAACGGGTCAAAATTGAAGCTTTTGAGTAAGCAAAACTCTGTAAAAATGGCCATTTTGGTCACTGTGAGGGTTTAAAAATTGGTTATTCGACATGAGGCACGATCCAATTGACATTTTGAATCATTTTTGGTACAGTCCAAAAAATCGATTTTCGGATGAAAAACGATGACTCCGGACATGTCGAACGTTCCCAAAATGGTCTATAATGATGAAATTTTAACATTTAATCTTTTGACTCTAAATGACTGTTGGATGTGAATTATGACTTTTTCAACTAAAATAAGTGTGTTTAAAGTAATTTTTGTGACTGAAACGGGTCAAAATTGAAGCTTTTGAGTAATCAAAACTCTGTAAAAATGGCAATTTTGGTCACTGTGAGGGTTTAAAAAGTGGTTATTCAACATGAGGCATGATCCAATTGACATTTTGAATCATTTTTGGTACAGTCCAAAAAATCGATTTTCGGATGAAAAACGATGACTCCGGACATGTCGAACGTTCCCAAAATGGTCTATAATGATGAAATTTTAATATTTAATCTTTTGACTCTAAATGACTGTTGGATGTGAATTATGACTTTTTCAACTAAAATAAGTGTGTTTAAAGTCATTTCTGTGCCTGAAACGGGTCAAAATTGAAGCTTTTGAGTAAGCAAAACTCTGTAAAAATGGCAATTTTGGTCACTGTGAGGGTTTAAAAAGTGGTTATTCAACATGAGGCATGATCCAATTGACATTTTGAATCATTTTTGGTACAGTCCAAAAAATCGATTTTCGGATGAAAAACGATGACTCCGGACATGTCGAACGTTCCCAAAATGGTCTATAATGATGAAATTTTAACATTTAATCTTTTGACTCTAAATGACTGTTGGATGTGAATTATGACTTTTTCAACTAAAATAAGTGTGTTTAAAGTAATTTCTGTGACTGAAACGGGTCAAAATTGAAGCTTTTGAGTAAGCAAAACTTTGTAAAAATGGCCATTTTGGTCACTGTGAGGGTTTAAAAAGTCGTTATTCAACATGAGGCACGATCCAATTGACATTTTGAATCATTTTTGGTACAGTCCAAAAAATCGATTTTCGGATGAAAAACGATGACTCCGGACATGTCGAACGTTCCCAAAATGGTCTTTAATGATGAAATTTTAACATTTAATCTTTTGACTCTAAATGACTGTTGGATGTGAATTATGACTTTTTCAACTAAAATAAGTGTGTTTAAAGTCATTTCTGTGCCTGAAACGGGTCAAAATTGAAGCTTTTAAATAAGCAAAACTCTGTAAAAATGGCAATTTTGGTCACTGTGAGGGTTTAAAAAGTGGTTATTCAACATGAGGCATGATCCAATTGACATTTTGAATCATTTTTGGTACAGTCCAATGAATCGATTTTCGGATGAAAAACGATGACTCCGGACATGTCGAACGTTCCCAAAATGGTCTATAATGATGAAATTTTAACATTTAATCTTTTGACTCTAAATGACTGTTGGATGTGAATTATGACTTTTTCAACTAAAATAAGTGTGTTTAAAGTCATTTCTGTGCCTGAAACGGGTCAAAATTGAAGCTTTTGAGTAAGCAAAACTCTGTAAAAATGGCAATTTTGGTCACTGTGAGGGTTTAAAAAGTGGTTATTCAACATGAGGCATGATCCAATTGACATTTTGAATAATTTTTGGTACAGTCCAAAAAATCGATTTTCGGATGAAAAACGATGACTCCGGACATGTCGAACGTTCCCAAAATGGTCTATAATGATGACATTTTAACATTTAATCTTTTGACTCTAAATGACTGTTGGATGTGAATTATGACTTTTTCAACTAAAATAAGTGTGTTTAAAGTCATTTCTGTGACTGAAACGGGTCAAAATTGAAGCTTTTGAGTAAGCAAAACTCTGTAAAAATGGCCATTTTGGTCACTGTGAGGGTTTAAAAAGTGGTTATTCAACATGAGGCACGATCCAATTGACATTTTGAATCATTTTTGGTACAGTCCACAAAAATCAATTTTTGGATGAAAAAAGATGACTCCGGACATGTCGAACGTTCCCAAAATGGTCTATAATGATGAAATTTTAACATTTAATCTTTTGACTCTAAATGACTGTTGGATGTGAATTATGACTTTTTCAACTAAAATAAGTGTGTTTAAAGTCATTTCTGTGCCTGAAACGGGTCAAAATTGAAGCTTTTGAGTAAGCAAAACTCTGTAAAAATGGCAATTTTGGTCACTGTGAGGGTTTAAAAAGTGGTTATTCAACATGAGGCATGATCCAATTGACATTTTGAATCATTTTTGGTACAGTCCAAAAAATCGATTTTCGGATGAAAAACGATGACTCCGGACATGTCGAACTTTCCCAAAATGGTCTATAATGATGAAATTTTAACATTTAATCTTTTGACTCTAAATGACTGTTGGATGTGAAGTATGACTTTTTCAACTAAAATAAGTGTGTTTAAAGTCATTTCTGTGCCTGAAACGGGTCAAAATTGAAGCTTTTGAGTAAGCAAAACTCTGTAAAAATGGCAATTTTGGTCACTGTGAGGGTTTAAAAAGTGGTTATTCAACATGAGGCATGATCCAATTGACATTTTGAATCATTTTTGGTACAGTCCAAAAAATCGATTTTCGGATGAAAAACGATGACTCCGGACATGTCGAACGTTCCCAAAATGGTCTTTAATGATGAAATTTTAACATTTAATCTTTTGACTCTAAATGACTGTTGGATGTGAATTATGATTTTTTCAACTAAAATAAGTGTGTTTAAAGTCATTTCTGTGCCTGAAACGGGTCAAAATTGAAGCTTTTAAATAAGCAAAACTCTGTAAAAATGGCAATTTTGGTCACTGTGAGGGTTTAAAAAGTGGTTATTCAACATGAGGCATGATCCAATTGACATTTTGAATCATTTTTGGTACAGTCCAATGAATCGATTTTCGGATGAAAAACGATGACTCCGGACATGTCGAACGTTCCCAAAATGGTCTATAATGATGAAATTTTAACATTTAATCTTTTGACTCTAAATGACTGTTGGATGTGAATTATGACTTTTTCAACTAAAATAAGTGTGTTTAAAGTCATTTCTGTGCCTGAAACGGGTCAAAATTGAAGCTTTTGAGTAAGCAAAACTCTGTAAAAATGGCAATTTTGGTCACTGTGAGGGTTTAAAAAGTGGTTATTCAACATGAGGCATGATCCAATTGACATTTTGAATAATTTTTGGTACAGTCCAAAAAATCGATTTTCGGATGAAAAACGATGACTCCGGACATGTCGAACGTTCCCAAAATGGTCTATAATGATGACATTTTAACATTTAATCTTTTGACTCTAAATGACTGTTGGATGTGAATTATGACTTTTTCAACTAAAATAAGTGTGTTTAAAGTCATTTCTGTGACTGAAACGGGTCAAAATTGAAGCTTTTGAGTAAGCAAAACTCTGTAAAAATGGCCATTTTGGTCACTGTGAGGGTTTAAAAAGTGGTTATTCAACATGAGGCACGATCCAATTGACATTTTGAATCATTTTTGGTACAGTCCACAAAAATCAATTTTTGGATGAAAAAAGATGACTCCGGACATGTCGAACGTTCCCAAAATGGTCTATAATGATGAAATTTTAACATTTAATCTTTTGACTCTAAATGACTGTTGGATGTGAATTATGACTTTTTCAACTAAAATAAGTGTGTTTAAAGTCATTTCTGTGCCTGAAACGGGTCAAAATTGAAGCTTTTGAGTAAGCAAAACTCTGTAAAAATGGCAATTTTGGTCACTGTGAGGGTTTAAAAAGTGGTTATTCAACATGAGGCATGATCCAATTGACATTTTGAATCATTTTTGGTACAGTCCAAAAAATCGATTTTCGGATGAAAAACGATGACTCCGGACATGTCGAACTTTCCCAAAATGGTCTATAATGATGAAATTTTAACATTTAATCTTTTGACTCTAAATGACTGTTGGATGTGAAGTATGACTTTTTCAACTAAAATAAGTGTGTTTAAAGTCATTTCTGTGCCTGAAACGGGTCAAAATTGAAGCTTTTGAGTAAGCAAAACTCTGTAAAAATGGCAATTTTGGTCACTGTGAGGGTTTAAAAAGTGGTTATTCAACATGAGGCATGATCCAATTGACATTTTGAATCATTTTTGGTACAGTCCAAAAAATCGATTTTCGGATGAAAAACGATGACTCCGGACATGTCGAACGTTCCCAAAATGGTCTTTAATAATGAAATTTTAACATTTAATCTTTTGACTCTAAATGACTGTTGGATGTGAATTATGATTTTTTCAACTAAAATAAGAGTGTTTAAAGTCATTTCTGTGCCTGAAACGGGTCAAAATTGAAGCTTTTGAGTAAGCAAAACTCTGTAAAAATGGCAATTTTGGTCACTGTGAGGGTTTAAAAAGTGGTTATTCAACATGAGGCACGATCCAATTGACATTTTGAATCATTTTTGGTACAGTCCAAAAAATCAATTTTCGGATGAAAAATGATGACTCCGGACATGTCGAACGTTCCCAAAATGGTCTATAATGATGAAATTTTAACATTTAATCTTTTGACTCTAAATGACTGTTGGATGTGAATTATGACTTTTTCAACTAAAATACGTGTGTTTAAAGTCATTTCTGTGCCTGAAACGGGTCAAAATTGAAGCTTTTGAGTAAGCAAAACTCTGTAAAAATGGCAATTTTGGTCACTGTGAGGGTTTAAAAAGTGGTTATTCAACATGAGGCACGATCCAATTGACATTTTGAATCATTTTTGGTACAGTCCAAAAAATCAATTTTCGGATGAAAAACAATGACTCCGGACATGTCGAACGTTCCCAAAATGGTCTATAATGATGAAATTTTAACATTTAATCTTTTGACTCTAAATGACTGTTGGATGTGCATTATGACTTTTTCAACTAAAATAAGTGTGTTTAAAGTCATTTCTGTGCCTGAAACGGGTCAAAATTGAAGCTTTTGAGTAAGCAAAACTCTGTAAAAATGGCAATTTTGGTCACTGTGAGGGTTTAAAAAGTGGTTATTCAACATGAGGCATGATCCAATTGACATTTTGAATCATTTTTGGTACAGTCCAAAAAATCGATTTTCGGATGAAAAACGATGACTCCGGACATGTCGAACGTTCCCAAAATGGTCTATAATGATGAAATTTTAACATTTAATCTTTTGACTCTAAATGACTGTTGGATGTGAAGTATGACTTTTTCAACTAAAATAAGTGTGTTTAAAGTCATTTCTGTGCCTGAAACGGGTCAAAATTGAAGCTTTTGAGTAAGCAAAACTCTGTAAAAAGGGCAATTTTGGTCACTGTGAGGGTTTAAAAAGTGGTTATTCAACATGAGGCATGATCCAATTGACATTTTGAATCATTTTTGGTACAGTCCAAAAAATCGATTTTCGGATGAAAAACGATGACTCCGGACATGTCGAACGTTCCCAAAATGGTCTATAATGATGAAATTTTAACATTTAATCTTTTGACTCTAAATGACTGTGGGATGTGAATTATGACTTTTTCAACTAAAATAAGTGTGTTTAAAGTCATTTCTGTGACTGAAACGGGTCAAAATTGAAGCTTTTGAGTAAGCAAAACTTTGTAAAAATGGCCATTTTGGTCACTGTGAGGGTTTAAAAAGTCGTTATTCAACATGAGGCACGATCCAATTGACATTTTGAATCATTTTTGGTACAGTCCAAAAAATCGATTTTCGGATGAAAAACGATGACTCCGGACATGTCGAACGTTCCCAAAATGGTCTATAATGATGACATTTTAACATTTAATCTTTTGACTCTAAATGACTGTTGGATGTGAATTATGACTTTTTCAACTAAAATAAGTGTGTTTAAAGTCATTTCTGTGACTGAAACGGGTCAAAATTGAAGCTTTTGAGTAAGCAAAACTCTGTAAAAATGGCCATTTTGGTCACTGTGAGGGTTTAAAAAGTGGTTATTCAACATGAGGTACGATCCAATTGACATTTTGAATCATTTTTGGTACAGTCCAAAAAATCAATTTTCGGATGAAAAATGATGACTCCGGACATGTCGAACGTTCCCAAAATGGTCTATAATGATGAAATTTTAACATTTAATCTTTTGACTCTAAATGACTGTTGGATGTGAATTATGACTTTTTCAACTAAAATACGTGTGTTTAAAGTCATTTCTGTGCCTGAAACGGGTCAAAATTGAAGCTTTTGAGTAAGCAAAACTCTGTAAAAATGGCAATTTTGGTCACTGTGAGGGTTTAAAAAGTGGTTATTCAACATGAGGCACGATCCAATTGACATTTTGAATCATTTTTGGTACAGTCCAAAAAATCGATTTTCGGATGAAAAACGATGACTCCGGACATGTCGAACGTTCCCAAAATGGTCTATAATGATGAAATTTTAACATTTAATCTTTTGACTCTAAATGACTGTGGGATGTGAATTATGACTTTTTCAACTAAAATAAGTGTGTTTAAAGTCATTTCTGTGACTGAAACGGGTCAAAATTGAAGCTTTTGAGTAAGCAAAACTCTGTAAAAATGGCCATTTTGGTCACTGTGAGGGTTTAAAAAGTGGTTATTCAACATGAGGCACGATCCAATTGACATTTTGAATAATTTTTGGTACAGTCCAAAAAATCAATTTTCGGATGAAAAACAATGACTCCGGACATGTCGAACGTTCCCAAAATGGTCTATAATGATGAAATTTTAACATTTAATCTTTTGACTCTAAATGACTGTTGGATGTGCATTATGACTTTTTCAACTAAAATAAGTGTGTTTAAAGTCATTTCTGTGCCTGAAACGGGTCAAAATTGAAGCTTTTGAGTAAGCAAAACTCTGTAAAAATGGCAATTTTGGTCACTGTGAGGGTTTAAAAAGTGGTTATTCAACATGAGGCATGATCCAATTGACATTTTGAATCATTTTTGGTACAGTCCAAAAAATCGATTTTCGGATGAAAAACGATGACTCCGGACATGTCGAACGTTCCCAAAATGGTCTATAATGATGAAATTTTAACATTTAATCTTTTGACTCTAAATGACTGTTGGATGTGAAGTATGACTTTTTCAACTAAAATAAGTGTGTTTAAAGTCATTTCTGTGCCTGAAACGGGTCAAAATTGAAGCTTTTGAGTAAGCAAAACTCTGTAAAAATGGCCATTTTGGTCACTGTGAGGGTTTAAAAAGTGGTTATTCAACATGAGGCACGATCCAATTGACATTTTGAATCATTTTTGGTACAGTCCACAAAAATCAATTTTCGGATGAAAAACGATGACTCCGGACATGTCGAACGTTCCCAAAATGGTCTATAATGATGAAATTTTAACATTTAATCTTTTGACTCTAAATGACTGTTGGATGTGAATTATGACTTTTTCAACTAAAATAAGTGTGTTTAAAGTAATTTTTGTGACTGAAACGGGTCAAAATTGAAGCTTTTGAGTAATCAAAAGTCTGTAAAAATGGCAATTTTGGTCACTGTGAGGGTTTAAAAAGTGGTTATTCAACATGAGGCATGATCAAATTGACATTTTGAATCATTTTTGGTACAGTCCAAAAAATCAATTTTCGGATGAAAAACGATGACTCCGGACATGTCGAACGTTCCCAAAATGGTCTATAATGATGAAATTTTAATATTTAATCTTTTGACTCTAAATGACTGTTGGATGTGAATTATGACTTTTTCAACTAAAATAAGTGTGTTTAAAGTCATTTCTGTGCCTGAAACGGGTCAAAATTGAAGCTTTTTAGTAAGCAAAACTCTGTAAAAAGGGCAATTTTGGTCACTGTGAGGGTTTAAAAAGTGGTTATTCAACATGAGGCATGATCCAATTGACATTTTGAATCATTTTTGGTACAGTCCAAAAAATCGATTTTCGGATGAAAAACGATGACTCCGGACATGTCGAACGTTCCCAAAATGGTCTATAATGATAAAATTTTAACATTTAATCTTTTGACTCTAAATGACTGTGGGATGTGAATTATGACTTTTTCAACTAAAATAAGTGTGTTTAAAGTCATTTCTGTGACTGAAACGGGTCAAAATTGAAGCTTTTGAGTAAGCAAAACTTTGTAAAAATGGCCATTTTGGTCACTGTGAGGGTTTAAAAAGTCGTTATTCAACATGAGGCACGATCCAATTGACATTTTGAATCATTTTTGGTACAGTCCAAAAAATCGATTTTCGGATGAAAAACGATGACTCCGGACATGTCGAACGTTCCCAAAATGGTCTATAATGATGACATTTTAACATTTAATCTTTTGACTCTAAATGACTGTTGGATGTGAATTATGACTTTTTCAACTAAAATAAGTGTGTTTAAAGTCATTTCTGTGACTGAAACGGGTCAAAATTGAAGCTTTTGAGTAAGCAAAACTCTGTAAAAATGGCCATTTTGGTCACTGTGAGGGTTTAAAAAGTGGTTATTCAACATGAGGCACGATCCAATTGACATTTTGAATCATTTTTGGTACAGTCCACAAAAATCAATTTTTGGATGAAAAACGATGACTCCGGACATGTCGAACGTTCCCAAAATGGTCTATAATGATGAAATTTTAACATTTAATCTTTTGACTCTAAATGACTGTTGGATGTGAATTATGACTTTTTCAACTAAAATAAGTGTGTTTAAAGTCATTTCTGTGCCTGAAACGGGTCAAAATTGAAGCTTTTGAGTAAGCAAAACTCTGTAAAAATGGCAATTTTGGTCACTGTGAGGGTTTAAAAAGTGGTTATACAACATGAGGCATGATCCAATTGACATTTTGAATCATTTTTGGTACAGTCCAAAAAATCGATTTTCGGATGAAAAACGATGACTCCGGACATGTCGAACTTTCCCAAAATGGTCTATAATGATGAAATTTTAACATTTAATCTTTTGACTCTAAATGACTGTTGGATGTGAAGTATGACTTTTTCAACTAAAATAAGTGTGTTTAAAGTCATTTCTGTGCCTGAAACGGGTCAAAATTGAAGCTTTTGAGTAAGCAAAACTCTGTAAAAATGGCAATTTTGGTCACTGTGAGGGTTTAAAAAGTGGTTATTCAACATGAGGCATGATCCAATTGACATTTTGAATCATTTTTGGTACAGTCCAAAAAATCGATTTTCGGATGAAAAACGATGACTCCGGACATGTCGAACGTTCCCAAAATGGTCTATAATGATAAAATTTTAACATTTAATCTTTTGACTCTAAATGACTGTGGGATGTGAATTATGACTTTTTCAACTAAAATAAGTGTGTTTAAAGTCATTTCTGTGACTGAAACGGGTCAAAATTGAAGCTTTTGAGTAAGCAAAACTTTGTAAAAATGGCCATTTTGGTCACTGTGAGGGTTTAAAAAGTCGTTATTCAACATGAGGCACGATCCAATTGACATTTTGAATCATTTTTGGTACAGTCCAAAAAATCGATTTTCGGATGAAAAACGATGACTCCGGACATGTCGAACGTTCCCAAAATGGTCTATAATGATGACATTTTAACATTTAATCTTTTGACTCTAAATGACTGTTGGATGTGAATTATGACTTTTTCAACTAAAATAAGTGTGTTTAAAGTCATTTCTGTGACTGAAACGGGTCAAAATTGAAGCTTTTGAGTAAGCAAAACTCTGTAAAAATGGCCATTTTGGTCACTGTGAGGGTTTAAAAAGTGGTTATTCAACATGAGGCACGATCCAATTGACATTTTGAATCATTTTTGGTACAGTCCACAAAAATCAATTTTTGGATGAAAAACGATGACTCCGGACATGTCGAACGTTCCCAAAATGGTCTATAATGATGAAATTTTAACATTTAATCTTTTGACTCTAAATGACTGTTGGATGTGAATTATGACTTTTTCAACTAAAATAAGTGTGTTTAAAGTCATTTCTGTGCCTGAAACGGGTCAAAATTGAAGCTTTTGAGTAAGCAAAACTCTGTAAAAATGGCAATTTTGGTCACTGTGAGGGTTTAAAAAGTGGTTATTCAACATGAGGCATGATCCAATTGACATTTTGAATCATTTTTGGTACAGTCCAAAAAATCGATTTTCGGATGAAAAACGATGACTCCGGACATGTCGAACTTTCCCAAAATGGTCTATAATGATGAAATTTTAACATTTAATCTTTTGACTCTAAATGACTGTTGGATGTGAAGTATGACTTTTTCAACTAAAATAAGTGTGTTTAAAGTCATTTCTGTGCCTGAAACGGGTCAAAATTGAAGCTTTTGAGTAAGCAAAACTCTGTAAAAATGGCAATTTTGGTCACTGTGAGGGTTTAAAAAGTGGTTATTCAACATGAGGCATGATCCAATTGACATTTTGAATCATTTTTGGTACAGTCCAAAAAATCGATTTTCGGATGAAAAACGATGACTCCGGACATGTCGAACGTTCCCAAAATGGTCTATAATGATGAAATTTTAACATTTAATCTTTTGACTCTAAATGACTGTTGGATGTGAATTATGACTTTTTCAACTAAAATAAGAGTGTTTAAAGTCATTTCTGTGCCTGAAACGGGTCAAAATTGAAGCTTTTGAGTAAGCAAAACTCTGTAAAAATGGCAATTTTGGTCACTGTGAGGGTTTAAAAAGTGGTTATTCAACATGAGGCACGATCCAATTGACATTTTGAATCATTTTTGGTACAGTCCAAAAAATCAATTTTCGGATGAAAAATGATGACTCCGGACATGTCGAACGTTCCCAAAATGGTCTATAATGATGAAATTTTAACATTTAATCTTTTGACTCTAAATGACTGTTGGATGTGAATTATGACTTTTTCAACTAAAATACGTGTGTTTAAAGTCATTTCTGTGCCTGAAACGGGTCAAATTGAAGCTTTTGAGTAAGCAAAACTCTGTAAAAATGGCAATTTTGGTCACTGTGAGGGTTTAAAAAGTGGTTATTCAACATGAGGCACGATCCAATTGACATTTTGAATCATTTTTGGTACAGTCCAAAAAATCGATTTTCGGATGAAAAACGATGACTCCGGACATGTCGAACGTTCCCAAAATGGTCTATAATGATGAAATTTTAACATTTAATCTTTTGACTCTAAATGACTGTTGGATGTGAATTATGACTTTTTCAACTAAAATAAGTGTGTTTAAAGTCATTTCTGTGCCTGAAACGGGTCAAAATTGAAGCTTTTGAGTAAGCAAAACTCTGTAAAAATGGCAATTTTGGTCACTGTGAGGGTTTAAAAAGTGGTTATTCAACATGAGGCATGATCCAATTGACATTTTGAATCATTTTTGGTACAGTCCAAAAAATCGATTTTCGGATGAAAAACGATGACTCCAGACATGTCGAACGTTCCCAAAATGGTCTATAATGATGAAATTGTAACATTTAATCTTTTGACTCTAAATGACTGTTGGATGTGAATTATGACTTTTTCAACTAAAATAAGTGTGTTTAAAGTCATTTCTGTGACTGAAACGGGTCAAAATTGAAGCTTTTGAGTAAGCAAAACTCTGTAAAAATGGCAATTTTGGTCACTGTGAGGGTTTAAAAAGTGGTTATTCAACTTGAGGCACGATCCAATTGACATTTTGAATCATTTTTGGTACAGTCCACAAAAATCAATTTTCGGATGAAAAACGATGACTCCGGACATGTCGAACGTTCCCAAAATGGTCTATAATGATGAAATTTTAACATTTAATCTTTTGACTCTAAATGACTGTTGGATGTGAATTATGACTTTTTCAACTAAAATAAGTGTGTTTAAAGTAATTTTTGTGACTGAAACGGGTCAAAATTGAAGCTTTTGAGTAATCAAAACTCTGTAAAAATGGCAATTTTGGTCACTGTGAGGGTTTAAAAAGTGGTTATTCAACATGAGGCATGATCAAATTGACATTTTGAATCATTTTTGGTACAGTCCAAAAAATCAATTTTCGGATGAAAAACGATGACTCCGGACATGTCGAACGTTCCCAAAATGGTCTATAATGATGAAATTTTAATATTTAATCTTTTGACTCTAAATGACTGTTGGATGTGAATTATGACTTTTTCAACTAAAATAAGTGTGTTTAAAGTCATTTCTGTGCCTGAAACGGGTCAAAATTGAAGCTTTTGAGTAAGCAAAACTCTGTAAAAAGGGCAATTTTGGTCACTGTGAGGGTTTAAAAAGTGGTTATTCAACATGAGGCATGATCCAATTGACATTTTGAATCATTTTTGGTACAGTCCAAAAAATCGATTTTCGGATGAAAAACGATGACTCCGGACATGTCGAACGTTCCCAAAATGGTCTATAATGATAAAATTTTAACATTTAATCTTTTGACTCTAAATGACTGTGGGATGTGAATTATGACTTTTTCAACTAAAATAAGTGTGTTTAAAGTCATTTCTGTGACTGAAACGGGTCAAAATTGAAGCTTTTGAGTAAGCAAAACTTTGTAAAAATGGCCATTTTGGTCACTGTGAGGGTTTAAAAAGTCGTTATTCAACATGAGGCACGATCCAATTGACATTTTGAATCATTTTTGGTACAGTCCAAAAAATCGATTTTCGGATGAAAAACGATGACTCCGGACATGTCGAACGTTCCCAAAATGGTCTATAATGATGACATTTTAACATTTAATCTTTTGACTCTAAATGACTGTTGGATGTGAATTATGACTTTTTCAACTAAAATAAGTGTGTTTAAAGTCATTTCTGTGACTGAAACGGGTCAAAATTGAAGCTTTTGAGTAAGCAAAACTCTGTAAAAATGGCCATTTTGGTCACTGTGAGGGTTTAAAAAGTGGTTATTCAACATGAGGCACGATCCAATTGACATTTTGAATCATTTTTGGTACAGTCCACAAAAATCAATTTTTGGATGAAAAACGATGACTCCGGACATGTCGAACGTTCCCAAAATGGTCTATAATGATGAAATTTTAACATTTAATCTTTTGACTCTAAATGACTGTTGGATGTGAATTATGACTTTTTCAACTAAAATAAGTGTGTTTAAAGTAATTTTTGTGACTGAAACGGGTCAAAATTGAAGCTTTTGAGTAATCAAAACTCTGTAAAAATGGCAATTTTGGTCACTGTGAGGGTTTAAAAAGTGGTTATTCAACATGAGGCATGATCAAATTGACATTTTGAATCATTTTTGGTACAGTCCAAAAAATCAATTTTCGGATGAAAAACGATGACTCCGGACATGTCGAACGTTCCCAAAATGGTCTATAATGATGAAATTTTAATATTTAATCTTTTGACTCTAAATGACTGTTGGATGTGAATTATGACTTTTTCAACTAAAATAAGTGTGTTTAAAGTCATTTCTGTGCCTGAAACGGGTCAAAATTGAAGCTTTTGAGTAAGCAAAACTCTGTAAAAAGGGCAATTTTGGTCACTGTGAGGGTTTAAAAAGTGGTTATTCAACATGAGGCATGATCCAATTGACATTTTGAATCATTTTTGGTACAGTCCAAAAAATCGATTTTCGGATGAAAAACGATGACTCCGGACATGTCGAACGTTCCCAAAATGGTCTATAATGATAAAATTTTAACATTTAATCTTTTGACTCTAAATGACTGTGGGATGTGAATTATGACTTTTTCAACTAAAATAAGTGTGTTTAAAGTCATTTCTGTGACTGAAACGGGTCAAAATTGAAGCTTTTGAGTAAGCAAAACTTTGTAAAAATGGCCATTTTGGTCACTGTGAGGGTTTAAAAAGTGGTTATTCAACATGAGGCACGATCCAATTGACATTTTGAATCATTTTTGGTACAGTCCACAAAAATCAATTTTTGGATGAAAAACGATGACTCCGGACATGTCGAACGTTCCCAAAATGGTCTATAATGATGAAATTTTAACATTTAATCTTTTGACTCTAAATGACTGTTGGATGTGAATTATGACTTTTTCAACTAAAATAAGTGTGTTTAAAGTAATTTTTGTGACTGAAACGGGTCAAAATTGAAGCTTTTGAGTAATCAAAACTCTGTAAAAATGGCAATTTTGGTCACTGTGAGGGTTTAAAAAGTGGTTATTCAACATGAGGCATGATCAAATTGACATTTTGAATCATTTTTGGTACAGTCCAAAAAATCAATTTTCGGATGAAAAACGATGACTCCGGACATGTCGAACGTTCCCAAAATGGTCTATAATGATGAAATTTTAATATTTAATCTTTTGACTCTAAATGACTGTTGGATGTGAATTATGACTTTTTCAACTAAAATAAGTGTGTTTAAAGTCATTTCTGTGCCTGAAACGGGTCAAAATTGAAGCTTTTGAGTAAGCAAAACTCTGTAAAAAGGGCAATTTTGGTCACTGTGAGGGTTTAAAAAGTGGTTATTCAACATGAGGCATGATCCAATTGACATTTTGAATCATTTTTGGTACAGTCCAAAAAATCGATTTTCGGATGAAAAACGATGACTCCGGACATGTCGAACGTTCCCAAAATGGTCTATAATGATAAAATTTTAACATTTAATCTTTTGACTCTAAATGACTGTGGGATGTGAATTATGACTTTTTCAACTAAAATAAGTGTGTTTAAAGTCATTTCTGTGACTGAAACGGGTCAAAATTGAAGCTTTTGAGTAAGCAAAACTTTGTAAAAATGGCCATTTTGGTCACTGTGAGGGTTTAAAAAGTCGTTATTCAACATGAGGCACGATCCAATTGACATTTTGGATCATTTTTGGTACAGTCCAAAAAATCGATTTTCGGATGAAAAACGATGACTCCGGACATGTCGAACGTTCCCAAAATGGTCTATAATGATGACATTTTAACATTTAATCTTTTGACTCTAAATGACTGTTGGATGTGAATTATGACTTTTTCAACTAAAATAAGTGTGTTTAAAGTCATTTCTGTGACTGAAACGGGTCAAAATTGAAGCTTTTGAGTAAGCAAAACTCTGTAAAAATGGCCATTTTGGTCACTGTGAGGGTTTAAAAAGTGGTTATTCAACATGAGGCACGATCCAATTGACATTTTGAATCATTTTTGGTACAGTCCACAAAAATCAATTTTTGGATGAAAAACGATGACTCCGGACATGTCGAACGTTCCCAAAATGGTCTATAATGATGAAATTTTAACATTTAATCTTTTGACTCTAAATGACTGTTGGATGTGAATTATGACTTTTTCAACTAAAATAAGTGTGTTTAAAGTCATTTCTGTGCCTGAAACGGGTCAAAATTGAAGCTTTTGAGTAAGCAAAACTCTGTAAAAATGGCAATTTTGGTCACTGTGAGGGTTTAAAAAGTGGTTATTCAACATGAGGCATGATCCAATTGACATTTTGAATCATTTTTGGTACAGTCCAAAAAATCGATTTTCGGATGAAAAACGATGACTCCGGACATGTCGAACTTTCCCAAAATGGTCTATAATAATGAAATTTTAACATTTAATCTTTTGACTCTAAATGACTGTTGGATGTGAAGTATGACTTTTTCAACTAAAATAAGTGTGTTTAAAGTCATTTCTGTGCCTGAAACGGGTCAAAATTGAAGCTTTTGAGTAAGCAAAACTCTGTAAAAATGGCAATTTTGGTCACTGTGAGGGTTTAAAAAGTGGTTATTCAACATGAGGCATGATCCAATTGACATTTTGAATCATTTTTGGTACAGTCCAAAAAATCGATTTTCGGATGAAAAACGATGACTCCGGACATGTCGAACGTTCCCAAAATGGTCTATAATGATGAAATTTTAACATTTAATCTTTTGACTCTAAATGACTGTTGGATGTGAATTATGACTTTTTCAACTAAAATAAGAGTGTTTAAAGTCATTTCTGTGCCTGAAACGGGTCAAAATTGAAGCTTTTGAGTAAGCAAAACTCTGTAAAAATGGCAATTTTGGTCACTGTGAGGGTTTAAAAAGTGGTTATTCAACATGAGGCACGATCCAATTGACATTTTGAATCATTTTTGGTACAGTCCAAAAAATCAATTTTCGGATGAAAAATGATGACTCCGGACATGTCGAACGTTCCCAAAATGGTCTATAATGATGAAATTTTAACATTTAATCTTTTGACTCTAAATGACTGTTGGATGTGAATTATGACTTTTTCAACTAAAATACGTGTGTTTAAAGTCATTTCTGTGCCTGAAACGGGTCAAATTGAAGCTTTTGAGTAAGCAAAACTCTGTAAAAATGGCAATTTTGGTCACTGTGAGGGTTTAAAAAGTGGTTATTCAACATGAGGCACGATCCAATTGACATTTTGAATCATTTTTGGTACAGTCCAAAAAATCGATTTTCGGATGAAAAACGATGACTCCGGACATGTCGAACGTTCCCAAAATGGTCTATAATGATGAAATTTTAACATTTAATCTTTTGACTCTAAATGACTGTTGGATGTGAATTATGACTTTTTCAACTAAAATAAGTGTGTTTAAAGTCATTTCTGTGCCTGAAACGGGTCAAAATTGAAGCTTTTGAGTAA
The DNA here is from genome assembly GCF_964263255.1 of Lissotriton vulgaris. Classification (NCBI taxonomy): domain Eukaryota; kingdom Metazoa; phylum Chordata; class Amphibia; order Caudata; family Salamandridae; genus Lissotriton; species Lissotriton vulgaris. The sequence goes on from NW_028250245.1 coordinate 382,679, forward strand.
GCAAAACTCTGTAAAAATGGCAATTTTGGTCACTGTGAGGGTTTAAAAAGTGGTTATTCAACATGAGGCATGATCCAATTGACATTTTGAATCATTTTTGGTACAGTCCAAAAAATCGATTTTCGGATGAAAAACGATGACTCCAGACATGTCGAACGTTCCCAAAATGGTCTATAATGATGAAATTTTAACATTTAATCTTTTGACTCTAAATGACTGTTGGATGTGAATTATGACTTTTTCAACTAAAATAAGTGTGTTTAAAGTCATTTCTGTGACTGAAACGGGTCAAAATTGAAGCTTTTGAGTAAGCAAAACTCTGTAAAAATGGCAATTTTGGTCACTGTGAGGGTTTAAAAAGTGGTTATTCAACATGAGGCACGATCCAATTGACATTTTGAATCATTTTTGGTACAGTCCACAAAAATCAATTTTCGGATGAAAAACGATGACTCCGGACATGTCGAACGTTCCCAAAATGGTCTATAATGATGAAATTTTAACATTTAATCTTTTGACTCTAAATGACTGTTGGATGTGAATTATGACTTTTTCAACTAAAATAAGTGTGTTTAAAGTAATTTTTGTGACTGAAACGGGTCAAAATTGAAGCTTTTGAGTAATCAAAACTCTGTAAAAATTGCAATTTTGGTCACTGTGAGGGTTTAAAAAGTGGTTATTCAACATGAGGCATGATCAAATTGACATTTTGAATCATTTTTGGTACAGTCCAAAAAATCAATTTTCGGATGAAAAACGATGACTCCGGACATGTCGAACGTTCCCAAAATGGTCTATAATGATGAAATTTTAATATTTAATCTTTTGACTCTAAATGACTGTTGGATGTGAATTATGACTTTTTCAACTAAAATAAGTGTGTTTAAAGTCATTTCTGTGCCTGAAACGGGTCAAAATTGAAGCTTTTGAGTAAGCAAAACTCTGTAAAAAGGGCAATTTTGGTCACTGTGAGGGTTTAAAAAGTGGTTATTCAACATGAGGCATGATCCAATTGACATTTTGAATCATTTTTGGTACAGTCCAAAAAATCGATTTTCGGATGAAAAACGATGACTCCGGACATGTCGAACGTTCCCAAAATGGTCTATAATGATAAAATGTTAACATTTAATCTTTTGACTCTAAATGACTGTGGGATGTGAATTATGACTTTTTCAACTAAAATAAGTGTGTTTAAAGTCATTTCTGTGACTGAAACGGGTCAAAATTGAAGCTTTTGAGTAAGCAAAACTTTGTAAAAATGGCCATTTTGGTCACTGTGAGGGTTTAAAAAGTCGTTATTCAACATGAGGCACGATCCAATTGACATTTTGAATCATTTTTGGTACAGTCCAAAAAATCGATTTTCGGATGAAAAACGATGACTCCGGACATGTCGAACGTTCCCAAAATGGTCTATAATGATGACATTTTAACATTTAATCTTTTGACTCTAAATGACTGTTGGATGTGAATTATGACTTTTTCAACTAAAATAAGTGTGTTTAAAGTCATTTCTGTGACTGAAACGGGTCAAAATTGAAGCTTTTGAGTAAGCAAAACTCTGTAAAAATGGCCATTTTGGTCACTGTGAGGGTTTAAAAAGTGGTTATTCAACATGAGGCACGATCCAATTGACATTTTGAATCATTTTTGGTACAGTCCACAAAAATCAATTTTTGGATGAAAAACGATGACTCCGGACATGTCGAACGTTCCCAAAATGGTCTATAATGATGAAATTTTAACATTTAATCTTTTGACTCTAAATGACTGTTGGATGTGAATTATGACTTTTTCAACTAAAATAAGTGTGTTTAAAGTCATTTCTGTGCCTGAAACGGGTCAAAATTGAAGCTTTTGAGTAAGCAAAACTCTGTAAAAATGGCAATTTTGGTCACTGTGAGGGTTTAAAAAGTGGTTATTCAACATGAGGCATGATCCAATTGACATTTTGAATCATTTTTGGTACAGTCCAAAAAATCGATTTTCGGATGAAAAACGATGACTCCGGACATGTCGAACTTTCCCAAAATGGTCTATAATGATGAAATTTTAACATTTAATCTTTTGACTCTAAATGACTGTTGGATGTGAAGTATGACTTTTTCAACTAAAATAAGTGTGTTTAAAGTCATTTCTGTGCCTGAAACGGGTCAAAATTGAAGCTTTTGAGTAAGCAAAACTCTGTAAAAATGGCAATTTTGGTCACTGTGAGGGTTTAAAAAGTGGTTATTCAACATGAGGCATGATCCAATTGACATTTTGAATCATTTTTGGTACAGTCCAAAAAATCGATTTTCGGATGAAAAACGATGACTCCGGACATGTCGAACGTTCCCAAAATGGTCTATAATGATGAAATTTTAACATTTAATCTTTTGACTCTAAATGACTGTTGGATGTGAATTATGACTTTTTCAACTAAAATAAGTGTGTTTAAAGTAATTTTTGTGACTGAAACGTGTCAAAATTGAAGCTTTTGAGTAATCAAAACTCTGTAAAAATGGCAATTTTGGTCACTGTGAGGGTTTAAAAAGTGGTTATTCAACATGAGGCATGATCAAATTGACATTTTGAATCATTTTTGGTACAGTCCAAAAAATCGATTTTCGGATGAAAAACGATGACTCCGGACATGTCGAACGTTCCCAAAATGGTCTATAATGATGAAATTTTAACATTTAATCTTTTGACTCTAAATGACTGTTGGATGTGAATTATGACTTTTTCAACTAAAATAAGTGTGTTTAAAGTCATTTCTGTGCCTGAAACGGGTCAAAATTGAAGCTTTTGAGTAAGCAAAACTCTGTAAAAATGGCAATTTTGGTCACTGTGAGGGTTTAAAAAGTGGTTATTCAACATGAGGCACGATCCAATTGACATTTTGAATCATTTTTGGTACAGTCCACAAAAATCAATTTTCGGATGAAAAACGATGACTCCGGACATGTCGAACGTTCCCAAAATGGTCTATAATGATGAAATTTTAACATTTAATCTTTTGACTCTAAATGACTGTTGGATGTGAATTATGACTTTTTCAACTAAAATAAGTGTGTTTAAAGTAATTTTTGTGACTGAAACGGGTCAAAATTGAAGCTTTTGAGTAATCAAAACTCTGTAAAAATGGCAATTTTGGTCACTGTGAGGGTTTAAAAAGTGGTTATTCAACATGAGGCATGATCAAATTGACATTTTGAATCATTTTTGGTACAGTCCAAAAAATCAATTTTCGGATGAAAAACGATGACTCCGGACATGTCGAACGTTCCCAAAATGGTCTATAATGATGAAATTTTAATATTTAATCTTTTGACTCTAAATGACTGTTGGATGTGAATTATGACTTTTTCAACTAAAATAAGTGTGTTTAAAGTCATTTCTGTGCCTGAAACGGGTCGAAATTGAAGCTTTTGAGTAAGCAAAACTCTGTAAAAAGGGCAATTTTGGTCACTGTGAGGGTTTAAAAAGTGGTTATTCAACATGAGGCATGATCCAATTGACATTTTGAATCATTTTTGGTACAGTCCAAAAAATCGATTTTCGGATGAAAAACGATGACTCCGGACATGTCGAACGTTCCCAAAATGGTCTATAATGATGAAATTTTAACATTTAATCTTTTGACTCTAAATGACTGTTGGATGTGAATTATGACTTTTTCAACTAAAATAAGTGTGTTTAAAGTCATTTCTGTGCCTGAAACGGGTCAAAATTGAAGCTTTTGAGTAAGCAAAACTCTGTAAAAATGGCAATTTTGGTCACTGTGAGGGTTTAAAAAGTGGTTATTCAACATGAGGCATGATCCAATTGACATTTTGAATCATTTTTGGTACAGTCCAAAAAATCGATTTTCGGATGAAAAACGATGACTCCAGACATGTCGAACGTTCCCAAAATGGTCTATAATGATGAAATTTTAACATTTAATCTTTTGACTCTAAATGACTGTTGGATGTGAATTATGACTTTTTCAACTAAAATAAGTGTGTTTAAAGTCATTTCTGTGACTGAAACGGGTCAAAATTGAAGCTTTTGAGTAAGCAAAACTCTGTAAAAATGGCCATTTTGGTCACTGTGAGGGTTTAAAAAGTGGTTATTCAACATGAGGCACGATCCAATTGACATTTTGAATGATTTTTGGTACAGTCCAAAAAATCAATTTTCGGATGAAAAACAATGACTCCGGACATGTCGAACGTTCCCAAAATGGTCTATAATGATGAAATTTTAACATTTAATCTTTTGACTCTAAATGACTGTTGGATGTGCATTATGACTTTTTCAACTAAAATAAGTGTGTTTAAAGTCATTTCTGTGCCTGAAACGGGTCAAAATTGAAGCTTTTGAGTAAGCAAAACTCTGTAAAAATGGCAATTTTGGTCACTGTGAGGGTTTAAAAAGTGGTTATTCAACATGAGGCATGATCCAATTGACATTTTGAATCATTTTTGGTACAGTCCAAAAAATCGATTTTCGGATGAAAAACGATGACTCCGGACATGTCGAACGTTCCCAAAATGGTCTATAATGATGAAATTTTAACATTTAATCTTTTGACTCTAAATGACTGTTGGATGTGAAGTATGACTTTTTCAACTAAAATAAGTGTGTTTAAAGTCATTTCTGTGCCTGAAACGGGTCAAAATTGAAGCTTTTGAGTAAGCAAAACTCTGTAAAAATGGCCATTTTGGTCACTGTGAGGGTTTAAAAAGTGGTTATTCAACATGAGGCATGATCCAATTGACATTTTGAATCATTTTTGGTACAGTCCAAAAAATCGATTTTCGGATGAAAAACGATGACTCCGGACATGTCGAACGTTCCCAAAATGGTCTATAATGATGAAATTTTAACATTTAATCTTTTGACTCTAAATGACTGTTGGATGTGAATTATGACTTTTTCAACTAAAATAAGTGTGTTTAAAGTAATTTTTGTGACTGAAACGGGTCAAAATTGAAGCTTTTGAGTAATCAAAACTCTGTAAAAATGGCAATTTTGGTCACTGTGAGGGTTTAAAAAGTGGTTATTCAACATGAGGCATGATCAAATTGACATTTTGAATCATTTTTGGTACAGTCCAAAAAATCGATTTTCGGATGAAAAACGATGACTCCGGACATGTCGAACGTTCCCAAAATGGTCTATAATGATGAAATTTTAATATTTAATCTTTTGACTCTAAATGACTGTTGGATGTGAATTATGACTTTTTCAACTAAAATAAGTGTGTTTAAAGTCATTTCTGTGCCTGAAACGGGTCAAAATTGAAGCTTTTGAGTAAGCAAAATTCTGTAAAAAGGGCAATTTTGGTCACTGTGAGGGTTTAAAAAGTGGTTATTCAACATGAGGCATGATCCAATTGACATTTTGAATCATTTTTGGTACAGTCCAAAAAATCGATTTTCGGATGAAAAACGATGACTCCGGACATGTCGAACGTTCCCAAAATGGTCTATAATGATGACATTTTAACATTTAATCTTTTGACTCTAAATGACTGTGGGATGTGAATTATGACTTTTTCAACTAAAATAAGTGTGTTTAAAGTCATTTCTGTGACTGAAACGGGTCAAAATTGAAGCTTTTGAGTAAGCAAAACTTTGTAAAAATGGCCATTTTGGTCACTGTGAGGGTTTAAAAAGTCGTTATTCAACATGAGGCACGATCCAATTGACATTTTGAATCATTTTTGGTACAGTCCAAAAAATCGATTTTCGGATGAAAAACGATGACTCCGGACATGTCGAACGTTCCCAAAATGGTCTTTAATGATGAAATTTTAACATTTAATCTTTTGACTCTAAATGACTGTTGGATGTGAATTATGACTTTTTCAACTAAAATAAGTGTGTTTAAAGTCATTTCTGTGCCTGAAACGGGTCAAAATTGAAGCTTTTGAGTAAGCAAAACTCTGTAAAAAGGGCAATTTTGGTCACTGTGAGGGTTTAAAAAGTGGTTATTCAACATGAGGCATGATCCAATTGACATTTTGAATCATTTTTGGTACAGTCCAAAAAATCGATTTTCGGATGAAAAACGATGACTCCGGACATGTCGAACGTTCCCAAAATGGTATATAATGATGAAATTTTAACATTTAATCTTTTGACTCTAAATGACTGTGGGATGTGAATTATGACTTTTTCAACTAAAATAAGTGTGTTTAAAGTCATTTCTGTGACTGAAACGGGTCAAAATTGAAGCTTTTGAGTAAGCAAAACTTTGTAAAAATGGCCATTTTGGTCACTGTGAGGGTTTAAAAAGTCGTTATTCAACATGAGGCACGATCCAATTGACATTTTGAATCATTTTTGGTACAGTCCAAAAAATCGATTTTCAGATGAAAAACGATGACTCCGGGCATGTCGAACGTTCCCAAAATGGTCTATAATGATGACATTTTAACATTTAATCTTTTGACTCTAAATGACTGTTGGATGTGAATTATGACTTTTTCAACTAAAATAAGTGTGTTTAAAGTCATTTCTGTGACTGAAACGGGTCAAAATTGAAGCTTTTGAGTAAGCAAAACTCTGTAAAAATGGCCATTTTGGTCACTGTGAGGGTTTAAAAAGTGGTTATTCAACATGAGGCACGATCCAATTGACATTTTGAATCATTTTTGGTACAGTCCACAAAAATCAATTTTTGGATGAAAAACGATGACTCCGGACATGTCGAACGTTCCCAAAATGGTCTATAATGATGAAATTTTAACATTTAATCTTTTGACTCTAAATGACTGTTGGATGTGAATTATGACTTTTTCAACTAAAATAAGTGTGTTTAAAGTCATTTCTGTGCCTGAAACGGGTCAAAATTGAAGCTTTTGAGTAAGCAAAACTCTGTAAAAATGGCAATTTTGGTCACTGTGAGGGTTTAAAAAGTGGTTATTCAACATGAGGCATGATCCAATTGACATTTTGAATCATTTTTGGTACAGTCCAAAAAATCGATTTTCGGATGAAAAACGATGACTCCGGACATGTCGAACGTTCCCAAAATGGTCTATAATGATGAAATTTTAACATTTAATCTTTTGACTCTAAATGACTGTTGGATGTGAAGTATGACTTTTTCAACTAAAATAAGTGTGTTTAAAGTCATTTCTGTGCCTGAAACGGGTCAAAATTGAAGCTTTTGAGTAAGCAAAACTCTGTAAAAAGGGCAATTTTGGTCACTGTGAGGGTTTAAAAAGTGGTTATTTAACATGAGGCATGATCCAATTGACATTTTGAATCATTTTTGGTACAGTCCAAAAAATCGATTTTCGGATGAAAAACGATGACTCCGGACATGTCGAACGTTCCCAAAATGGTCTATAATGATGAAATTTTAACATTTAATCTTTTGACTCTAAATGACTGTGGGATGTGAATTATGACTTTTTCAACTAAAATAAGTGTGTTTAAAGTCATTTCTGTGACTGAAACGGGTCAAAATTGAAGCTTTTGAGTAAGCAAAACTTTGTAAAAATGGCCATTTTGGTCACTGTGAGGGTTTAAAAAGTCGTTATTCAACATGAGGCACGATCCAATTGACATTTTGAATCATTTTTGGTACAGTCCAAAAAATCGATTTTCGGATGAAAAACGATGACTCCGGACATGTCGAACGTTCCCAAAATGGTCTATAATGATGACATTTTAACATTTAATCTTTTGACTCTAAATGACTGTTGGATGTGAATTATGACTTTTCAACTAAAATAAGTGTGTTTAAAGTCATTTCTGTGACTGAAACGGGTCAAAATTGAAGCTTTTGAGTAAGCAAAACTCTGTAAAAATGGCCATTTTGGTCACTGTGAGGGTTTAAAAAGTGGTTATTCAACATGAGGCACGATCCAATTGACATTTTGAATCATTTTTGGTACAGTCCAAAAAATCAATTTTCGGATGAAAAATGATGACTCCGGACATGTCGAACGTTCCCAAAATGGTCTATAATGATGAAATTTTAACATTTAATCTTTTGACTCTAAATGACTGTTGGATGTGAATTATGACTTTTTCAACTAAAATACGTGTGTTTAAAGTCATTTCTGTGCCTGAAACGGGTCAAAATTGAAGCTTTTGAGTAAGCAAAACTCTGTAAAAATGGCAATTTTGGTCACTGTGAGGGTTTAAAAAGTGGTTATTCAACATGAGGCACGATCCAATTGACATTTTGAATCATTTTTGGTACAGTCCAAAAAATCGATTTTCGGATGAAAAACGATGACTCCGGACATGTCGAACGTTCCCAAAATGGTCTATAATGATGAAATTTTAACATTTAATCTTTTGACTCTAAATGACTGTGGGATGTGAATTATGACTTTTTCAACTAAAATAAGTGTGTTTAAAGTCATTTCTGTGACTGAAACGGGTCAAAATTGAAGCTTTTGAGTAAGCAAAACTCTGTAAAAATGGCCATTTTGGTCACTGTGAGGGTTTAAAAAGTGGTTATTCAACATGAGGCACGATCCAATTGACATTTTGAATAATTTTTGGTACAGTCCAAAAAAATCAATTTTCGGATGAAAAACAATGACTCCGGACATGTCGAACGTTCCCCAAATGGTCTATAATGATGAAATTTTAACATTTAATCTTTTGACTCTAAATGACTGTTGGATGTGCATTATGACTTTTTCAACTAAAATAAGTGTGTTTAAAGTCATTTCTGTGCCTGAAACGGGTCAAAATTGAAGCTTTTGAGTAAGCAAAACTCTGTAAAAATGGCAATTTTGGTCACTGTGAGGGTTTAAAAAGTGGTTATTCAACATGAGGCATGATCCAATTGACATTTTGAATCATTTTTGGTACAGTCCAAAAAATCGATTTTCGGATGAAAAACGATGACTCCGGACATGTCGAACGTTCCCAAAATGGTCTATAATGATGAAATTTTAACATTTAATCTTTTGACTCTAAATGACTGTTGGATGTGAAGTATGACTTTTTCAACTAAAATAAGTGTGTTTAAAGTCATTTCTGTGCCTGAAACGGGTCAAAATTGAAGCTTTTGAGTAAGCAAAACTCTGTAAAAATGGCCATTTTGGTCACTGTGAGGGTTTAAAAAGTGGTTATTCAACATGAGGCACGATCCAATTGACATTTTGAATCATTTTTGGTACAGTCCACAAAAATCAATTTTCGGATGAAAAACGATGACTCCGGACATGTCGAACGTTCCCAAAATGGTCTATAATGATGAAATTTTAACATTTAATCTTTTGACTCTAAATGACTGTTGGATGTGAATTATGACTTTTTCAACTAAAATAAGTGTGTTTAAAGTAATTTTTGTGACTGAAACGGGTCAAAATTGAAGCTTTTGAGTAATCAAAACTCTGTAAAAATGGCAATTTTGGTCACTGTGAGGGTTTAAAAAGTGGTTATTCAACATGAGGCATGATCAAATTGACATTTTGAATCATTTTTGGTACAGTCCAAAAAATCAATTTTCGGATGAAAAACGATGACTCCGGACATGTCGAACGTTCCCAAAATGGTCTATAATGATGAAATTTTAATATTTAATCTTTTGACTCTAAATGACTGTTGGATGTGAATTATGACTTTTTCAACTAAAATAAGTGTGTTTAAAGTCATTTCTGTGCCTGAAACGGGTCAAAATTGAAGCTTTTGAGTAAGCAAAACTCTGTAAAAAAGGGCAATTTTGGTCACTGTGAGGGTTTAAAAAGTGGTTATTCAACATGAGGCATGATCCAATTGACATTTTGAATCATTTTTGGTACAGTCCAAAAAATCGATTTTCGGATGAAAAACGATGACTCCGGACATGTCGAACGTTCCCAAAATGGTCTATAATGATAAAATTTTAACATTTAATCTTTTGACTCTAAATGACTGTGGGATGTGAATTATGACTTTTTCAACTAAAATAAGTGTGTTTAAAGTCATTTCTGTGACTGAAACGGGTCAAAATTGAAGCTTTTGAGTAAGCAAAACTTTGTAAAAATGGCCATTTTGGTCACTGTGAGGGTTTAAAAAGTCGTTATTCAACATGAGGCACGATCCAATTGACATTTTGAATCATTTTTGGTACAGTCCAAAAAATCGATTTTCGGATGAAAAACGATGACTCCGGACATGTCGAACGTTCCCAAAATGGTCTATAATGATGACATTTTAACATTTAATCTTTTGACTCTAAATGACTGTTGGATGTGAATTATGACTTTTTCAACTAAAATAAGTGTGTTTAAAGTCATTTCTGTGACTGAAACGGGTCAAAATTGAAGCTTTTGAGTAAGCAAAACTCTGTAAAAATGGCCATTTTGGTCACTGTGAGGGTTTAAAAAGTGGTTATTCAACATGAGGCACGATCCAATTGACATTTTGAATCATTTTTGGTACAGTCCACAAAAATCAATTTTTGGATGAAAAACGATGACTCCGGACATGTCGAACGTTCCCAAAATGGTCTATAATGATGAAATTTTAACATTTAATCTTTTGACTCTAAATGACTGTTGGATGTGAATTATGACTTTTTCAACTAAAATAAGTGTGTTTAAAGTCATTTCTGTGCCTGAAACGGGTCAAAATTGAAGCTTTTGAGTAAGCAAAACTCTGTAAAAATGGCAATTTTGGTCACTGTGAGGGTTTAAAAAGTGGTTATTCAACATGAGGCATGATCCAATTGACATTTTGAATCATTTTTGGTACAGTCCAAAAAATCGATTTTCGGATGAAAAACGATGACTCCGGACATGTCGAACTTTCCCAAAATGGTCTATAATGATGAAATTTTAACATTTAATCTTTTGACTCTAAATGACTGTTGGATGTGAAGTATGACTTTTTCAACTAAAATAAGTGTGTTTAAAGTCATTTCTGTGCCTGAAACGGGTCAAAATTGAAGCTTTTGAGTAAGCAAAACTCTGTAAAAATGGCAATTTTGGTCACTGTGAGGGTTTAAAAAGTGGTTATTCAACATGAGGCATGATCCAATTGACATTTTGAATCATTTTTGGTACAGTCCAAAAAATCGATTTTCGGATGAAAAACGATGACTCCGGACATGTCGAACGTTCCCAAAATGGTCTATAATGATGAAATTTTAACATTTAATCTTTTGACTCTAAATGACTGTTGGATGTGAATTATGACTTTTTCAACTAAAATAAGAGTGTTTAAAGTCATTTCTGTGCCTGAAACGGGTCAAAATTGAAGCTTTTGAGTAAGCAAAACTCTGTAAAAATGGCAATTTTGGTCACTGTGAGGGTTTAAAAAGTGGTTATTCAACATGAGGCACGATCCAATTGACATTTTGAATCATTTTTGGTACAGTCCAAAAAATCAATTTTCGGATGAAAAATGATGACTCCGGACATGTCGAACGTTCCCAAAATGGTCTATAATGATGAAATTTTAACATTTAATCTTTTGACTCTAAATGACTGTTGGATGTGAATTATGACTTTTTCAACTAAAATACGTGTGTTTAAAGTCATTTCTGTGCCTGAAACGGGTCAAATTGAAGCTTTTGAGTAAGCAAAACTCTGTAAAAATGGCAATTTTGGTCACTGTGAGGGTTTAAAAAGTGGTTATTCAACATGAGGCACGATCCAATTGACATTTTGAATCATTTTTGGTACAGTCCAAAAAATCGATTTTCGGATGAAAAACGATGACTCCGGACATGTCGAACGTTCCCAAAATGGTCTATAATGATGAAATTTTAACATTTAATCTTTTGACTCTAAATGACTGTTGGATGTGAATTATGACTTTTTCAACTAAAATAAGTGTGTTTAAAGTCATTTCTGTGCCTGAAACGGGTCAAAATTGAAGCTTTTGAGTAAGCAAAACTCTGTAAAAATGGCAATTTTGGTCACTGTGAGGGTTTAAAAAGTGGTTATTCAACATGAGGCATGATCCAATTGACATTTTGAATCATTTTTGGTACAGTCCAAAAAATCGATTTTCGGATGAAAAACGATGACTCCGGACATGTCGAACGTTCCCAAAATGGTCTATAATGATGAAATTTTAACATTTAATCTTTTGACTCTAAATGACTGTGGGATGTGAATTATGACTTTTTCAACTAAAATAAGTGTGTTTAAAGTCATTTCTGTGACTGAAACGGGTCAAAATTGAAGCTTTTGAGTAAGCAAAACTTTGTAAAAATGGCCATTTTGGTCACTGTGAGGGTTTAAAAAGTCGTTATTCAACATGAGGCACGATCCAATTGACATTTTGAATCATTTTTGGTACAGTCCAAAAAATCGATTTTCGGATGAAAAACGATGACTCCGGACATGTCGAACGTTCCCAAAATGGTCTATAATGATGACATTTTAACATTTAATCTTTTGACTCTAAATGACTGTTGGATGTGAATTATGACTTTTTCAACTAAAATAAGTGTGTTTAAAGTCATTTCTGTGACTGAAACGGGTCAAAATTGAAGCTTTTGAGTAAGCAAAACTCTGTAAAAATGGCCATTTTGGTCACTGTGAGGGTTTAAAAAGTGGTTATTCAACATGAGGCACGATCCAATTGACATTTTGAATCATTTTTGGTACAGTCCAAAAAATCAATTTTCGGATGAAAAATGATGACTCCGGACATGTCGAACGTTCCCAAAATGGTCTATAATGATGAAATTTTAACATTTAATCTTTTGACTCTAAATGACTGTTGGATGTGAATTATGACTTTTTCAACTAAAATACGTGTGTTTAAAGTCATTTCTGTGCCTGAAACGGGTCAAAATTGAAGCTTTTGAGTAAGCAAAACTCTGTAAAAATGGCAATTTTGGTCACTGTGAGGGTTTAAAAAGTGGTTATTCAACATGAGGCACGATCCAATTGACATTTTGAATCATTTTTGGTACAGTCCAAAAAATCGATTTTCGGATGAAAAACGATGACTCCGGACATGTCGAACGTTCCCAAAATGGTCTATAATGATGAAATTTTAACATTTAATCTTTTGACTCTAAATGACTGTGGGATGTGAATTATGACTTTTTCAACTAAAATAAGTGTGTTTAAAGTCATTTCTGTGACTGAAACGGGTCAAAATTGAAGCTTTTGAGTAAGCAAAACTCTGTAAAAATGGCCATGTTGGTCACTGTGAGGGTTTAAAAAGTGGTTATTCAACATGAGGCACGATCCAATTGACATTTTGAATAATTTTTGGTACAGTCCAAAAAATCAATTTTCGGATGAAAAACAATGACTCCGGACATGTCGAACGTTCCCCAAATGGTCTATAATGATGAAATTTTAACATTTAATCTTTTGACTCTAAATGACTGTTGGATGTGCATTATGACTTTTTCAACTAAAATAAGTGTGTTTAAAGTCATTTCTGTGCCTGAAACGGGTCAAAATTGAAGCTTTTGAGTAAGCAAAACTCTGTAAAAATGGCAATTTTGGTCACTGTGAGGGTTTAAAAAGTGGTTATTCAACATGAGGCATGATCCAATTGACATTTTGAATCATTTTTGGTACAGTCCAAAAAATCGATTTTCGGATGAAAAACGATGACTCCGGACATGTCGAACGTTCCCAAAATGGTCTATAATGATGAAATTTTAACATTTAATCTTTTGACTCTAAATGACTGTTGGATGTGAAGTATGACTTTTTCAACTAAAATAAGTGTGTTTAAAGTCATTTCTGTGCCTGAAACGGGTCAAAATTGAAGCTTTTGAGTAAGCAAAACTCTGTAAAAATGGCCATTTTGGTCACTGTGAGGGTTTAAAAAGTGGTTATTCAACATGAGGCACGATCCAATTGACATTTTGAATCATTTTTGGTACAGTCCACAAAAATCAATTTTCGGATGAAAAACGATGACTCCGGACATGTCGAACGTTCCCAAAATGGTCTATAATGATGAAATTTTAACATTTAATCTTTTGACTCTAAATGACTGTTGGATGTGAATTATGACTTTTTCAACTAAAATAAGTGTGTTTAAAGTAATTTTTGTGACTGAAACGGGTCAAAATTGAAGCTTTTGAGTAATCAAAACTCTGTAAAAATGGCAATTTTGGTCACTGTGAGGGTTTAAAAAGTGGTTATTCAACATGAGGCATGATCAAATTGACATTTTGAATCATTTTTGGTACAGTCCAAAAAATCAATTTTCGGATGAAAAACGATGACTCCGGACATGTCGAACGTTCCCAAAATGGTCTATAATGATGAAATTTTAATATTTAATCTTTTGACTCTAAATGACTGTTGGATGTGAATTATGACTTTTTCAACTAAAATAAGTGTGTTTAAAGTCATTTCTGTGCCTGAAACGGGTCAAAATTGAAGCTTTTGAGTAAGCAAAACTCTGTAAAAAGGGCAATTTTGGTCACTGTGAGGGTTTAAAAAGTGGTTATTCAACATGAGGCATGATCCAATTGACATTTTGAATCATTTTTGGTACAGTCCAAAAAATCGATTTTCGGATGAAAAACGATGACTCCGGACATGTCGAACGTTCCCAAAATGGTCTATAATGATAAAATTTTAACATTTAATCTTTTGACTCTAAATGACTGTGGGATGTGAATTATGACTTTTTCAACTAAAATAAGTGTGTTTAAAGTCATTTCTGTGACTGAAACGGGTCAAAATTGAAGCTTTTGAGTAAGCAAAACTTTGTAAAAATGGCCATTTTGGTCACTGTGAGGGTTTAAAAAGTCGTTATTCAACATGAGGCACGATCCAATTGACATTTTGAATCATTTTTGGTACAGTCCAAAAAATCGATTTTCGGATGAAAAACGATGACTCCGGACATGTCGAACGTTCCCAAAATGGTCTATAATGATGACATTTTAACATTTAATCTTTTGACTCTAAATGACTGTTGGATGTGAATTATGACTTTTTCAACTAAAATAAGTGTGTTTAAAGTCATTTCTGTGACTGAAACGGGTCAAAATTGAAGCTTTTGAGTAAGCAAAACTCTGTAAAAATGGCCATTTTGGTCACTGTGAGGGTTTAAAAAGTGGTTATTCAACATGAGGCACGATCCAATTGACATTTTGAATCATTTTTGGTACAGTCCACAAAAATCAATTTTTGGATGAAAAACGATGACTCCGGACATGTCGAACGTTCCCAAAATGGTCTATAATGATGAAATTTTAACATTTAATCTTTTGACTCTAAATGACTGTTGGATGTGAATTATGACTTTTTCAACTAAAATAAGTGTGTTTAAAGTCATTTCTGTGCCTGAAACGGGTCAAAATTGAAGCTTTTGAGTAAGCAAAACTCTGTAAAAATGGCAATTTTGGTCACTGTGAGGGTTTAAAAAGTGGTTATTCAACATGAGGCATGATCCAATTGACATTTTGAATCATTTTTGGTACAGTCCAAAAAATCGATTTTCGGATGAAAAACGATGACTCCGGACATGTCGAACTTTCCCAAAATGGTCTATAATGATGAAATTTTAACATTTAATCTTTTGACTCTAAATGACTGTTGGATGTGAAGTATGACTTTTTCAACTAAAATAAGTGTGTTTAAAGTCATTTCTGTGCCTGAAACGGGTCAAAATTGAAGCTTTTGAGTAAGCAAAACTCTGTAAAAATGGCAATTTTGGTCACTGTGAGGGTTTAAAAAGTGGTTATTCAACATGAGGCATGATCCAATTGACATTTTGAATCATTTTTGGTACAGTCCAAAAAATCGATTTTCGGATGAAAAACGATGACTCCGGACATGTCGAACGTTCCCAAAATGGTCTATAATGATGAAATTTTAACATTTAATCTTTTGACTCTAAATGACTGTTGGATGTGAATTATGACTTTTTCAACTAAAATAAGAGTGTTTAAAGTCATTTCTGTGCCTGAAACGGGTCAAAATTGAAGCTTTTGAGTAAGCAAAACTCTGTAAAAATGGCAATTTTGGTCACTGTGAGGGTTTAAAAAGTGGTTATTCAACATGAGGCACGATCCAATTGACATTTTGAATCATTTTTGGTACAGTCCAAAAAATCAATTTTCGGATGAAAAATGATGACTCCGGACATGTCGAACGTTCCCAAAATGGTCTATAATGATGAAATTTTAACATTTAATCTTTTGACTCTAAATGACTGTTGGATGTGAATTATGACTTTTTCAACTAAAATACGTGTGTTTAAAGTCATTTCTGTGCCTGAAACGGGTCAAATTGAAGCTTTTGAGTAAGCAAAACTCTGTAAAAATGGCAATTTTGGTCACTGTGAGGGTTTAAAAAGTGGTTATTCAACATGAGGCACGATCCAATTGACATTTTGAATCATTTTTGGTACAGTCCAAAAAATCGATTTTCGGATGAAAAACGATGACTCCGGACATGTCGAACGTTCCCAAAATGGTCTATAATGATGAAATTTTAACATTTAATCTTTTGACTCTAAATGACTGTTGGATGTGAATTATGACTTTTTCAACTAAAATAAGTGTGTTTAAAGTCATTTCTGTGCCTGAAACGGGTCAAAATTGAAGCTTTTGAGTAAGCAAAACTCTGTAAAAATGGCAATTTTGGTCACTGTGAGGGTTTAAAAAGTGGTTATTCAACATGAGGCATGATCCAATTGACATTTTGAATCATTTTTGGTACAGTCCAAAAAATCGATTTTCGGATGAAAAACGATGACTCCAGACATGTCGAACGTTCCCAAAATGGTCTATAATGATGAAATTTTAACATTTAATCTTTTGACTCTAAATGACTGTTGGATGTGAATTATGACTTTTTCAACTAAAATAAGTGTGTTTAAAGTCATTTCTGTGACTGAAACGGGTCAAAATTAAAGCTTTTGAGTAAGCAAAACTCTGTAAAAATGGCCATTTTGGTCACTGTGAGGGTTTAAAAAGTGGTTATTCAACATGAGGCACGATCCAATTGACATTTTGAATGATTTTTGGTACAGTCCAAAAAATCAATTTTCGGATGAAAAACAATGACTCCGGACATGTCGAACGTTCCCAAAATGGTCTATAATGATGAAATTTTAACATTTAATCTTTTGACTCTAAATGACTGTTGGATGTGCATTATGACTTTTTCAACTAAAATAAGTGTGTTTAAAGTCATTTCTGTGCCTGAAACGGGTCAAAATTGAAGCTTTTGAGTAAGCAAAACTCTGTAAAAATGGCAATTTTGGTCACTGTGAGGGTTTAAAAAGTGGTTATTCAACATGAGGCATGATCCAATTGACATTTTGAATCATTTTTGGTACAGTCCAAAAAATCGATTTTCGGATGAAAAACGATGACTCCGGACATGTCGAACGTTCCCAAAATGGTCTATAATGATGAAATTTTAACATTTAATCTTTTGACTCTAAATGACTGTTGGATGTGAAGTATGACTTTTTCAACTAAAATAAGTGTGTTTAAAGTCATTTCTGTGCCTGAAACGGGTCAAAATTGAAGCTTTTGAGTAAGCAAAACTCTGTAAAAATGGCCATTTTGGTCACTGTGAGGGTTTAAAAAGTGGTTATTCAACATGAGGCACGATCCAATTGACATTTTGAATCATTTTTGGTACAGTCCACAAAAATCAATTTTCGGATGAAAAACGATGACTCCGGACATGTCGAACGTTCCCAAAATGGTCTATAATGATGAAATTTTAACATTTAATCTTTTGACTCTAAATGACTGTTGGATGTGAATTATGACTTTTTCAACTAAAATAAGTGTGTTTAAAGTAATTTTTGTGACTGAAACGGGTCAAAATTGAAGCTTTTGAGTAATCAAAACTCTGTAAAAATGGCAATTTTGGTCACTGTGAGGGTTTAAAAAGTGGTTATTCAACATGAGGCATGATCAAATTGACATTTTGAATCATTTTTGGTACAGTCCAAAAAATCGATTTTCGGATGAAAAACGATGACTCCGGACATGTCGAACGTTCCCAAAATGGTCTATAATGATGAAATTTTAATATTTAATCTTTTGACTCTAAATGACTGTTGGATGTGAATTATGACTTTTTCAACTAAAATAAGTGTGTTTAAAGTCATTTCTGTGCCTGAAACGGGTCAAAATTGAAGCTTTTGAGTAAGCAAAATTCTGTAAAAAGGGCAATTTTGGTCACTGTGAGGGTTTAAAAAGTGGTTATTCAACATGAGGCATGATCCAATTGACATTTTGAATCATTTTTGGTACAGTCCAAAAAATCGATTTTCGGATGAAAAACGATGACTCCGGACATGTCGAACGTTCCCAAAATGGTCTATAATGATGAAATTTTAACATTTAATCTTTTGACTCTAAATGACTGTGGGATGTGAATTATGACTTTTTCAACTAAAATAAGTGTGTTTAAAGTCATTTCTGTGACTGAAACGGGTCAAAATTGAAGCTTTTGAGTAAGCAAAACTTTGTAAAAATGGCCATTTTGGTCACTGTGAGGGTTTAAAAAGTCGTTATTCAACATGAGGCACGATCCAATTGACATTTTGAATCATTTTTGGTACAGTCCAAAAAATCGATTTTCGGATGAAAAACGATGACTCCGGACATGTCGAACGTTCCCAAAATGGTCTTTAATGATGAAATTTTAACATTTAATCTTTTGACTCTAAATGACTGTTGGATGTGAATTATGACTTTTTCAACTAAAATAAGTGTGTTTAAAGTCATTTCTGTGCCTGAAACGGGTCAAAATTGAAGCTTTTGAGTAAGCAAAACTCTGTAAAAAGGGCAATTTTGGTCACTGTGAGGGTTTAAAAAGTGGTTATTCAACATGAGGCATGATCCAATTGACATTTTGAATCATTTTTGGTACAGTCCAAAAAATCGATTTTCGGATGAAAAACGATGACTCCGGACATGTCGAACGTTCCCAAAATGGTATATAATGATGAAATTTTAACATTTAATCTTTTGACTCTAAATGACTGTGGGATGTGAATTATGACTTTTTCAACTAAAATAAGTGTGTTTAAAGTCATTTCTGTGACTGAAACGGGTCAAAATTGAAGCTTTTGAGTAAGCAAAACTTTGTAAAAATGGCCATTTTGGTCACTGTGAGGGTTTAAAAAGTCGTTATTCAACATGAGGCACGATCCAATTGACATTTTGAATCATTTTTGGTACAGTCCAAAAAATCGATTTTCGGATGAAAAACGATGACTCCGGACATGTCGAACGTTCCCAAAATGGTCTATAATGATGACATTTTAACATTTAATCTTTTGACTCTAAATGACTGTTGGATGTGAATTATGACTTTTTCAACTAAAATAAGTGTGTTTAAAGTCATTTCTGTGACTGAAACGGGTCAAAATTGAAGCTTTTGAGTAAGCAAAACTCTGTAAAAATGGCCATTTTGGTCACTGTGAGGGTTTAAAAAGTGGTTATTCAACATGAGGCACGATCCAATTGACATTTTGAATCATTTTTGGTACAGTCCACAAAAATCAATTTTTGGATGAAAAACGATGACTCCGGACATGTCGAACGTTCCCAAAATGGTCTATAATGATGAAATTTTAACATTTAATCTTTTGACTCTAAATGACTGTTGGATGTGAATTATGACTTTTTCAACTAAAATAAGTGTGTTTAAAGTCATTTCTGTGCCTGAAACGGGTCAAAATTGAAGCTTTTGAGTAAGCAAAACTCTGTAAAAATGGCAATTTTGGTCACTGTGAGGGTTTAAAAAGTGGTTATTCAACATGAGGCATGATCCAATTGACATTTTGAATCATTTTTGGTACAGTCCAAAAAATCGATTTTCGGATGAAAAACGATGACTCCGGACATGTCGAACTTTCCCAAAATGGTCTATAATGATGAAATTTTAACATTTAATCTTTTGACTCTAAATGACTGTTGGATGTGAATTATGACTTTTTCAACTAAAATAAGTGTGTTTAAAGTCATTTCTGTGCCTGAAACGGGTCAAAATTGAAGCTTTTGAGTAAGCAAAACTCTGTAAAAATGGCAATTTTGGTCACTGTGAGGGTTTAAAAAGTGGTTATTCAACATGAGGCATGATCCAATTGACATTTTGAATCATTTTTGGTACAGTCCAAAAAATCGATTTTCGGATGAAAAACGATGACTCCGGACATGTCGAACGTTCCCAAAATGGTCTTTAATCATGAAATTTTAACATTTAATCTTTTGACTCTAAATGACTGTTGGATGTGAATTATGACTTTTTCAACTAAAATAAGAGTGTTTAAAGTCATTTCTGTGCCTGAAACGGGTCAAAATTGAAGCTTTTGAGTAAGCAAAACTCTGTAAAAATGGCAATTTTGGTCACTGTGAGGGTTTAAAAAGTGGTTATTCAACATGAGGCACGATCCAATTGACATTTTGAATCATTTTTGGTACAGTCCAAAAAATCGATTTTCGGATGAAAAACGATGACTCCGGACATGTCGAACGTTCCCAAAATGGTCTATAATGATGAAATTTTAACATTTAATCTTTTGACTCTAAATGACTGTTGGATGTGAATTATGACTTTTTCAACTAAAATAAGTGTGTTTAAAGTCATTTCTGTGCCTGAAACGGGTCAAAATTGAAGCTTTTGAGTAAGCAAAACTCTGTAAAAATGGCAATTTTGGTCACTGTGAGGGTTTAAAAAGTGGTTATTCAACATGAGGCATGATCCAATTGACATTTTGAATAATTTTTGGTACAGTCCAAAAAATCGATTTTCGGATGAAAAACGATGACTCCAGACATGTCGAACGTTCCCAAAATGGTCTATAATGATGAAATTTTAACATTTAATCTTTTGACTCTAAATGACTGTTGGATGTCAATTATGACTTTTTCAACTAAAATAAGTGTGTTTAAAGTCATTTCTGTGACTGAAACGGGTCAAAATTGAAGCTTTTGAGTAAGCAAAACTCTGTAAAAATGGCCATTTTGGTCACTCTGAGGGTTTAAAAAGTGGTTATTCAACATGAGGCACGATCCAATTGACATTTTGAATGATTTTTGGTACAGTCCAAAAAATCAATTTTCGGATGAAAAACAATGACTCCGGACATGTCGAACGTTCCCAAAATGGTCTATAATGATGAAATTTTAACATTTAATCTTTTGACTCTAAATGACTGTTGGATGTGCATTATGACTTTTTCAACTAAAATAAGTGTGTTTAAAGTCATTTCTGTGCCTGAAACGG
Source organism: Lissotriton vulgaris (assembly GCF_964263255.1). Taxonomy (NCBI): domain Eukaryota; kingdom Metazoa; phylum Chordata; class Amphibia; order Caudata; family Salamandridae; genus Lissotriton; species Lissotriton vulgaris. Next base: position 403,812 of record NW_028250245.1, read on the forward strand.
GTCAAAATTGAAGCTTTTGAGTAAGCAAAACTCTGTAAAAATGGCAATTTTGGTCACTGTGAGGGTTTAAAAAGTGGTTATTCAACATGAGGCATGATCCAATTGACATTTTGAATCATTTTTGGTACAGTCCAAAAAAATCGATTTTCGGATGAAAAACGATGACTCCGGACATGTCGAACGTTCCCAAAATGGTCTATAATGATGAAATTTTAACATTTAATCTTTTGACTCTAAATGACTGTTGGATGTGAAGTATGACTTTTTCAACTAAAATAAGTGTGTTTAAAGTCATTTCTGTGCCTGAAACGGGTCAAAATTGAAGCTTTTGAGTAAGCAAAACTCTGTAAAAATGGCCATTTTGGTCACTGTGAGGGTTTAAAAAGTGGTTATTCAACATGAGGCACGATCCAATTGACATTTTGAATCATTTTTGGTACAGTCCACAAAAATCAATTTTCGGATGAAAAACGATGACTCCGGACATGTCGAACGTTCCCAAAATGGTCTATAATGATGAAATTTTAACATTTAATCTTTTGACTCTAAATGACTGTTGGATGTGAATTATGACTTTTTCAACTAAAATAAGTGTGTTTAAAGTAATTTTTGTGACTGAAACGGGTCAAAATTGAAGCTTTTGAGTAATCAAAACTCTGTAAAAATGGCAATTTTGGTCACTGTGAGGGTTTAAAAAGTGGTTATTCAACATGAGGCATGATCAAATTGACATTTTGAATCATTTTTGGTACAGTCCAAAAAATCGATTTTCGGATGAAAAACGATGACTCCGGACATGTCGAACGTTCCCAAAATGGTCTATAATGATGAAATTTTAATATTTAATCTTTTGACTCTAAATGACTGTTGGATGTGAATTATGACTTTTTCAACTAAAATAGGTGTGTTTAAAGTCATTTCTGTGCCTGAAACGGGTCAAAATTGAAGCTTTTGAGTAAGCAAAATTCTGTAAAAAGGGCAATTTTGGTCACTGTGAGGGTTTAAAAAGTGGTTATTCAACATGAGGCATGATCCAATTGACATTTTGAATCATTTTTGGTACAGTCCAAAAAATCGATTTTCGGATGAAAAACGACTCCGGACATGTCGAACGTTCCCAAAATGGTCTATAATGATGAAATTTTAACATTTAATCTTTTGACTCTAAATGACTGTGGGATGTGAATTATGACTTTTTCAACTAAAATAAGTGTGTTTAAAGTCATTTCTGTGACTGAAACGGGTCAAAATTGAAGCTTTTGAGTAAGCAAAACTTTGTAAAAATGGCCATTTTGGTCACTGTGAGGGTTTAAAAAGTCGTTATTCAACATGAGGCACGATCCAATTGACATTTTGAATCATTTTTGGTACAGTCCAAAAAATCGATTTTCGGATGAAAAACGATGACTCCGGACATGTTGAACGTTCCCAAAATGGTCTTTAATGATGAAATTTTAACATTTAATCTTTTGACTCTAAATGACTGTTGGATGTGAATTATGACTTTTTCAACTAAAATAAGTGTGTTTAAAGTCATTTCTGTGCCTGAAACGGGTCAAAATTGAAGCTTTTGAGTAAGCAAAACTCTGTAAAAATGGCAATTTTGGACACTGTGAGGGTTTAAAAAGTGGTTATTCAACATGAGGCATGATCCAATTGACATTTTGAATCATTTTTGGTACAGTCCAAAAAATCAATTTTCGGATGAAAAACGATGACTCCGGACATGTCGAACGTTCCCAAAATGGTATATAATGATGAAATTTTAACATTTAATCTTTTGACTCTAAATGACTGTTGGATGTGAATTATGACTTTTTCAACTAAAATAAGTGTGTTTAAAGTAATTTTTGTGACTGAAACGGGTCAAAATTGAAGCTTTTGAGTAATCAAAACTCTGTAAAAATGGCAATTCTGGTCACTGTGAGGGTTTAAAAAGTGGTTATTCAACATGAGGCATGATCCAATTGTAATTTTGAATCATTTTTGGTACAGTCCAAAAAATCGATTTTCGGATGAAAAACGATGACTCCGGACATGTCGAACGTTCCCAAAATGGTCTATAATGATGAAATTTTAACATTTAATCTTTTGACTCTAAATGACTGTTGGATGTGAATTATGACTTTTTCAACTAAAATAAGTGTGTTTAAAGTCATTTCTGTGCCTGAAACGGGTCAAAATTGAAGCTTTTGAGTAAGCAAAACTCTGTAAAAATGGCAATTTTGGTCACTGTGAGGGTTTAAAAAGTGGTTATTCAACATGAGGCATGATCCAATTGACATTTTGAATCATTTTTGGTACAGTCCAAAAAATCGATTTTCGGATGAAAAACGATGACTCCGGACATGTCGAACGTTCCCAAAATGGTCTATAATGATGCAATTTTAACATTTAATCTTTTGACTCTAAATGACTGTTGGATGTGAAGTATGACTTTTTCAACTAAAATAAGTGTGTTTAAAGTCATTTCTGTGCCTGAAACGGGTCAAAATTGAAGCTTTTGAGTAAGCAAAACTCTGTAAAAATGGCAATTTTGGTCACTGTGAGGGTTTAAAAAGTGGTTATTCAACATGAGGCATGATCCAATTGACATTTTGAATCATTTTTGGTACAGTGCAAAAAATCGATTTTCGGATGAAAAACGATGACTCCGGACATGTCGAACGTTCCCAAAATGGTCTATAATGATGAAATTTTAACATTTAATCTTTTGACTCTAAATGACTGTTGGATGTGAAGTATGACTTTTTCAACTAAAATAAGTGTGTTTAAAGTCATTTCTGTGCCTGAAACGGGTCAAAATTGAAGCTTTTGAGTAAGCAAAACTCTGTAAAAATGGCAATTTTGGTCACTGTGAGGGTTTAAAAAGTGGTTATTCAACACGAGGCACGATCCAATTGACATTTTGAATCATTTTTGGTACAGTCCAAAAAATCGATTTTCGGATGAAAAACGATGACTCCGGACATGTCGAACGTTCCCAAAATGGTCTATAATGATGAAATTTTAACATTTAATCTTTTGACTCTAAATGACTGTTGGATGTGAATTATGACTTTTTCAACTAAAATAAGTGTGTTTAAAGTCATTTCTGTGCCTGAAACGGGTCAAAATTGAAGCTTTTGAGTAAGCAAAATTCTGTAAAAAGGGCAATTTTGGTCACTGTGAGGGTTTAAAAAGTGGTTATTCAACATGAGGCACGATCCAATTGACATTTTGAATCATTTTTGGTACAGTCCAAAAAATCGATTTTCGGATGAAAAACGATGACTCCGGACATGTCGAACGTTCCCAAAATGGTCTATAATGATGAAATTTTAACATTTAATCTTTTGACTCTAAATGACTGTTGGATGTGAATTATGACTTTTTCAACTAAAATAAGTGTGTTTAAAGTCATTTCTGTGCCTGAAACGGGTCAAAATTGAAGCTTTTGAGTAAGCAAAACTCTGTAAAAATGGCAATTTTGGTCACTGTGAGGGTTTAAAAAGTGGTTATTCAACATGAGGCATGATCCAATTGACATTTTGAATAATTTTTGGTACAGTCCAAAAAATCGATTTTCGGATGAAAAACGATGACTCCAGACATGTCGAACGTTCCCAAAATGGTCTATAATGATGAAATTTTAACATTTAATCTTTTGACTCTAAATGACTGTTGGATGTCAATTATGACTTTTTCAACTAAAATAAGTGTGTTTAAAGTCATTTCTGTGACTGAAACGGGTCAAAATTGAAGCTTTTGAGTAAGCAAAACTCTGTAAAAATGGCCATTTTGGTCACTCTGAGGGTTTAAAAAGTGGTTATTCAACATGAGGCACGATCCAATTGACATTTTGAATGATTTTTGGTACAGTCCAAAAAATCAATTTTCGGATGAAAAACAATGACTCCGGACATGTCGAACGTTCCCAAAATGGTCTATAATGATGAAATTTTAACATTTAATCTTTTGACTCTAAATGACTGTTGGATGTGCATTATGACTTTTTCAACTAAAATAAGTGTGTTTAAAGTCATTTCTGTGCCTGAAACGGGTCAAAATTGAAGCTTTTGAGTAAGCAAAACTCTGTAAAAATGGCAATTTTGGTCACTGTGAGGGTTTAAAAAGTGGTTATTCAACATGAGGCATGATCCAATTGACATTTTGAATCATTTTTGGTACAGTCCAAAAAAATCGATTTTCGGATGAAAAACGATGACTCCGGACATGTCGAACGTTCCCAAAATGGTCTATAATGATGAAATTTTAACATTTAATCTTTTGACTCTAAATGACTGTTGGATGTGAAGTATGACTTTTTCAACTAAAATAAGTGTGTTTAAAGTCATTTCTGTGCCTGAAACGGGTCAAAATTGAAGCTTTTGAGTAAGCAAAACTCTGTAAAAATGGCCATTTTGGTCACTGTGAGGGTTTAAAAAGTGGTTATTCAACATGAGGCACGATCCAATTGACATTTTGAATCATTTTTGGTACAGTCCACAAAAATCAATTTTCGGATGAAAAACGATGACTCCGGACATGTCGAACGTTCCCAAAATGGTCTATAATGATGAAATTTTAACATTTAATCTTTTGACTCTAAATGACTGTTGGATGTGAATTATGACTTTTTCAACTAAAATAAGTGTGTTTAAAGTAATTTTTGTGACTGAAACGGGTCAAAATTGAAGCTTTTGAGTAATCAAAACTCTGTAAAAATGGCAATTTTGGTCACTGTGAGGGTTTAAAAAGTGGTTATTCAACATGAGGCATGATCAAATTGACATTTTGAATCATTTTTGGTACAGTCCAAAAAATCGATTTTCGGATGAAAAACGATGACTCCGGACATGTCGAACGTTCCCAAAATGGTCTATAATGATGAAATTTTTATATTTAATCTTTTGACTCTAAATGACTGTTGGATGTGAATTATGACTTTTTCAACTAAAATAGGTGTGTTTAAAGTCATTTCTGTGCCTGAAACGGGTCAAAATTGAAGCTTTTGAGTAAGCAAAATTCTGTAAAAAGGGCAATTTTGGTCACTGTGAGGGTTTAAAAAGTGGTTATTCAACATGAGGCATGATCCAATTGACATTTTGAATCATTTTTGGTACAGTCCAAAAAATCGATTTTCGGATGAAAAACGACTCCGGACATGTCGAACGTTCCCAAAATGGTCTATAATGATGAAATTTTAACATTTAATCTTTTGACTCTAAATGACTGTGGGATGTGAATTATGACTTTTTCAACTAAAATAAGTGTGTTTAAAGTCATTTCTGTGACTGAAACGGGTCAAAATTGAAGCTTTTGAGTAAGCAAAACTTTGTAAAAATGGCCATTTTGGTCACTGTGAGGGTTTAAAAAGTCGTTATTCAACATGAGGCACGATCCAATTGACATTTTGAATCATTTTTGGTACAGTCCAAAAAATCGATTTTCGGATGAAAAACGATGACTCCGGACATGTTGAACGTTCCCAAAATGGTCTTTAATGATGAAATTTTAACATTTAATCTTTTGACTCTAAATGACTGTTGGATGTGAATTATGACTTTTTCAACTAAAATAAGTGTGTTTAAAGTCATTTCTGTGCCTGAAACGGGTCAAAATTGAAGCTTTTGAGTAAGCAAAACTCTGTAAAAATGGCAATTTTGGACACTGTGAGGGTTTAAAAAGTGGTTATTCAACATGAGGCATGATCCAATTGACATTTTGAATCATTTTTGGTACAGTCCAAAAAATCAATTTTCGGATGAAAAACGATGACTCCGGACATGTCGAACGTTCCCAAAATGGTATATAATGATGAAATTTTAACATTTAATCTTTTGACTCTAAATGACTGTTGGATGTGAATTATGACTTTTTCAACTAAAATAAGTGTGTTTAAAGTAATTTTTGTGACTGAAACGGGTCAAAATTGAAGCTTTTGAGTAATCAAAACTCTGTAAAAATGGCAATTCTGGTCACTGTGAGGGTTTAAAAAGTGGTTATTCAACATGAGGCATGATCCAATTGTAATTTTGAATCATTTTTGGTACAGTCCAAAAAATCGATTTTCGGATGAAAAACGATGACTCCGGACATGTCGAACGTTCCCAAAATGGTCTATAATGATGAAATTTTAACATTTAATCTTTTGACTCTAAATGACTGTTGGATGTGAATTATGACTTTTTCAACTAAAATAAGTGTGTTTAAAGTCATTTCTGTGCCTGAAACGGGTCAAAATTGAAGCTTTTGAGTAAGCAAAACTCTGTAAAAATGGCAATTTTGGTCACTGTGAGGGTTTAAAAAGTGGTTATTCAACATGAGGCATGATCCAATTGACATTTTGAATCATTTTTGGTACAGTCCAAAAAATCGATTTTCGGATGAAAAACGATGACTCCGGACATGTCGAACGTTCCCAAAATGGTCTATAATGATGCAATTTTAACATTTAATCTTTTGACTCTAAATGACTGTTGGATGTGAAGTATGACTTTTTCAACTAAAATAAGTGTGTTTAAAGTCATTTCTGTGCCTGAAACGGGTCAAAATTGAAGCTTTTGAGTAAGCAAAACTCTGTAAAAATGGCAATTTTGGTCACTGTGAGGGTTTAAAAAGTGGTTATTCAACATGAGGCATGATCCAATTGACATTTTGAATCATTTTTGGTACAGTGCAAAAAATCGATTTTCGGATGAAAAACGATGACTCCGGACATGTCGAACGTTCCCAAAATGGTCTATAATGATGAAATTTTAACATTTAATCTTTTGACTCTAAATGACTGTTGGATGTGAAGTATGACTTTTTCAACTAAAATAAGTGTGTTTAAAGTCATTTCTGTGCCTGAAACGGGTCAAAATTGAAGCTTTTGAGTAAGCAAAACTCTGTAAAAATGGCAATTTTGGTCACTGTGAGGGTTTAAAAAGTGGTTATTCAACACGAGGCACGATCCAATTGACATTTTGAATCATTTTTGGTACAGTCCAAAAAATCGATTTTCGGATGAAAAACGATGACTCCGGACATGTCGAACGTTCCCAAAATGGTCTATAATGATGAAATTTTAACATTTAATCTTTTGACTCTAAATGACTGTTGGATGTGAATTATGACTTTTTCAACTAAAATAAGTGTGTTTAAAGTCATTTCTGTGCCTGAAACGGGTCAAAATTGAAGCTTTTGAGTAAGCAAAATTCTGTAAAAAGGGCAATTTTGGTCACTGTGAGGGTTTAAAAAGTGGTTATTCAACATGAGGCACGATCCAATTGACATTTTGAATCATTTTTGGTACAGTCCACAAAAATCAATTTTCGGATGAAAAACGATGACTCCGGACATGTCGAACGTTCCCAAAATGGTCTATAATGATGAAATTTTAACATTTAATCTTTTGACTCTAAATGACTGTTGGATGTGAATTATGACTTTTTCAACTAAAATAAGTGTGTTTAAAGTAATTTTTGTGACTGAAACGGGTCAAAATTGAAGCTTTTGAGTAATCAAAACTCTGTAAAAATGGCAATTTTGGTCACTGTGAGGGTTTAAAAAGTGGTTATTCAACATGAGGCATGATCAAATTGACATTTTGAATCATTTTTGGTACAGTCCAAAAAATCGATTTTCGGATGAAAAACGATGACTCCGGACATGTCGAACGTTCCCAAAATGGTCTATAATGATGAAATTTTAATATTTAATCTTTTGACTCTAAATGACTGTTGGATGTGAATTATGACTTTTTCAACTAAAATAAGTGTGTTTAAAGTCATTTCTGTGCCTGAAACGGGTCAAAATTGAAGCTTTTGAGTAAGCAAAATTCTGTAAAAAGGGCAATTTTGGTCACTGTGAGGGTTTAAAAAGTGGTTATTCAACATGAGGCATGATCCAATTGACATTTTGAATCATTTTTGGTACAGTCCAAAAAATCGATTTTCGGATGAAAAACGATGACTCCGGACATGTCGAACGTTCCCAAAATGGTCTATAATGATGAAATTTTAACATTTAATCTTTTGACTCTAAATGACTGTGGGATGTGAATTATGACTTTTTCAACTAAAATAAGTGTGTTTAAAGTCATTTCTGTGACTGAAACGGGTCAAAATTGAAGCTTTTGAGTAAGCAAAACTTTGTAAAAATGGCCATTTTGGTCACTGTGAGGGTTTAAAAAGTCGTTATTCAACATGAGGCACGATCCAATTGACATTTTGAATCATTTTTGGTACAGTCCAAAAAATCGATTTTCGGATGAAAAACGATGACTCCGGACATGTCGAACGTTCCCAAAATGGTCTTTAATGATGAAATTTTAACATTTAATCTTTTGACTCTAAATGACTGTTGGATGTGAATTATGACTTTTTCAACTAAAATAAGTGTGTTTAAAGTCATTTCTGTGCCTGAAACGGGTCAAAATTGAAGCTTTTGAGTAAGCAAAACTCTGTAAAAATGGCAATTTTGGACACTGTGAGGGTTTAAAAAGTGGTTATTCAACATGAGGCATGATCCAATTGACATTTTGAATCATTTTTGGTACAGTCCAAAAAATCAATTTTCGGATGAAAAACGATGACTCCGGACATGTCGAACGTTCCCAAAATGGTATATAATGATGAAATTTTAACATTTAATCTTTTGACTCTAAATGACTGTTGGATGTGAATTATGACTTTTTCAACTAAAATAAGTGTGTTTAAAGTAATTTTTGTGACTGAAACGGGTCAAAATTGAAGCTTTTGAGTAATCAAAACTCTGTAAAAATGGCAATTCTGGTCACTGTGAGGGTTTAAAAAGTGGTTATTCAACATGAGGCATGATCCAATTGTAATTTTGAATCATTTTTGGTACAGTCCAAAAAATCGATTTTCGGATGAAAAACGATGACTCCGGACATGTCGAACGTTCCCAAAATGGTCTATAATGATGAAATTTTAACATTTAATCTTTTGACTCTAAATGACTGTTGGATGTGAATTATGACTTTTTCAACTAAAATAAGTGTGTTTAAAGTAATTTTTGTGACTGAAACGGGTCAAAATTGAAGCTTTTGAGTAAGCAAAACTCTGTAAAAATGGCAATTTTGGTCACTGTGAGGGTTTAAAAAGTGGTTATTCAACATGAGGCATGATCAAATTGACATTTTGAATCATTTTTGGTACAGTCCAAAAAATCAATTTTCGGATGAAAAACGATGACTCCGGACATGTCGAACGTTCCCAAAATGGTCTATAATGATGAAATTTTAATATTTAATCTTTTGACTCTAAATGACTGTTGGATGTGAATTATGACTTTTTCAACTAAAATAAGTGTGTTTAAAGTCATTTCTGTGCCTGAAACGGGTCAAAATTGAAGCTTTTGAGTAAGCAAAACTCTGTAAAAAGGGCAATTTTGGTCATTGTGAGGGTTTAAAAAGTGGTTATTCAACATGAGGCATGATCCAATTGACATTTTGAATCATTTTTGGTACAGTCCAAAAAATCGATTTTCGGATGAAAAACGATGACTCCGGACATGTCGAACGTTCCCAAAATGGTCTATAATGATGAAATTTTAACATTTAATCTTTTGACTCTAAATGACTGTGGGATGTGAATTATGACTTTTTCAACTAAAATAAGTGTGTTTAAAGTCATTTCTGTGACTGAAACGGGTCAAAATTGAAGCTTTTGAGTAAGCAAAACTTTGTAAAAATGGCCATTTTGGTCACTGTGAGGGTTTAAAAAGTCGTTATTCAACATGAGGCACGATCCAATTGACATTTTGAATCATTTTTGGTACAGTCCAAAAAATCGATTTTCGGATGAAAAACGATGACTCCGGACATGTCGAACGTTCCCAAAATGGTCTATAATGATGACATTTTAACATTTAATCTTTTGACTCTAAATGACTGTTGGATGTGAATTATGACTTTTTCAACTAAAATAAGTGTGTTTAAAGTCATTTCTGTGACTGAAACGGGTCAAAATTGAAGCTTTTGAGTAAGCAAAACTCTGTAAAAATGGCCATTTTGGTCACTGTGAGGGTTTAAAAAGTGGTTATTCAACATGAGGCACGATCCAATTGACATTTTGAATCATTTTTGGTACAGTCCACAAAAATCAATTTTTGGATGAAAAACGATGACTCCGGACATGTCGAACGTTCCCAAAATGGTCTATTATGATGAAATTTTAACATTTAATCTTTTGACTCTAAATGACTGTTGGATGTGAATTATGACTTTTTCAACTAAAATAAGTGTGTTTAAAGTCATTTCTGTGCCTGAAACGGGTCAAAATTGAAGCTTTTGAGTAAGCAAAACTCTGTAAAAATGGCAATTTTGGTCACTGTGAGGGTTTAAAAAGTGGTTATTCAACATGAGGCATGATCCAATTGACATTTTGAATCATTTTTGGTACAGTCCAAAAAATCGATTTTCGGATGAAAAACGATGACTCCGGACATGTCGAACTTTCCCAAAATGGTCTATAATGATGAAATTTTAACATTTAATCTTTTGACTCTAAATGACTGTTGGATGTGAAGTATGACTTTTTCAACTAAAATAAGTGTGTTTAAAGTCATTTCTGTGCCTGAAACGGGTCAAAATTGAAGCTTTTGAGTAAGCAAAACTCTGTAAAAATGGCAATTTTGGTCACTGTGAGGGTTTAAAAAGTGGTTATTCAACATGAGGCATGATCCAATTGACATTTTGAATCATTTTTGGTACAGTCCAAAAAATCGATTTTCGGATGAAAAACGATGACTCCGGACATGTCGAACGTTCCCAAAATGGTCTTTAATCATGAAATTTTAACATTTAATCTTTTGACTCTAAATGACTGTTGGATGTGAATTATGACTTTTTCAACTAAAATAAGAGTGTTTAAAGTCATTTCTGTGCCTGAAACGGGTCAAAATTGAAGCTTTTGAGTAAGCAAAACTCTGTAAAAATGGCAATTTTGGTCACTGTGAGGGTTTAAAAAGTGGTTATTCAACATGAGGCACGATCCAATTGACATTTTGAATCATTTTTGGTACAGTCCAAAAAATCGATTTTCGGATGAAAAACGATGACTCCGGACATGTCGAACGTTCCCAAAATGGTCTATAATGATGAAATTTTAACATTTAATCTTTTGACTCTAAATGACTGTTGGATGTGAATTATGACTTTTTCAACTAAAATAAGTGTGTTTAAAGTCATTTCTGTGCCTGAAACGGGTCAAAATTGAAGCTTTTGAGTAAGCAAAACTCTGTAAAAATGGCAATTTTGGTCACTGTGAGGGTTTAAAAAGTGGTTATTCAACATGAGGCATGATCCAATTGACATTTTGAATAATTTTTGGTACAGTCCAAAAAATCGATTTTCGGATGAAAAACGATGACTCCAGACATGTCGAACGTTCCCAAAATGGTCTATAATGATGAAATTTTAACATTTAATCTTTTGAAACTAAATGACTGTTGGATGTCAATTATGACTTTTTCAACTAAAATAAGTGTGTTTAAAGTCATTTCTGTGACTGAAACGGGTCAAAATTGAAGCTTTTGAGTAAGCAAAACTCTGTAAAAATGGCCATTTTGGTCACTGTGAGGGTTTAAAAAGTGGTTATTCAACATGAGGCACGATCCAATTGACATTTTGAATGATTTTTGGTACAGTCCAAAAAATCAATTTTCGGATGAAAAACAATGACTCCGGACATGTCGAACGTTCCCAAAATGGTCTATAATGATGAAATTTTAACATTTAATCTTTTGACTCTAAATGACTGTTGGATGTGCATTATGACTTTTTCAACTAAAATAAGTGTGTTTAAAGTCATTTCTGTGCCTGAAACGGGTCAAAATTGAAGCTTTTGAGTAAGCAAAACTCTGTAAAAATGGCAATTTTGGTCACTGTGAGGGTTTAAAAAGTGGTTATTCAACATGAGGCATGATCCAATTGACATTTTGAATCATTTTTGGTACAGTCCAAAAAATCGATTTTCGGATGAAAAACGATGACTCCGGACATGTCGAACGTTCCCAAAATGGTCTATAATGATGAAATTTTAACATTTAATCTTTTGACTCTAAATGACTGTTGGATGTGAAGTATGACTTTTTCAACTAAAATAAGTGTGTTTAAAGTAATTTTTGTGACTGAAACGGGTCAAAATTGAAGCTTTTGAGTAATCAAAACTCTGTAAAAATGGCAATTTTGGTCACTGTGAGGGTTTAAAAAGTGGTTATTCAACATGAGGCATGATCAAATTGACATTTTGAATCATTTTTGGTACAGTCCAAAAAATCGATTTTCGGATGAAAAACGATGACTCCGGACATGTCGAACGTTCCCAAAATGGTCTTTAATGATGAAATTTTAACATTTAATCTTTTGACTCTAAATGACTGTTGGATGTGAATTATGACTTTTTCAACTAAAATAAGTGTGTTTAAAGTCATTTCTGTGCCTGAAACGGGTCAAAATTGAAGCTTTTGAGTAAGCAAAACTCTGTAAAAATGGCCATTTTGGTCACTGTGAGGGTTTAAAAAGTGGTTATTCAACATGAGGCACGATCCAATTGACATTTTGAATCATTTTTGGTACAGTCCACAAAAATCAATTTTCGGATGAAAAACGATGACTCCGGACATGTCGAACGTTCCCAAAATGGACTATAATGATGAAATTTTAACATTTAATCTTTTGACTCTAAATGACTGTTGGATGTGAATTATGACTTTTTCAACTAAAATAAGTGTGTTTAAAGTAATTTTTGTGACTGAAACGGGTCAAAATTGAAGCTTTTGAGTAATCAAAACTCTGTAAAAATGGCAATTTTGGTCACTGTGAGGGTTTAAAAAGTGGTTATTCAACATGAGGCATGATCAAATTGACATTTTGAATCATTTTTGGTACAGTCCAAAAAATCGATTTTCGGATGAAAAACGATGACTCCGGACATGTCGAACGTTCCCAAAATGGTCTATAATGATGAAATTTTAATATTTAATCTTTTGACTCTAAATGACTGTTGGATGTGAATTATGACTTTTTCAACTAAAATAAGTGTGTTTAAAGTCATTTCTGTGCCTGAAACGGGTCAAAATTGAAGCTTTTGAGTAAGCAAAATTCTGTAAAAAGGGCAATTTTGGTCACTGTGAGGGTTTAAAAAGTGGTTATTCAACATGAGGCATGATCCAATTGACATTTTGAATCATTTTTGGTACAGTCCAAAAAATCGATTTTCGGATGAAAAACGATGACTCCGGACATGTCGAACGTTCCCAAAATGGTCTATAATGATGAAATTTTAACATTTAATCTTTTGACTCTAAATGACTGTGGGATGTGAATTATGACTTTTTCAACTAAAATAAGTGTGTTTAAAGTCATTTCTGTGACTGAAACGGGTCAAAATTGAAGCTTTTGAGTAAGCAAAACTTTGTAAAAATGGCCATTTTGGTCACTGTGAGGGTTTAAAAAGTCGTTATTCAACATGAGGCACGATCCAATTGACATTTTGAATCATTTTTGGTACAGTCCAAAAAATCGATTTTCGGATGAAAAACGATGACTCCGGACATGTCGAACGTTCCCAAAATGGTCTTTAATGATGAAATTTTAACATTTAATCTTTTGACTCTAAATGACTGTTGGATGTGAATTATGACTTTTTCAACTAAAATAAGTGTGTTTAAAGTCATTTCTGTGCCTGAAACGGGTCAAAATTGAAGCTTTTGAGTAAGCAAAACTCTGTAAAAATGGCAATTTTGGACACTGTGAGGGTTTAAAAAGTGGTTATTCAACATGAGGCATGATCCAATTGACATTTTGAATCATTTTTGGTACAGTCCAAAAAATCAATTTTCGGATGAAAAACGATGACTCCGGACATGTCGAACGTTCCCAAAATGGTATATAATGATGAAATTTTAACATTTAATCTTTTGACTCTAAATGACTGTTGGATGTGAATTATGACTTTTTCAACTAAAATAAGTGTGTTTAAAGTAATTTTTGTGACTGAAACGGGTCAAAATTGAAGCTTTTGAGTAATCAAAACTCTGTAAAAATGGCAATTCTGGTCACTGTGAGGGTTTAAAAAGTGGTTATTCAACATGAGGCATGATCCAATTGTAATTTTGAATCATTTTTGGTACAGTCCAAAAAATCGATTTTCGGATGAAAAACGATGACTCCGGACATGTCGAACGTTCCCAAAATGGTCTATAATGATGAAATTTTAACATTTAATCTTTTGACTCTAAATGACTGTTGGGTGTGAATTATGACTTTTTCAACTAAAATAAGTGTGTTTAAAGTAATTTTTGTGACTGAAACGGGTCAAAATTGAAGCTTTTGAGTAAGCAAAACTCTGTAAAAATGGCAATTTTGGTCACTGTGAGGGTTTAAAAAGTGGTTATTCAACATGAGGCATGATCAAATTGACATTTTGAATCATTTTTGGTACAGTCCAAAAAATCAATTTTCGGATGAAAAACGATGACTCCGGACATGTCGAACGTTCCCAAAATGGTCTATAATGATGAAATTTTAATATTTAATCTTTTGACTCTAAATGACTGTTGGATGTGAATTATGACTTTTTCAACTAAAATAAGTGTGTTTAAAGTCATTTCTGTGCCTGAAACGGGTCAAAATTGAAGCTTTTGAGTAAGCAAAACTCTGTAAAAAGGGCAATTTTGGTCACAGTGAGGGTTTAAAAAGTGGTTATTCAACATGAGGCATGATCCAATTGACATTTTGAATCATTTTTGGTACAGTCCAAAAAATCGATTTTCGGATGAAAAACGATGACTCCGGACATGTCGAACGTTCCCAAAATGGTCTATAATGATGAAATTTTAACATTTAATCTTTTGACTCTAAATGACTGTGGGATGTGAATTATGACTTTTTCAACTAAAATAAGTGTGTTTAAAGTCATTTCTGTGACTGAAACGGGTCAAAATTGAAGCTTTTGAGTAAGCAAAACTTTGTAAAAATGGCCATTTTGGTCACTGTGAGGGTTTAAAAAGTCGTTATTCAACATGAGGCACGATCCAATTGACATTTTGAATCATTTTTGGTACAGTCCAAAAAATCGATTTTCGGATGAAAAACGATGACTCCGGACATGTCGAACGTTCCCAAAATGGTCTATAATGATGACATTTTAACATTTAATCTTTTGACTCTAAATGACTGTTGGATGTGAATTATGACTTTTTCAACTAAAATAAGTGTGTTTAAAGTCATTTCTGTGCCTGAAACGGGTCAAAATTGAAGCTTTTGAGTAAGCAAAACTCTGTAAAAATGGCAATTTTGGACACTGTGAGGGTTTAAAAAGTGGTTATTCAACATGAGGCATGATCCAATTGACATTTTGAATCATTTTTGGTACAGTCCAAAAAATCAATTTTCGGATGAAAAACGATGACTCCGGACATGTCGAACGTTCCCAAAATGGTATATAATGATGAAATTTTAACATTTAATCTTTTGACTCTAAATGACTGTTGGATGTGAATTATGACTTTTTCAACTAAAATAAGTGTGTTTAAAGTAATTTTTGTGACTGAAACGGGTCAAAATTGAAGCTTTTGAGTAATCAAAACTCTGTAAAAATGGCAATTCTGGTCACTGTGAGGGTTTAAAAAGTGGTTATTCAACATGAGGCATGATCCAATTGTAATTTTGAATCATTTTTGGTACAGTCCAAAAAATCGATTTTCGGATGAAAAACGATGACTCCGGACATGTCGAACGTTCCCAAAATGGTCTATAATGATGAAATTTTAACATTTAATCTTTTGACTCTAAATGACTGTTGGATGTGAATTATGACTTTTTCAACTAAAATAAGTGTGTTTAAAGTCATTTCTGTGCCTGAAACGGGTCAAAATTGAAGCTTTTGAGTAAGCAAAACTCTGTAAAAATGGCAATTTTGGTCACTGTGAGGGTTTAAAAAGTGGTTATTCAACATGAGGCATGATCCAATTGACATTTTGAATCATTTTTGGTACAGTCCAAAAAATCGATTTTCGGATGAAAAACGATGACTCCGGACATGTCGAACGTTCCCAAAATGGTCTATAATGATGCAATTTTAACATTTAATCTTTTGACTCTAAATGACTGTTGGATGTGAAGTATGACTTTTTCAACTAAAATAAGTGTGTTTAAAGTCATTTCTGTGCCTGAAACGGGTCAAAATTGAAGCTTTTGAGTAAGCAAAACTCTGTAAAAATGGCAATTTTGGTCACTGTGAGGGTTTAAAAAGTGGTTATTCAACATGAGGCATGATCCAATTGACATTTTGAATCATTTTTGGTACAGTGCAAAAAATCGATTTTCGGATGAAAAACGATGACTCCGGACATGTCGAACGTTCCCAAAATGGTCTATAATGATGAAATTTTAACATTTAATCTTTTGACTCTAAATGACTGTTGGATGTGAAGTATGACTTTTTCAACTAAAATAAGTGTGTTTAAAGTCATTTCTGTGCCTGAAACGGGTCAAAATTGAAGCTTTTGAGTAAGCAAAACTCTGTAAAAATGGCAATTTTGGTCACTGTGAGGGTTTAAAAAGTGGTTATTCAACACGAGGCACGATCCAATTGACATTTTGAATCATTTTTGGTACAGTCCAAAAAATCGATTTTCGGATGAAAAACGATGACTCCGGACATGTCGAACGTTCCCAAAATGGTCTATAATGATGAAATTTTAACATTTAATCTTTTGACTCTAAATGACTGTTGGATGTGAATTATGACTTTTTCAACTAAAATAAGTGTGTTTAAAGTCATTTCTGTGCCTGAAACGGGTCAAAATTGAAGCTTTTGAGTAAGCAAAATTCTGTAAAAAGGGCAATTTTGGTCACTGTGAGGGTTTAAAAAGTGGTTATTCAACATGAGGCACGATCCAATTGACATTTTGAATCATTTTTGGTACAGTCCACAAAAATCAATTTTCGGATGAAAAACGATGACTCCGGACATGTCGAACGTTCCCAAAATGGTCTATAATGATGAAATTTTAACATTTAATCTTTTGACTCTAAATGACTGTTGGATGTGAATTATGACTTTTTCAACTAAAATAAGTGTGTTTAAAGTAATTTTTGTGACTGAAACGGGTCAAAATTGAAGCTTTTGAGTAATCAAAACTCTGTAAAAATGGCAATTTTGGTCACTGTGAGGGTTTAAAAAGTGGTTATTCAACATGAGGCATGATCAAATTGACATTTTGAATCATTTTTGGTACAGTCCAAAAAATCGATTTTCGGATGAAAAACGATGACTCCGGACATGTCGAACGTTCCCAAAATGGTCTATAATGATGAAATTTTAATATTTAATCTTTTGACTCTAAATGACTGTTGGATGTGAATTATGACTTTTTCAACTAAAATAAGTGTGTTTAAAGTCATTTCTGTGCCTGAAACGGGTCAAAATTGAAGCTTTTGAGTAAGCAAAATTCTGTAAAAAGGGCAATTTTGGTCACTGTGAGGGTTTAAAAAGTGGTTATTCAACATGAGGCATGATCCAATTGACATTTTGAATCATTTTTGGTACAGTCCAAAAAATCGATTTTCGGATGAAAAACGATGACTCCGGACATGTCGAACGTTCCCAAAATGGTCTATAATGATGAAATTTTAACATTTAATCTTTTGACTCTAAATGACTGTGGGATGTGAATTATGACTTTTTCAACTAAAATAAGTGTGTTTAAAGTCATTTCTGTGACTGAAACGGGTCAAAATTGAAGCTTTTGAGTAAGCAAAACTTTGTAAAAATGGCCATTTTGGTCACTGTGAGGGTTTAAAAAGTCGTTATTCAACATGAGGCACGATCCAATTGACATTTTGAATCATTTTTGGTACAGTCCAAAAAATCGATTTTCGGATGAAAAACGATGACTCCGGACATGTCGAACGTTCCCAAAATGGTCTTTAATGATGAAATTTTAACATTTAATCTTTTGACTCTAAATGACTGTTGGATGTGAATTATGACTTTTTCAACTAAAATAAGTGTGTTTAAAGTCATTTCTGTGCCTGAAACGGGTCAAAATTGAAGCTTTTGAGTAAGCAAAACTCTGTAAAAATGGCAATTTTGGACACTGTGAGGGTTTAAAAAGTGGTTATTCAACATGAGGCATGATCCAATTGACATTTTGAATCATTTTTGGTACAGTCCAAAAAATCAATTTTCGGATGAAAAACGATGACTCCGGACATGTCGAACGTTCCCAAAATGGTATATAATGATGAAATTTTAACATTTAATCTTTTGACTCTAAATGACTGTTGGATGTGAATTATGACTTTTTCAACTAAAATAAGTGTGTTTAAAGTAATTTTTGTGACTGAAACGGGTCAAAATTGAAGCTTTTGAGTAATCAAAACTCTGTAAAAATGGCAATTCTGGTCACTGTGAGGGTTTAAAAAGTGGTTATTCAACATGAGGCATGATCCAATTGTAATTTTGAATCATTTTTGGTACAGTCCAAAAAATCGATTTTCGGATGAAAAACGATGACTCCGGACATGTCGAACGTTCCCAAAATGGTCTATAATGATGAAATTTTAACATTTAATCTTTTGACTCTAAATGACTGTTGGATGTGAATTATGACTTTTTCAACTAAAATAAGTGTGTTTAAAGTAATTTTTGTGACTGAAACGGGTCAAAATTGAAGCTTTTGAGTAAGCAAAACTCTGTAAAAATGGCAATTTTGGTCACTGTGAGGGTTTAAAAAGTGGTTATTCAACATGAGGCATGATCAAATTGACATTTTGAATCATTTTTGGTACAGTCCAAAAAATCAATTTTCGGATGAAAAACGATGACTCCGGACATGTCGAACGTTCCCAAAATGGTCTATAATGATGAAATTTTAATATTTAATCTTTTGACTCTAAATGACTGTTGGATGTGAATTATGACTTTTTCAACTAAAATAAGTGTGTTTAAAGTCATTTCTGTGCCTGAAACGGGTCAAAATTGAAGCTTTTGAGTAAGCAAAACTCTGTAAAAAGGGCAATTTTGGTCATTGTGAGGGTTTAAAAAGTGGTTATTCAACATGAGGCATGATCCAATTGACATTTTGAATCATTTTTGGTACAGTCCAAAAAATCGATTTTCGGATGAAAAACGATGACTCCGGACATGTCGAACGTTCCCAAAATGGTCTATAATGATGAAATTTTAACATTTAATCTTTTGACTCTAAATGACTGTGGGATGTGAATTATGACTTTTTCAACTAAAATAAGTGTGTTTAAAGTCATTTCTGTGACTGAAACGGGTCAAAATTGAAGCTTTTGAGTAAGCAAAACTTTGTAAAAATGGCCATTTTGGTCACTGTGAGGGTTTAAAAAGTCGTTATTCAACATGAGGCACGATCCAATTGACATTTTGAATCATTTTTGGTACAGTCCAAAAAATCGATTTTCGGATGAAAAACGATGACTCCGGACATGTCGAACGTTCCCAAAATGGTCTATAATGATGACATTTTAACATTTAATCTTTTGACTCTAAATGACTGTTGGATGTGAATTATGACTTTTTCAACTAAAATAAGTGTGTTTAAAGTCATTTCTGTGCCTGAAACGGGTCAAAATTGAAGCTTTTGAGTAAGCAAAACTCTGTAAAAAGGGCAATTTTGGTCATTGTGAGGGTTTAAAAAGTGGTTATTCAACATGAGGCATGATCCAATTGACATTTTGAATCATTTTTGGTACAGTCCAAAAAATCGATTTTCGGATGAAAAACGATGACTCCGGACATGTCGAACGTTCCCAAAATGGTCTATAATGATGAAATTTTAACATTTAATCTTTTGACTCTAAATGACTGTGGGATGTGAATTATGACTTTTTCAACTAAAATAAGTGTGTTTAAAGTCATTTCTGTGACTGAAACGGGTCAAAATTGAAGCTTTTGAGTAAGCAAAACTTTGTAAAAATGGCCATTTTGGTCACTGTGAGGGTTTAAAAAGTCGTTATTCAACATGAGGCACGATCCAATTGACATTTTGAATCATTTTTGGTACAGTCCAAAAAATCGATTTTCGGATGAAAAACGATGACTCCGGACATGTCGAACGTTCCCAAAATGGTCTATAATGATGACATTTTAACATTTAATCTTTTGACTCTAAATGACTGTTGGATGTGAATTATGACTTTTTCAACTAAAATAAGTGTGTTTAAAGTCATTTCTGTGACTGAAACGGGTCAAAATTGAAGCTTTTGAGTAAGCAAAACTCTGTAAAAATGGCCATTTTGGTCACTGTGAGGGTTTAAAAAGTGGTTATTCAACATGAGGCACGATCCAATTGACATTTTGAATCATTTTTGGTACAGTCCACAAAAATCAATTTTTGGATGAAAAACGATGACTCCGGACATGTCGAACGTTCCCAAAATGGTCTATAATGATGAAATTTTAACATTTAATCTTTTGACTCTAAATGACTGTTGGATGTGAATTATGACTTTTTCAACTAAAATAAGTGTGTTTAAAGTCATTTCTGTGCCTGAAACGGGTCAAAATTGAAGCTTTTGAGTAAGCAAAACTCTGTAAAAATGGCAATTTTGGTCACTGTGAGGGTTTAAAAAGTGGTTATTCAACATGAGGCATGATCCAATTGACATTTTGAATCATTTTTGGTACAGTCCAAAAAATCGATTTTCGGATGAAAAACGATGACTCCGGACATGTCGAACTTTCCCAAAATGGTCTATAATGATGAAATTTTAACATTTAATCTTTTGACTCTAAATGACTGTTGGATGTGAAGTATGACTTTTTCAACTAAAATAAGTGTGTTTAAAGTCATTTCTGTGCCTGAAACGGGTCAAAATTGAAGCTTTTGAGTAAGCAAAACTCTGTAAAAATGGCAATTTTGGTCACTGTGAGGGTTTAAAAAGTGGTTATTCAACATGAGGCATGATCCAATTGACATTTTGAATCATTTTTGGTACAGTCCAAAAAATCGATTTTCGGATGAAAAACGATGACTCCGGACATGTCGAACGTTCCCAAAATGGTCTTTAATCATGAAATTTTAACATTTAATCTTTTGACTCTAAATGACTGTTGGATGTGAATTATGACTTTTTCAACTAAAATAAGAGTGTTTAAAGTCATTTCTGTGCCTGAAACGGGTCAAAATTGAAGCTTTTGAGTAAGCAAAACTCTGTAAAAATGGCAATTTTGGTCACTGTGAGGGTTTAAAAAGTGGTTATTCAACATGAGGCACGATCCAATTGACATTTTGAATCATTTTTGGTACAGTCCAAAAAATCGATTTTCGGATGAAAAACGATGACTCCGGACATGTCGAACGTTCCCAAAATGGTCTATAATGATGAAATTTTAACATTTAATCTTTTGACTCTAAATGACTGTTGGATGTGAATTATGACTTTTTCAACTAAAATAAGTGTGTTTAAAGTCATTTCTGTGCCTGAAACGGGTCAAAATTGAAGCTTTTGAGTAAGCAAAACTCTGTAAAAATGGCAATTTTGGTCACTGTGAGGGTTTAAAAAGTGGTTATTCAACATGAGGCATGATCCAATTGACATTTTGAATAATTTTTGGTACAGTCCAAAAAATCGATTTTCGGATGAAAAACGATGACTCCAGACATGTCGAACGTTCCCAAAATGGTCTATAATGATGAAATTTTAACATTTAATCTTTTGAAACTAAATGACTGTTGGATGTCAATTATGACTTTTTCAACTAAAATAAGTGTGTTTAAAGTCATTTCTGTGACTGAAACGGGTCAAAATTGAAGCTTTTGAGTAAGCAAAACTCTGTAAAAATGGCCATTTTGGTCACTGTGAGGGTTTAAAAAGTGGTTATTCAACATGAGGCACGATCCAATTGACATTTTGAATGATTTTTGGTACAGTCCAAAAAATCAATTTTCGGATGAAAAACAATGACTCCGGACATGTCGAACGTTCCCAAAATGGTCTATAATGATGAAATTTTAACATTTAATCTTTTGACTCTAAATGACTGTTGGATGTGCATTATGACTTTTTCAACTAAAATAAGTGTGTTTAAAGTCATTTCTGTGCCTGAAACGGGTCAAAATTGAAGCTTTTGAGTAAGCAAAACTCTGTAAAAATGGCAATTTTGGTCACTGTGAGGGTTTAAAAAGTGGTTATTCAACATGAGGCATGATCCAATTGACATTTTGAATCATTTTTGGTACAGTCCAAAAAATCGATTTTCGGATGAAAAACGATGACTCCGGACATGTCGAACGTTCCCAAAATGGTCTATAATGATGAAATTTTAACATTTAATCTTTTGACTCTAAATGACTGTTGGATGTGAAGTATGACTTTTTCAACTAAAATAAGTGTGTTTAAAGTAATTTTTGTGACTGAAACGGGTCAAAATTGAAGCTTTTGAGTAATCAAAACTCTGTAAAAATGGCAATTTTGGTCACTGTGAGGGTTTAAAAAGTGGTTATTCAACATGAGGCATGATCAAATTGACATTTTGAATCATTTTTGGTACAGTCCAAAAAATCGATTTTCGGATGAAAAACGATGACTCCGGACATGTCGAACGTTCCCAAAATGGTCTTTAATGATGAAATTTTAACATTTAATCTTTTGACTCTAAATGACTGTTGGATGTGAATTATGACTTTTTCAACTAAAATAAGTGTGTTTAAAGTCATTTCTGTGCCTGAAACGGGTCAAAATTGAAGCTTTTGAGTAAGCAAAACTCTGTAAAAATGGCCATTTTGGTCACTGTGAGGGTTTAAAAAGTGGTTATTCAACATGAGGCACGATCCAATTGACATTTTGAATCATTTTTGGTACAGTCCACAAAAATCAATTTTCGGATGAAAAACGATGACTCCGGACATGTCGAACGTTCCCAAAATGGACTATAATGATGAAATTTTAACATTTAATCTTTTGACTCTAAATGACTGTTGGATGTGAATTATGACTTTTTCAACTAAAATAAGTGTGTTTAAAGTAATTTTTGTGACTGAAACGGGTCAAAATTGAAGCTTTTGAGTAATCAAAACTCTGTAAAAATGGCAATTTTGGTCACTGTGAGGGTTTAAAAAGTGGTTATTCAACATGAGGCATGATCAAATTGACATTTTGAATCATTTTTGGTACAGTCCAAAAAATCGATTTTCGGATGAAAAACGATGACTCCGGACATGTCGAACGTTCCCAAAATGGTCTATAATGATGAAATTTTAATATTTAATCTTTTGACTCTAAATGACTGTTGGATGTGAATTATGACTTTTTCAACTAAAATAAGTGTGTTTAAAGTCATTTCTGTGCCTGAAACGGGTCAAAATTGAAGCTTTTGAGTAAGCAAAATTCTGTAAAAAGGGCAATTTTGGTCACTGTGAGGGTTTAAAAAGTGGTTATTCAACATGAGGCATGATCCAATTGACATTTTGAATCATTTTTGGTACAGTCCAAAAAATCGATTTTCGGATGAAAAACGATGACTCCGGACATGTCGAACGTTCCCAAAATGGTCTATAATGATGAAATTTTAACATTTAATCTTTTGACTCTAAATGACTGTGGGATGTGAATTATGACTTTTTCAACTAAAATAAGTGTGTTTAAAGTCATTTCTGTGACTGAAACGGGTCAAAATTGAAGCTTTTGAGTAAGCAAAACTTTGTAAAAATGGCCATTTTGGTCACTGTGAGGGTTTAAAAAGTCGTTATTCAACATGAGGCACGATCCAATTGACATTTTGAATCATTTTTGGTACAGTCCAAAAAATCGATTTTCGGATGAAAAACGATGACTCCGGACATGTCGAACGTTCCCAAAATGGTCTTTAATGATGAAATTTTAACATTTAATCTTTTGACTCTAAATGACTGTTGGATGTGAATTATGACTTTTTCAACTAAAATAAGTGTGTTTAAAGTCATTTTTGTGCCTGAAACGGGTCAAAATTGAAGCTTTTGAGTAAGCAAAACTCTGTAAAAATGGCAATTTTGGACACTGTGAGGGTTTAAAAAGTGGTTATTCAACATGAGGCATGATCCAATTGACATTTTGAATCATTTTTGGTACAGTCCAAAAAATCAATTTTCGGATGAAAAACGATGACTCCGGACATGTCGAACGTTCCCAAAATGGTATATAATGATGAAATTTTAACATTTAATCTTTTGACTCTAAATGACTGTTGGATGTGAATTATGACTTTTTCAACTAAAATAAGTGTGTTTAAAGTAATTTTTGTGACTGAAACGGGTCAAAATTGAAGCTTTTGAGTAATCAAAACTCTGTAAAAATGGCAATTCTGGTCACTGTGAGGGTTTAAAAAGTGGTTATTCAACATGAGGCATGATCCAATTGTAATTTTGAATCATTTTTGGTACAGTCCAAAAAATCGATTTTCGGATGAAAAACGATGACTCCGGACATGTCGAACGTTCCCAAAATGGTCTATAATGATGAAATTTTAACATTTAATCTTTTGACTCTAAATGACTGTTGGGTGTGAATTATGACTTTTTCAACTAAAATAAGTGTGTTTAAAGTAATTTTTGTGACTGAAACGGGTCAAAATTGAAGCTTTTGAGTAAGCAAAACTCTGTAAAAATGGCAATTTTGGTCACTGTGAGGGTTTAAAAAGTGGTTATTCAACATGAGGCATGATCAAATTGACATTTTGAATCATTTTTGGTACAGTCCAAAAAATCAATTTTCGGATGAAAAACGATGACTCCGGACATGTCGAACGTTCCCAAAATGGTCTATAATGATGAAATTTTAATATTTAATCTTTTGACTCTAAATGACTGTTGGATGTGAATTATGACTTTTTCAACTAAAATAAGTGTGTTTAAAGTCATTTCTGTGCCTGAAACGGGTCAAAATTGAAGCTTTTGAGTAAGCAAAACTCTGTAAAAAGGGCAATTTTGGTCACAGTGAGGGTTTAAAAAGTGGTTATTCAACATGAGGCATGATCCAATTGACATTTTGAATCATTTTTGGTACAGTCCAAAAAATCGATTTTCGGATGAAAAACGATGACTCCGGACATGTCGAACGTTCCCAAAATGGTCTATAATGATGAAATTTTAACATTTAATCTTTTGACTCTAAATGACTGTGGGATGTGAATTATGACTTTTTCAACTAAAATAAGTGTGTTTAAAGTCATTTCTGTGACTGAAACGGGTCAAAATTGAAGCTTTTGAGTAAGCAAAACTTTGTAAAAATGGCCATTTTGGTCACTGTGAGGGTTTAAAAAGTCGTTATTCAACATGAGGCACGATCCAATTGACATTTTGAATCATTTTTGGTACAGTCCAAAAAATCGATTTTCGGATGAAAAACGATGACTCCGGACATGTCGAACGTTCCCAAAATGGTCTATAATGATGACATTTTAACATTTAATCTTTTGACTCTAAATGACTGTTGGATGTGAATTATGACTTTTTCAACTAAAATAAGTGTGTTTAAAGTCATTTCTGTGACTGAAACGGGTCAAAATTGAAGCTTTTGAGTAAGCAAAACTCTGTAAAAATGGCCATTTTGGTCACTGTGAGGGTTTAAAAAGTGGTTATTCAACATGAGGCACGATCCAATTGACATTTTGAATCATTTTTGGTACAGTCCACAAAAATCAATTTTTGGATGAAAAACGATGACTCCGGACATGTCGAACGTTCCCAAAATGGTCTATAATGATGAAATTTTAACATTTAATCTTTTGACTCTAAATGACTGTTGGATGTGAATTATGACTTTTTCAACTAAAATAAGTGTGTTTAAAGTCATTTCTGTGCCTGAAACGGGTCAAAATTGAAGCTTTTGAGTAAGCAAAACTCTGTAAAAATGGCAATTTTGGTCACTGTGAGGGTTTAAAAAGTGGTTATTCAACATGAGGCATGATCCAATTGACATTTTGAATCATTTTTGGTACAGTCCAAAAAATCGATTTTCGGATGAAAAACGATGACTCCGGACATGTCGAACTTTCCCAAAATGGTCTATAATGATGAAATTTTAACATTTAATCTTTTGACTCTAAATGACTGTTGGATGTGAAGTATGACTTTTTCAACTAAAATAAGTGTGTTTAAAGTCATTTCTGTGCCTGAAACGGGTCAAAATTGAAGCTTTTGAGTAAGCAAAACTCTGTAAAAATGGCAATTTTGGTCACTGTGAGGGTTTAAAAAGTGGTTATTCAACATGAGGCATGATCCAATTGACATTTTGAATCATTTTTGGTACAGTCCAAAAAATCGATTTTCGGATGAAAAACGATGACTCCGGACATGTCGAACGTTCCCAAAATGGTCTTTAATCATGAAATTTTAACATTTAATCTTTTGACTCTAAATGACTGTTGGATGTGAATTATGACTTTTTCAACTAAAATAAGAGTGTTTAAAGTCATTTCTGTGCCTGAAACGGGTCAAAATTGAAGCTTTTGAGTAAGCAAAACTCTGTAAAAATGGCAATTTTGGTCACTGTGAGGGTTTAAAAAGTGGTTATTCAACATGAGGCACGATCCAATTGACATTTTGAATCATTTTTGGTACAGTCCAAAAAATCAATTTTCGGATGAAAAATGATGACTCCGGACATGTCGAACGTTCCCAAAATGGTCTATAATGATGAAATTTTAACATTTAATCTTTTGACTCTAAATGACTGTTGGATGTGAATTATGACTTTTTCAACTAAAATACGTGTGTTTAAAGTCATTTCTGTGCCTGAAACGGGTCAAAATTGAAGCTTTTGAGTAAGCAAAACTCTGTAAAAATGGCAATTTTGGTCACTGTGAGGGTTTAAAAAGTGGTTATTCAACATGAGGCACGATCCAATTGACATTTTGAATCATTTTTGGTACAGTCCAAAAAATCGATTTTCGGATGAAAAACGATGACTCCGGACATGTCGAACGTTCCCAAAATGGTCTATAATGATGAAATTTTAACATTTAATCTTTTGACTCTAAATGACTGTTGGATGTGAATTATGACTTTTTCAACTAAAATAAGTGTGTTTAAAGTCATTTCTGTGCCTGAAACGGGTCAAAATTGAAGCTTTTGAGTAAGCAAAACTCTGTAAAAATGGCAATTTTGGTCACTGTGAGGGTTTAAAAAGTGGTTATTCAACATGAGGCATGATCCAATTGACATTTTGAATAATTTTTGGTACAGTCCAAAAAATCGATTTTCGGATGAAAAACGATGACTCCAGACATGTCGAACGTTCCCAAAATGGTCTATAATGATGAAATTTTAACATTTAATCTTTTGACTCTAAATGACTGTTGGATGTCAATTATGACTTTTTCAACTAAAATAAGTGTGTTTAAAGTCATTTCTGTGACTGAAACGGGTCAAAATTGAAGCTTTTGAGTAAGCAAAACTCTATAAAAATGGCCATTTTGGTCACTGTGAGGGTTTAAAAAGTGGTTATTCAACATGAGGCACGATCCAATTGACATTTTGAATGATTTTTGGTACAGTCCAAAAAATCAATTTTCGGATGAAAAACAATGACTCCGGACATGTCGAACGTTCCCAAAATGGTCTATAATGATGAAATTTTAACATTTAATCTTTTGACTCTAAATGACTGTTGGATGTGCATTATGACTTTTTCAACTAAAATAAGTGTGTTTAAAGTCATTTCTGTGCCTGAAACGGGTCAAAATTGAAGCTTTTGAGTAAGCAAAACTCTGTAAAAATGGCAATTTTGGTCACTGTGAGGGTTTAAAAAGTGGTTATTCAACATGAGGCATGATCCAATTGACATTTTGAATCATTTTTGGTACAGTCCAAAAAATCGATTTTCGGATGAAAAACGATGACTCCGGACATGTCGAACGTTCCCAAAATGGTCTATAATGATGACATTTTAACATTTAATCTTTTGACTCTAAATGACTGTTGGATGTGAAGTATGACTTTTTCAACTAAAATAAGTGTGTTTAAAGTCATTTCTGTGCCTGAAACGGGTCAAAATTGAAGCTTTTGAGTAAGCAAAACTCTGTAAAAATGGCCATTTTGGTCACTGTGAGGGTTTAAAAAGTGGTTATTCAACATGAGGCACGATCCAATTGACATTTTGAATCATTTTTGGTACAGTCCACAAAAAGTCAATTTTCGGATGAAAAACGATGACTCCGGACATGTCGAACGTTCCCAAAATGGTCTATAATGATGAAATTTTAACATTTAATCTTTTGACTCTAAATGACTGTTGGATGTGAATTATGACTTTTTCAACTAAAATAAGTGTGTTTAAAGTAATTTTTGTGACTGAAACGGGTCAAAATTGAAGCTTTTGAGTAATCAAAACTCTGTAAAAATGGCAATTTTGGTCACTGTGAGGGTTTAAAAAGTGGTTATTCAACATGAGGCATGATCAAATTGACATTTTGAATCATTTTTGGTACAGTCCAAAAAATCGATTTTCGGATGAAAAACGATGACTCCGGACATGTCGAACGTTCCCAAAATGGTCTATAATGATGAAATTTTAACATTTAATCTTTTGACTCTAAATGACTGTGGGATGTGAATTATGACTTTTTCAACTAAAATAAGTGTGTTTAAAGTCATTTCTGTGACTGAAACGGGTCAAAATTGAAGCTTTTGAGTAAGCAAAACTTTGTAAAAATGGCCATTTTGGTCACTGTGAGGGTTTAAAAAGTCGTTATTCAACATGAGGCACGATCCAATTGACATTTTGAATCATTTTTGGTACAGTCCAAAAAATCGATTTTCGGATGAAAAACGATGACTCCGGACATGTCGAACGTTCCCAAAATGGTCTTTAATGATGAAATTTTAACATTTAATCTTTTGACTCTAAATGACTGTTGGATGTGAATTATGACTTTTTCAACTAAAATAAGTGTGTTTAAAGTCATTTCTGTGCCTGAAACGGGTCAAAATTGAAGCTTTTGAGTAAGCAAAACTCTGTAAAAATGGCAATTTTGGACACTGTGAGGGTTTAAAAAGTGGTTATTCAACATGAGGCATGATCCAATTGACATTTTGAATCATTTTTGGTACAGTCCAAAAAATCAATTTTCGGATGAAAAACGATGACTCCGGACATGTCGAACGTTCCCAAAATGGTATATAATGATGAAATTTTAACATTTAATCTTTTGACTCTAAATGACTGTTGGATGTGAATTATGACTTTTTCAACTAAAATAAGTGTGTTTAAAGTAATTTTTGTGACTGAAACGGGTCAAAATTGAAGCTTTTGAGTAATCAAAACTCTGTAAAAATGGCAATTCTGGTCACTGTGAGGGTTTAAAAAGTGGTTATTCAACATGAGGCATGATCCAATTGTAATTTTGAATCATTTTTGGTACAGTCCAAAAAATCGATTTTCGGATGAAAAACGATGACTCCGGACATGTCGAACGTTCCCAAAATGGTCTATAATGATGAAATTTTAACATTTAATCTTTTGACTCTAAATGACTGTTGGATGTGAATTATGACTTTTTCAACTAAAATAAGTGTGTTTAAAGTCATTTCTGTGCCTGAAACGGGTCAAAATTGAAGCTTTTGAGTAAGCAAAACTCTGTAAAAATGGCAATTTTGGTCACTGTGAGGGTTTAAAAAGTGGTTATTCAACATGAGGCATGATCCAATTGACATTTTGAATCATTTTTGGTACAGTCCAAAAAATCGATTTTCGGATGAAAAACGATGACTCCGGACATGTCGAACGTTCCCAAAATGGTCTATAATGATGAAATTTTAACATTTAATCTTTTGACTCTAAATGACTGTTGGATGTGAAGTATGACTTTTTCAACTAAAATAAGTGTGTTTAAAGTCATTTCTGTGCCTGAAACGGGTCAAAATTGAAGCTTTTGAGTAAGCAAAACTCTGTAAAAATGGCAATTTTGGTCACTGTGAGGGTTTAAAAAGTGGTTATTCAACATGAGGCATGATCCAATTGACATTTTGAATCATTTTTGGTACAGTGCAAAAAATCGATTTTCGGATGAAAAACGATGACTCCGGACATGTCGAACGTTCCCAAAATGGTCTATAATGATGAAATTTTAACATTTAATCTTTTGACTCTAAATGACTGTTGGATGTGAATTATGACTTTTTCAACTAAAATAAGTGTGTTTAAAGTCATTTCTGTGCCTGAAACGGGTCAAAATTGAAGCTTTTGAGTAAGCAAAACTCTGTAAAAATGGCAATTTTGGTCACTGTGAGGGTTTAAAAAGTGGTTATTCAACATGAGGCATGATCCAATTGACATTTTGAATCATTTTTGGTACAGTCCAAAAAATCGATTTTCGGATGAAAAACGATGACTCCGGACATGTCGAACGTTCCCAAAATGGTCTATAATGATGAAATTTTAACATTTAATCTTTTGACTCTAAATGACTGTTGGATGTGAAGTATGACTTTTTCAACTAAAATAAGTGTGTTTAAAGTCATTTCTGTGCCTGAAACGGGTCAAAATTGAAGCTTTTGAGTAAGCAAAACTCTGTAAAAATGGCAATTTTGGTCACTGTGAGGGTTTAAAAAGTGGTTATTCAACACGAGGCACGATCCAATTGACATTTTGAATCATTTTTGGTACAGTCCAAAAAATCGATTTTCGGATGAAAAACGATGACTCCGGACATGTCGAACGTTCCCAAAATGGTCTATAATGATGAAATTTTAACATTTAATCTTTTGACTCTAAATGACTGTTGGATGTGAATTATGACTTTTTCAACTAAAATAAGTGTGTTTAAAGTCATTTCTGTGCCTGAAACGGGTCAAAATTGAAGCTTTTGAGTAAGCAAAACTCTGTAAAAATGGCAATTTTGGTCACTGTGAGGGTTTAAAAAGTGGTTATTCAACATGAGGCATGATCCAATTGACATTTTGAATCATTTTTGGTACAGTCCAAAAAATCGATTTTCGGATGAAAAACGATGACTCCGGACATGTCGAACGTTC
This sequence comes from Lissotriton vulgaris, assembly GCF_964263255.1. Classification (NCBI taxonomy): domain Eukaryota; kingdom Metazoa; phylum Chordata; class Amphibia; order Caudata; family Salamandridae; genus Lissotriton; species Lissotriton vulgaris. The sequence continues at coordinate 434,793 of NW_028250245.1, forward strand.
CCAAAATGGTCTATAATGATGAAATTTTAACATTTAATCTTTTGACTCTAAATGACTGTTGGATGTGAATTATGACTTTTTCAACTAAAATAAGTGTGTTTAAAGTCATTTCTGTGACTGAAACGGGTCAAAATTGAAGCTTTTGAGTAAGCAAAACTCTGTAAAAATGGCAATTTTGGTCACTGTGAGGGTTTAAAAAGTGGTTATCCAACATGAGGCATGATCCAATTGACATTTTGAATCATTTTTGGTACAGTCCAAAAAATCGATTTTCGGATGAAAAACGATGACTCCGGACATGTCGAACGTTCCCAAAATAGTCTTTAATGATGAAATTTTAACATTTAATCTTTTGACTCTAAATGACTGTTGGATGTGAAGTATGACTTTTTCAACTAAAATAAGTGTGTTTAAAGTCATTTCTATGCCTGAAACGGGTCAAAATTGAAGCTTTTGAGTAAGCAAAACTCTGTAAAAATGGCAATTTTGGTCACTGTGAGGGTTTAAAAAGTGGTTATTCAACATGAGGCATGATCCAATTGACATTTTGAATCATTTTTGGTACAGTCCAAAAAATCGATTTTCGGATGAAAAACGATGACTCCGGACATGTCGAACGTTCCCAAAACGGTCTATAATGATGAAATTTTAACATTTAATCTTTTGACTCTAAATGACTGTTGGATGTGAATTATGACTTTTTCAACTAAAATAAGTGTGTTTAAAGTCATTTCTGTGACTGAAACGGGTCAAAATTGAAGCTTTTGAGTAAGCAAAACTCTGTAAAAATGGCAATTTTGGTCACTGTGAGGGTTTAAAAAGTGGTTATTCAACATGAGGCATGATCCAATTGACATTTTGAATCATTTTTGGTACAGTCCAAATAATCGATTTTCGGATGAAAAACGATGACTCCGGACATGTCGAACGTTCCCAAAATGGTCTATAATGATGAAATTTTAACATTTAATCTTTTGACTCTAAATGACTGTTGGATGTGAATTATGACTTTTTCAACTAAAATAAGTGTGTTTAAAGTCATTTCTGTGCCTGAAACGGGTCAAAATTGAAGCTTTTGAGTAAGCAAAACTCTGTAAAAATGGCCATTTTGGTCACTGTGAGGGTTTAAAAAGTGGTTATTCAACATGAGGCACGATCCAATTGACATTTTGAATCATTTTTGGTACAGTCCAAAAAATCAATTTTCGGATGAAAAACGATGACTCCGGACATGTCGAACGTTCCCAAAATGGTCTATAATGATGAAATTTTAACATTTAATCTTTTGTCTCTAAATGACTGTTGGATGTGAATTATGACTTTTTCAACTAAAATACGTGTGTTTAAAGTCATTTCTGTGCCTGAAACGGGTCAAAATTGAAGCTTTTGAGTAAGCAAAACTCTGTAAAAATGGCAATTTTGGTCACTGTGAGGGTTTAAAAAGTGGTTATTCAACATGAGGCACGATCCAATTGACATTTTGAATCATTTTTGGTACAGTCCAAAAAATCGATTTTCGGATGAAAAACGATGACTCCAGACATGTCGAACGTTCCCAAAATGGTCTATAATGATGAAATTTTAACATTTAATCTTTTGACTCTAAATGACTGTTGGATGTGAATTATGACTTTTTCAACTAAAATAAGTGTGTTTAAAGTCATTTCTGTGACTGAAACGGGTCAAAATTGAAACTTTTGAGTACGCAAAACTCTGTAAAAATGGCCATTTTGGTCACTGTGAGGGTTTAAAAAGTGGTTATTCAACATGAGGCACGATCCAATTGACATTTTGAATGATTTTTGGTACAGTCCAAAAAATCAATTTTCGGATGAAAAACGATGACTCCGGACATGTCGAACGTTCCCAAAATGGTCTATAATGATGAAATTTTAACATTTAATCTTTTGACTCTAAATGACTGTTGGATGTGCATTATGACTTTTTCAACTAAAATAAGTGTGTTTAAAGTCATTTCTGTGCCTGAAACGGGTCAAAATTGAAGCTTTTGAGTAAGCAAAACTCTGTAAAAATGGCAATTTTGGTCACTGTAGGGTTTAAAAAGTGGTTATTCAACATGAGGCATGATCAAATTGACATTTTGAATCATTTTTGGTACAGTCCACACAGTCCAAAAAATCGATTTTCGGATGAAAAACGATGACTCCGGACATGTCGAACGTTCCCAAAATGGTCTATAATGATGAAATTTTAACATTTATTCTTTTGACTCTAAATGACTGTTGGATGTGAATTATGACTTTTTCAACTAAAATAAGTGTGTTTAAAGTCATTTCTGTGCCTGAAACGGGTCAAAATTGAAGCTTTTGAGTAAGCAAAACTCTGTAAAAATGGCAATTTTGGTCACTGTGAGGGTTTAAAAAGTGGTTATTCAACATGAGGCATGATCCAATTGACATTTTGAATCATTTTTGGTACAGTCCAAAAAATCAATTTTCGGATGAAAAACGATGACTCCGGACATGTCTAACGTTCCCAAAATGGTCTATAATGATGAAATTTTAACATTTAATCTTTTGACTCTAAATGACTGTTGGATGTGAATTATGACTTTTTCAACTAAAATAAGTGTGTTTAAAGTAATTTTTGTGACTGAAACGGGTCAAAATTGAAACTTTTGAGTGATCAAAACTCTGTAAAAATGGCAATTTTGGTCACTGTGAGGGTTTAAAAAGTGGTTATTCAACATGAGGCATGATCCAATTGACATTTTGAATCATTTTTGGTACAGTCCAAAAAATCGATTTTCGGATGAAAAACGATGACTCCGGACATGTCGAACGTTCCCAAAATGGTCTATAATGATGAAATTTTAACATTTAATCTTTTGACTCTAAATGACTGTTGGATGTGAAGTATGACTTTTTCAACTAAAATAAGTGTGTTGAAAGTCATTTCTGTGCCTGAAACGGGTCAAAATTGAAGCTTTTGAGTAAGCAAAACTCTGTAAAAATGGCAATTTTGGTCACTGTGAGGGTTTAAAAAGTGGTTATTCAACATGAGGCATGATCCAATTGACATTTTGAATCATTTTTGGTACAGTCCAAAAAATCGATTTTCGGATGAAAAACGATGACTCCAGACATGTCGAACGTTCCCAAAATGGTCTATAATGATGAAATTTTAACATTTAATCTTTTGACTCTAAATGACTGTTGGATGTGAATTATGACTTTTTCAACTAAAATAAGTGTGTTTAAAGTCATTTCTGTGACTGAAACGGGTCAAAATTGAAACTTTTGAGTACGCAAAACTCTGTAAAAATGGCCATTTTGGTCACTGTGAGGGTTTAAAAAGTGGTTATTCAACATGAGGCACGATCCAATTGACATTTTGAATGATTTTTGGTACAGTCCAAAAAATCAATTTTCGGATGAAAAACGATGACTCCGGACATGTCGAACGTTCCCAAAATGGTCTATCATGATGAAATTTTAACATTTAATCTTTTGACTCTAAATGACTGTTGGATGTGCATTATGACTTTTTCAACTAAAATAAGTGTGTTTAAAGTCATTTCTGTGCCTGAAACGGGTCAAAATTGAAGCTTTTGAGTAAGCAAAACTCTGTAAAAATGGCAATTTTGGTCACTGTAGTGTTTAAAAAGTGGTTATTCAACATGAGGCATGATCCAATTGACATTTTGAATCATTTTTGGCACAGTCCAAAAAAACGATTTTCGGATGAAAAACGATGACTCCGGACATGTCGAACGTTCCCAAAATGGTCTATAATGATGAAATTTTAACATTTAATCTTTTGACTCTAAATGACTGTTGGATGTGAAGTATGACTTTTTCAACTAAAATAAGTGTGTTTAAAGTCATTTCTGTGCCTGAAACGGGTCAAAATTGAAGCTTTTGAGTAAGCAAAACTCTGTAAAAATGGCCATTTTGGTCACTGTGAGGGTTTAAAAAGTGGTTATTCAACATGAGGCACGATCAAATTGACATTTTGAATCATTTTTGGTACAGTCCACAAAAATCAATTTTCGGATGAAAAACGATGACTCCGGACATGTCGAACGTTCCCAAAATGGTCTATAATGATGAAATTTTAACATTTATTCTTTTGACTCTAAATGACTGTTGGATGTGAATTATGACTTTTTCAACTAAAATAAGTGTGTTTAAAGTCATTTCTGTGCCTGAAACGGGTCAAAATTGAAGCTTTTGAGTAAGCAAAACTCTGTAAAAATGGCAATTTTGGTCACTGTGAGGGTTTAAAAAGTGGTTATTCAACATGAGGCATGATCCAATTGACATTTTGAATCATTTTTGGTACAGTCCAAAAAATCAATTTTCGGATGAAAAACGATGACTCCGGACATGTCTAACGTTCCCAAAATGGTCTATAATGATGAAATTTTAACATTTAATCTTTTGACTCTAAATGACTGTTGGATGTGAATTATGACTTTTTCAACTAAAATAAGTGTGTTTAAAGTAATTTTTGTGACTGAAACGGGTCAAAATTGAAACTTTTGAGTAATCAAAACTCTGTAAAAATGGCAATTCTGGTCACTGTGAGGGTTTAAAAAGTGGTTATTCAACATGAGGCATGATCCAATTGTAATTTTGAATCATTTTTGGTACAGTCCAAAAAATCGATTTTCGGATGAAAAACGATGACTCCGGACATGTCGAACGTTCCCAAAATGGTCTATAATGATGAAATTTTAACATTTAATCTTTTGACTCTAAATGACTGTTGGATGTGAATTATGACTTTTTCAACTAAAATAAGTGTGTTTAAAGTCATTTCTGTGCCTGAAACGGGTCAAAATTGAAGCTTTTGAGTAAGCAAAACTCTGTAAAAATGGCAATTTTGGTCACTGTGAGGGTTTAAAAAGTGGTTATTCAACATGAGGCATGATCCAATTGACATTTTGAATCATTTTTGGTACAGTCCAAAAAATCGATTTTCGGATGAAAAACGATGACTCCGGACATGTCGAACGTTCCCAAAATGGTCTATAATGATGAAATTTTAACATTTAATCTTTTGACTCTAAATGACTGTTGGATGTGAAGTATGACTTTTTCAACTAAAATAAGTGTGTTTAAAGTCATTTCTGTGCCTGAAACGGGTCAAAATTGAAGCTTTTGAGTAAGCAAAACTCTGTAAAAATGGCAATTTTGGTCACTGTGAGGGTTTAAAAAGTGGTTATTCAACATGAGGCATGATCCAATTGACATTTTGAATCATTTTTGGTACAGTGCAAAAAATCAATTTTCGGATGAAAAACGATGACTCCGGACATGTCGAACATTCCCAAAATGGTCTATAATGATGAAATTTTAACATTTAATCTTTTGACTCTAAATGACTGTTGGATGTGAAGTATGACTTTTTCAACTAAAATAAGTGTGTTTAAAGTCATTTCTGTGCCTGAAACGGGTCAAAATTGAAGCTTTTGAGTAAGCAAAACTCTGTAAAAATGGCAATTTTGGTCACTGTGAGGGTTTAAAAAGTGGTTATTCAACACGAGGCACGATCCAATTGACATTTTGAATCATTTTTGGTACAGTCCAAAAAATCGATTTTCGGATGAAAAACGATGACTCCGGACATGTCGAACGTTCCCAAAATGGTCTATAATGATGAAATTTTAACATTTAATCTTTTGACTCTAAATGACTGTTGGATGTGAATTATGACTTTTTCAACTAAAATAAGTGTGTTTAAAGTCATTTCTGTGCCTGAAACGGGTCAAAATTGAAGCTTTTGAGTAAGCAAAACTCTGTAAAAATGGCAATTTTGGTCACTGTGAGGGTTTAAAAAGTGGTTATTCAACATGAGGCATGATCCAATTGACATTTTGAATCATTTTTGGTACAGTCCAAAAAATCGATTTTCGGATGAAAAACGATGACTCCGGACATGTCGAACGTTCCCAAAATGGTCTTTAATGATGAAATTTTAACATTTAATCTTTTGACTCTAAATGACTGTTGGATGTGAATTATGACTTTTTCAACTAAAATAAGTGTGTTTAAAGTCATTTCTGTGCCTGAAACGGGTCAAAATTGAAGCTTTTGAGTAAGCAAAACTCTGTAAAAATGGCCATTTTGGTCACTGTGAGGGTTTAAAAAGTGGTTATTCAACATGAGGCACGATCCAATTGACATTTTGAATCATTTTTGGTACAGTCCACAAAAATCAATTTTCGGATGAAAAACGATGACTCCGGACATGTCGAACGTTCCCAAAATGGACTATAATGATGAAATTTTAACATTTAATCTTTTGACTCTAAATGACTGTTGGATGTGAATTATGACTTTTTCAACTAAAATAAGTGTGTTTAAAGTAATTTTTGTGACTGAAACGGGTCAAAATTGAAGCTTTTGAGTAATCAAAACTCTGTAAAAATGGCAATTTTGGTCACTGTGAGGGTTTAAAAAGTGGTTATTCAACATGAGGCATGATCAAATTGACATTTTGAATCATTTTTGGTACAGTCCAAAAAATCGATTTTCGGATGAAAAACGATGACTCCGGACATGTCGAACGTTCCCAAAATGGTCTATAATGATGAAATTTTAATATTTAATCTTTTGACTCTAAATGACTGTTGGATGTGAATTATGACTTTTTCAACTAAAATAAGTGTGTTTAAAGTCATTTCTGTGCCTGAAACGGGTCAAAATTGAAGCTTTTGAGTAAGCAAAATTCTGTAAAAAGGGCAATTTTGGTCACTGTGAGGGTTTAAAAAGTGGTTATTCAACATGAGGCATGATCCAATTGACATTTTGAATCATTTTTGGTACAGTCCAAAAAATCGATTTTCGGATGAAAAACGATGACTCCGGACATGTCGAACGTTCCCAAAATGGTCTATAATGATGAAATTTTAACATTTAATCTTTTGACTCTAAATGACTGTGGGATGTGAATTATGACTTTTTCAACTAAAATAAGTGTGTTTAAAGTCATTTCTGTGACTGAAACGGGTCAAAATTGAAGCTTTTGAGTAAGCAAAACTTTGTAAAAATGGCCATTTTGGTCACTGTGAGGGTTTAAAAAGTCGTTATTCAACATGAGGCACGATCCAATTGACATTTTGAATCATTTTTGGTACAGTCCAAAAAATCGATTTTCGGATGAAAAACGATGACTCCGGACATGTCGAACGTTCCCAAAATGGTCTTTAATGATGAAATTTTAACATTTAATCTTTTGACTCTAAATGACTGTTGGATGTGAATTATGACTTTTTCAACTAAAATAAGTGTGTTTAAAGTCATTTCTGTGCCTGAAACGGGTCAAAATTGAAGCTTTTGAGTAAGCAAAACTCTGTAAAAATGGCAATTTTGGACACTGTGAGGGTTTAAAAAGTGGTTATTCAACATGAGGCATGATCCAATTGACATTTTGAATCATTTTTGGTACAGTCCAAAAAATCAATTTTCGGATGAAAAACGATGACTCCGGACATGTCGAACGTTCCCAAAATGGTATATAATGATGAAATTTTAACATTTAATCTTTTGACTCTAAATGACTGTTGGATGTGAATTATGACTTTTTCAACTAAAATAAGTGTGTTTAAAGTAATTTTTGTGACTGAAACGGGTCAAAATTGAAGCTTTTGAGTAAGCAAAACTCTGTAAAAATGGCAATTTTGGTCACTGTGAGGGTTTAAAAAGTGGTTATTCAACATGAGGCATGATCAAATTGACATTTTGAATCATTTTTGGTACAGTCCAAAAAATCAATTTTCGGATGAAAAACGATGACTCCGGACATGTCGAACGTTCCCAAAATGGTCTATAATGATGAAATTTTAATATTTAATCTTTTGACTCTAAATGACTGTTGGATGTGAATTATGACTTTTTCAACTAAAATAAGTGTGTTTAAAGTCATTTCTGTGCCTGAAACGGGTCAAAATTGAAGCTTTTGAGTAAGCAAAACTCTGCAAAAAGGGCAATTTTGGTCACAGTGAGGGTTTAAAAAGTGGTTATTCAACATGAGGCATGATCCAATTGACATTTTGAATCATTTTTGGTACAGTCCAAAAAATCGATTTTCGGATGAAAAACGATGACTCCGGACATGTCGAACGTTCCCAAAATGGTCTATAATGATGAAATTTTAACATTTAATCTTTTGACTCTAAATGACTGTGGGATGTGAATTATGACTTTTTCAACTAAAATAAGTGTGTTTAAAGTCATTTCTGTGACTGAAACGGGTCAAAATTGAAGCTTTTGAGTAAGCAAAACTTTGTAAAAATGGCCATTTTGGTCACTGTGAGGGTTTAAAAAGTCGTTATTCAACATGAGGCACGATCCAATTGACATTTTGAATCATTTTTGGTACAGTCCAAAAAATCGATTTTCGGATGAAAAACGATGACTCCGGACATGTCGAACGTTCCCAAAATGGTCTATAATGATGACATTTTAACATTTAATCTTTTGACTCTAAATGACTGTTGGATGTGAATTATGACTTTTTCAACTAAAATAAGTGTGTTTAAAGTCATTTCTGTGACTGAAACGGGTCAAAATTGAAGCTTTTGAGTAAGCAAAACTCTGTAAAAATGGCCATTTTGGTCACTGTGAGGGTTTAAAAAGTGGTTATTCAACATGAGGCACGATCCAATTGACATTTTGAATCATTTTTGGTACAGTCCACAAAAATCAATTTTTGGATGAAAAACGATGACTCCGGACATGTCGAACGTTCCCAAAACGGTCTATAATGATGAAATTTTAACATTTAATCTTTTGACTCTAAATGACTGTTGGATGTGAATTATGACTTTTTCAACTAAAATAAGTGTGTTTAAAGTCATTTCTGTGACTGAAACGGGTCAAAATTGAAGCTTTTGAGTAAGCAAAACTCTGTAAAAATGGCAATTTTGGTCACTGTGAGGGTTTAAAAAGTGGTTATTCAACATGAGGCATGATCCAATTGACATTTTGAATCATTTTTGGTACAGTCCAAATAATCGATTTTCGGATGAAAAACGATGACTCCGGACATGTCGAACGTTCCCAAAATGGTCTATAATGATGAAATTTTAACATTTAATCTTTTGACTCTAAATGACTGTTGGATGTGAATTATGACTTTTTCAACTAAAATAAGTGTGTTTAAAGTCATTTCTGTGCCTGAAACGGGTCAAAATTGAAGCTTTTGAGTAAGCAAAACTCTGTAAAAATGGCCATTTTGGTCACTGTGAGGGTTTAAAAAGTGGTTATTCAACATGAGGCACGATCCAATTGACATTTTGAATCATTTTTGGTACAGTCCAAAAAATCAATTTTCGGATGAAAAACGATGACTCCGGACATGTCGAACGTTCCCAAAATGGTCTATAATGATGAAATTTTAACATTTAATCTTTTGACTCTAAATGACTGTTGGATGTGAATTATGACTTTTTCAACTAAAATACGTGTGTTTAAAGTCATTTCTGTGCCTGAAACGGGTCAAAATTGAAGCTTTTGAGTAAGCAAAACTCTGTAAAAATGGCAATTTTGGTCACTGTGAGGGTTTAAAAAGTGGTTATTCAACATGAGGCACGATCCAATTGACATTTTGAATCATTTTTGGTACAGTCCAAAAAATCGATTTTCGGATGAAAAACGATGACTCCAGACATGTCGAACGTTCCCAAAATGGTCTATAATGATGAAATTTTAACATTTAATCTTTTGACTCTAAATGACTGTTGGATGTGAATTATGACTTTTTCAACTAAAATAAGTGTGTTTAAAGTCATTTCTGTGACTGAAACGGGTCAAAATTGAAACTTTTGAGTACGCAAAACTCTGTAAAAATGGCCATTTTGGTCACTGTGAGGGTTTAAAAAGTGGTTATTCAACATGAGGCACGATCCAATTGACATTTTGAATGATTTTTGGTACAGTCCAAAAAATCAATTTTCGGATGAAAAACGATGACTCCGGACATGTCGAACGTTCCCAAAATGGTCTATAATGATGAAATTTTAACATTTAATCTTTTGACTCTAAATGACTGTTGGATGTGCATTATGACTTTTTCAACTAAAATAAGTGTGTTTAAAGTCATTTCTGTGCCTGAAACGGGTCAAAATTGAAGCTTTTGAGTAAGCAAAACTCTGTAAAAATGGCAATTTTGGTCACTGTAGGGTTTAAAAAGTGGTTATTCAACATGAGGCATGATCAAATTGACATTTTGAATCATTTTTGGTACAGTCCACACAGTCCAAAAAATCGATTTTCGGATGAAAAACGATGACTCCGGACATGTCGAACGTTCCCAAAATGGTCTATAATGATGAAATTTTAACATTTATTCTTTTGACTCTAAATGACTGTTGGATGTGAATTATGACTTTTTCAACTAAAATAAGTGTGTTTAAAGTCATTTCTGTGCCTGAAACGGGTCAAAATTGAAGCTTTTGAGTAAGCAAAACTCTGTAAAAATGGCAATTTTGGTCACTGTGAGGGTTTAAAAAGTGGTTATTCAACATGAGGCATGATCCAATTGACATTTTGAATCATTTTTGGTACAGTCCAAAAAATCAATTTTCGGATGAAAAACGATGACTCCGGACATGTCTAACGTTCCCAAAATGGTCTATAATGATGAAATTTTAACATTTAATCTTTTGACTCTAAATGACTGTTGGATGTGAATTATGACTTTTTCAACTAAAATAAGTGTGTTTAAAGTAATTTTTGTGACTGAAACGGGTCAAAATTGAAACTTTTGAGTGATCAAAACTCTGTAAAAATGGCAATTTTGGTCACTGTGAGGGTTTAAAAAGTGGTTATTCAACATGAGGCATGATCCAATTGACATTTTGAATCATTTTTGGTACAGTCCAAAAAATCGATTTTCGGATGAAAAACGATGACTCCGGACATGTCGAACGTTCCCAAAATGGTCTATAATGATGAAATTTTAACATTTAATCTTTTGACTCTAAATGACTGTTGGATGTGAAGTATGACTTTTTCAACTAAAATAAGTGTGTTGAAAGTCATTTCTGTGCCTGAAACGGGTCAAAATTGAAGCTTTTGAGTAAGCAAAACTCTGTAAAAATGGCAATTTTGGTCACTGTGAGGGTTTAAAAAGTGGTTATTCAACATGAGGCATGATCCAATTGACATTTTGAATCATTTTTGGTACAGTCCAAAAAATCGATTTTCGGATGAAAAACGATGACTCCAGACATGTCGAACGTTCCCAAAATGGTCTATAATGATGAAATTTTAACATTTAATCTTTTGACTCTAAATGACTGTTGGATGTGAATTATGACTTTTTCAACTAAAATAAGTGTGTTTAAAGTCATTTCTGTGACTGAAACGGGTCAAAATTGAAACTTTTGAGTACGCAAAACTCTGTAAAAATGGCCATTTTGGTCACTGTGAGGGTTTAAAAAGTGGTTATTCAACATGAGGCACGATCCAATTGACATTTTGAATCATTTTTGGTACAGTCCACAAAAATCAATTTTTGGATGAAAAACGATGACTCCGGACATGTCGAACGTTCCCAAAACGGTCTATAATGATGAAATTTTAACATTTAATCTTTTGACTCTAAATGACTGTTGGATGTGAATTATGACTTTTTCAACTAAAATAAGTGTGTTTAAAGTCATTTCTGTGACTGAAACGGGTCAAAATTGAAGCTTTTGAGTAAGCAAAACTCTGTAAAAATGGCAATTTTGGTCACTGTGAGGGTTTAAAAAGTGGTTATTCAACATGAGGCATGATCCAATTGACATTTTGAATCATTTTTGGTACAGTCCAAATAATCGATTTTCGGATGAAAAACGATGACTCCGGACATGTCGAACGTTCCCAAAATGGTCTATAATGATGAAATTTTAACATTTAATCTTTTGACTCTAAATGACTGTTGGATGTGAATTATGACTTTTTCAACTAAAATAAGTGTGTTTAAAGTCATTTCTGTGCCTGAAACGGGTCAAAATTGAAGCTTTTGAGTAAGCAAAACTCTGTAAAAATGGCCATTTTGGTCACTGTGAGGGTTTAAAAAGTGGTTATTCAACATGAGGCACGATCCAATTGACATTTTGAATCATTTTTGGTACAGTCCAAAAAATCAATTTTCGGATGAAAAACGATGACTCCGGACATGTCGAACGTTCCCAAAATGGTCTATAATGATGAAATTTTAACATTTAATCTTTTGACTCTAAATGACTGTTGGATGTGAATTATGACTTTTTCAACTAAAATACGTGTGTTTAAAGTCATTTCTGTGCCTGAAACGGGTCAAAATTGAAGCTTTTGAGTAAGCAAAACTCTGTAAAAATGGCAATTTTGGTCACTGTGAGGGTTTAAAAAGTGGTTATTCAACATGAGGCACGATCCAATTGACATTTTGAATCATTTTTGGTACAGTCCAAAAAATCGATTTTCGGATGAAAAACGATGACTCCAGACATGTCGAACGTTCCCAAAATGGTCTATAATGATGAAATTTTAACATTTAATCTTTTGACTCTAAATGACTGTTGGATGTGAATTATGACTTTTTCAACTAAAATAAGTGTGTTTAAAGTCATTTCTGTGACTGAAACGGGTCAAAATTGAAACTTTTGAGTACGCAAAACTCTGTAAAAATGGCCATTTTGGTCACTGTGAGGGTTTAAAAAGTGGTTATTCAACATGAGGCACGATCCAATTGACATTTTGAATGATTTTTGGTACAGTCCAAAAAATCAATTTTCGGATGAAAAACGATGACTCCGGACATGTCGAACGTTCCCAAAATGGTCTATAATGATGAAATTTTAACATTTAATCTTTTGACTCTAAATGACTGTTGGATGTGCATTATGACTTTTTCAACTAAAATAAGTGTGTTTAAAGTCATTTCTGTGCCTGAAACGGGTCAAAATTGAAGCTTTTGAGTAAGCAAAACTCTGTAAAAATGGCAATTTTGGTCACTGTAGGGTTTAAAAAGTGGTTATTCAACATGAGGCATGATCAAATTGACATTTTGAATCATTTTTGGTACAGTCCACACAGTCCAAAAAATCGATTTTCGGATGAAAAACGATGACTCCGGACATGTCGAACGTTCCCAAAATGGTCTATAATGATGAAATTTTAACATTTATTCTTTTGACTCTAAATGACTGTTGGATGTGAATTATGACTTTTTCAACTAAAATAAGTGTGTTTAAAGTCATTTCTGTGCCTGAAACGGGTCAAAATTGAAGCTTTTGAGTAAGCAAAACTCTGTAAAAATGGCAATTTTGGTCACTGTGAGGGTTTAAAAAGTGGTTATTCAACATGAGGCATGATCCAATTGACATTTTGAATCATTTTTGGTACAGTCCAAAAAATCAATTTTCGGATGAAAAACGATGACTCCGGACATGTCTAACGTTCCCAAAATGGTCTATAATGATGAAATTTTAACATTTAATCTTTTGACTCTAAATGACTGTTGGATGTGAATTATGACTTTTTCAACTAAAATAAGTGTGTTTAAAGTAATTTTTGTGACTGAAACGGGTCAAAATTGAAACTTTTGAGTGATCAAAACTCTGTAAAAATGGCAATTTTGGTCACTGTGAGGGTTTAAAAAGTGGTTATTCAACATGAGGCATGATCCAATTGACATTTTGAATCATTTTTGGTACAGTCCAAAAAATCGATTTTCGGATGAAAAACGATGACTCCGGACATGTCGAACGTTCCCAAAATGGTCTATAATGATGAAATTTTAACATTTAATCTTTTGACTCTAAATGACTGTTGGATGTGAAGTATGACTTTTTCAACTAAAATAAGTGTGTTGAAAGTCATTTCTGTGCCTGAAACGGGTCAAAATTGAAGCTTTTGAGTAAGCAAAACTCTGTAAAAATGGCAATTTTGGTCACTGTGAGGGTTTAAAAAGTGGTTATTCAACATGAGGCATGATCCAATTGACATTTTGAATCATTTTTGGTACAGTCCAAAAAATCGATTTTCGGATGAAAAACGATGACTCCAGACATGTCGAACGTTCCCAAAATGGTCTATAATGATGAAATTTTAACATTTAATCTTTTGACTCTAAATGACTGTTGGATGTGAATTATGACTTTTTCAACTAAAATAAGTGTGTTTAAAGTCATTTCTGTGACTGAAACGGGTCAAAATTGAAACTTTTGAGTACGCAAAACTCTGTAAAAATGGCCATTTTGGTCACTGTGAGGGTTTAAAAAGTGGTTATTCAACATGAGGCACGATCCAATTGACATTTTGAATCATTTTTGGTACAGTCCACAAAAATCAATTTTTGGATGAAAAACGATGACTCCGGACATGTCGAACGTTCCCAAAACGGTCTATAATGATGAAATTTTAACATTTAATCTTTTGACTCTAAATGACTGTTGGATGTGAATTATGACTTTTTCAACTAAAATAAGTGTGTTTAAAGTCATTTCTGTGACTGAAACGGGTCAAAATTGAAGCTTTTGAGTAAGCAAAACTCTGTAAAAATGGCAATTTTGGTCACTGTGAGGGTTTAAAAAGTGGTTATTCAACATGAGGCATGATCCAATTGACATTTTGAATCATTTTTGGTACAGTCCAAATAATCGATTTTCGGATGAAAAACGATGACTCCGGACATGTCGAACGTTCCCAAAATGGTCTATAATGATGAAATTTTAACATTTAATCTTTTGACTCTAAATGACTGTTGGATGTGAATTATGACTTTTTCAACTAAAATAAGTGTGTTTAAAGTCATTTCTGTGCCTGAAACGGGTCAAAATTGAAGCTTTTGAGTAAGCAAAACTCTGTAAAAATGGCCATTTTGGTCACTGTGAGGGTTTAAAAAGTGGTTATTCAACATGAGGCACGATCCAATTGACATTTTGAATCATTTTTGGTACAGTCCAAAAAATCAATTTTCGGATGAAAAACGATGACTCCGGACATGTCGAACGTTCCCAAAATGGTCTATAATGATGAAATTTTAACATTTAATCTTTTGACTCTAAATGACTGTTGGATGTGAATTATGACTTTTTCAACTAAAATACGTGTGTTTAAAGTCATTTCTGTGCCTGAAACGGGTCAAAATTGAAGCTTTTGAGTAAGCAAAACTCTGTAAAAATGGCAATTTTGGTCACTGTGAGGGTTTAAAAAGTGGTTATTCAACATGAGGCACGATCCAATTGACATTTTGAATCATTTTTGGTACAGTCCAAAAAATCGATTTTCGGATGAAAAACGATGACTCCAGACATGTCGAACGTTCCCAAAATGGTCTATAATGATGAAATTTTAACATTTAATCTTTTGACTCTAAATGACTGTTGGATGTGAATTATGACTTTTTCAACTAAAATAAGTGTGTTTAAAGTCATTTCTGTGACTGAAACGGGTCAAAATTGAAACTTTTGAGTACGCAAAACTCTGTAAAAATGGCCATTTTGGTCACTGTGAGGGTTTAAAAAGTGGTTATTCAACATGAGGCACGATCCAATTGACATTTTGAATGATTTTTGGTACAGTCCAAAAAATCAATTTTCGGATGAAAAACGATGACTCCGGACATGTCGAACGTTCCCAAAATGGTCTATAATGATGAAATTTTAACATTTAATCTTTTGACTCTAAATGACTGTTGGATGTGCATTATGACTTTTTCAACTAAAATAAGTGTGTTTAAAGTCATTTCTGTGCCTGAAACGGGTCAAAATTGAAGCTTTTGAGTAAGCAAAACTCTGTAAAAATGGCAATTTTGGTCACTGTAGGGTTTAAAAAGTGGTTATTCAACATGAGGCATGATCAAATTGACATTTTGAATCATTTTTGGTACAGTCCACACAGTCCAAAAAATCGATTTTCGGATGAAAAACGATGACTCCGGACATGTCGAACGTTCCCAAAATGGTCTATAATGATGAAATTTTAACATTTATTCTTTTGACTCTAAATGACTGTTGGATGTGAATTATGACTTTTTCAACTAAAATAAGTGTGTTTAAAGTCATTTCTGTGCCTGAAACGGGTCAAAATTGAAGCTTTTGAGTAAGCAAAACTCTGTAAAAATGGCAATTTTGGTCACTGTGAGGGTTTAAAAAGTGGTTATTCAACATGAGGCATGATCCAATTGACATTTTGAATCATTTTTGGTACAGTCCAAAAAATCAATTTTCGGATGAAAAACGATGACTCCGGACATGTCTAACGTTCCCAAAATGGTCTATAATGATGAAATTTTAACATTTAATCTTTTGACTCTAAATGACTGTTGGATGTGAATTATGACTTTTTCAACTAAAATAAGTGTGTTTAAAGTAATTTTTGTGACTGAAACGGGTCAAAATTGAAACTTTTGAGTGATCAAAACTCTGTAAAAATGGCAATTTTGGTCACTGTGAGGGTTTAAAAAGTGGTTATTCAACATGAGGCATGATCCAATTGACATTTTGAATCATTTTTGGTACAGTCCAAAAAATCGATTTTCGGATGAAAAACGATGACTCCGGACATGTCGAACGTTCCCAAAATGGTCTATAATGATGAAATTTTAACATTTAATCTTTTGACTCTAAATGACTGTTGGATGTGAAGTATGACTTTTTCAACTAAAATAAGTGTGTTGAAAGTCATTTCTGTGCCTGAAACGGGTCAAAATTGAAGCTTTTGAGTAAGCAAAACTCTGTAAAAATGGCAATTTTGGTCACTGTGAGGGTTTAAAAAGTGGTTATTCAACATGAGGCATGATCCAATTGACATTTTGAATCATTTTTGGTACAGTCCAAAAAATCGATTTTCGGATGAAAAACGATGACTCCAGACATGTCGAACGTTCCCAAAATGGTCTATAATGATGAAATTTTAACATTTAATCTTTTGACTCTAAATGACTGTTGGATGTGAATTATGACTTTTTCAACTAAAATAAGTGTGTTTAAAGTCATTTCTGTGACTGAAACGGGTCAAAATTGAAACTTTTGAGTACGCAAAACTCTGTAAAAATGGCCATTTTGGTCACTGTGAGGGTTTAAAAAGTGGTTATTCAACATGAGGCACGATCCAATTGACATTTTGAATCATTTTTGGTACAGTCCACAAAAATCAATTTTTGGATGAAAAACGATGACTCCGGACATGTCGAACGTTCCCAAAACGGTCTATAATGATGAAATTTTAACATTTAATCTTTTGACTCTAAATGACTGTTGGATGTGAATTATGACTTTTTCAACTAAAATAAGTGTGTTTAAAGTCATTTCTGTGACTGAAACGGGTCAAAATTGAAGCTTTTGAGTAAGCAAAACTCTGTAAAAATGGCAATTTTGGTCACTGTGAGGGTTTAAAAAGTGGTTATTCAACATGAGGCATGATCCAATTGACATTTTGAATCATTTTTGGTACAGTCCAAATAATCGATTTTCGGATGAAAAACGATGACTCCGGACATGTCGAACGTTCCCAAAATGGTCTATAATGATGAAATTTTAACATTTAATCTTTTGACTCTAAATGACTGTTGGATGTGAATTATGACTTTTTCAACTAAAATAAGTGTGTTTAAAGTCATTTCTGTGCCTGAAACGGGTCAAAATTGAAGCTTTTGAGTAAGCAAAACTCTGTAAAAATGGCCATTTTGGTCACTGTGAGGGTTTAAAAAGTGGTTATTCAACATGAGGCACGATCCAATTGACATTTTGAATCATTTTTGGTACAGTCCAAAAAATCAATTTTCGGATGAAAAACGATGACTCCGGACATGTCGAACGTTCCCAAAATGGTCTATAATGATGAAATTTTAACATTTAATCTTTTGACTCTAAATGACTGTTGGATGTGAATTATGACTTTTTCAACTAAAATACGTGTGTTTAAAGTCATTTCTGTGCCTGAAACGGGTCAAAATTGAAGCTTTTGAGTAAGCAAAACTCTGTAAAAATGGCAATTTTGGTCACTGTGAGGGTTTAAAAAGTGGTTATTCAACATGAGGCACGATCCAATTGACATTTTGAATCATTTTTGGTACAGTCCAAAAAATCGATTTTCGGATGAAAAACGATGACTCCAGACATGTCGAACGTTCCCAAAATGGTCTATAATGATGAAATTTTAACATTTAATCTTTTGACTCTAAATGACTGTTGGATGTGAATTATGACTTTTTCAACTAAAATAAGTGTGTTTAAAGTCATTTCTGTGACTGAAACGGGTCAAAATTGAAACTTTTGAGTACGCAAAACTCTGTAAAAATGGCCATTTTGGTCACTGTGAGGGTTTAAAAAGTGGTTATTCAACATGAGGCACGATCCAATTGACATTTTGAATCATTTTTGGTACAGTCCACAAAAATCAATTTTTGGATGAAAAACGATGACTCCGGACATGTCGAACGTTCCCAAAACGGTCTATAATGATGAAATTTTAACATTTAATCTTTTGACTCTAAATGACTGTTGGATGTGAATTATGACTTTTTCAACTAAAATAAGTGTGTTTAAAGTCATTTCTGTGACTGAAACGGGTCAAAATTGAAGCTTTTGAGTAAGCAAAACTCTGTAAAAATGGCAATTTTGGTCACTGTGAGGGTTTAAAAAGTGGTTATTCAACATGAGGCATGATCCAATTGACATTTTGAATCATTTTTGGTACAGTCCAAATAATCGATTTTCGGATGAAAAACGATGACTCCGGACATGTCGAACGTTCCCAAAATGGTCTATAATGATGAAATTTTAACATTTAATCTTTTGACTCTAAATGACTGTTGGATGTGAATTATGACTTTTTCAACTAAAATAAGTGTGTTTAAAGTCATTTCTGTGCCTGAAACGGGTCAAAATTGAAGCTTTTGAGTAAGCAAAACTCTGTAAAAATGGCCATTTTGGTCACTGTGAGGGTTTAAAAAGTGGTTATTCAACATGAGGCACGATCCAATTGACATTTTGAATCATTTTTGGTACAGTCCAAAAAATCAATTTTCGGATGAAAAACGATGACTCCGGACATGTCGAACGTTCCCAAAATGGTCTATAATGATGAAATTTTAACATTTAATCTTTTGACTCTAAATGACTGTTGGATGTGAATTATGACTTTTTCAACTAAAATACGTGTGTTTAAAGTCATTTCTGTGCCTGAAACGGGTCAAAATTGAAGCTTTTGAGTAAGCAAAACTCTGTAAAAATGGCAATTTTGGTCACTGTGAGGGTTTAAAAAGTGGTTATTCAACATGAGGCACGATCCAATTGACATTTTGAATCATTTTTGGTACAGTCCAAAAAATCGATTTTCGGATGAAAAACGATGACTCCAGACATGTCGAACGTTCCCAAAATGGTCTATAATGATGAAATTTTAACATTTAATCTTTTGACTCTAAATGACTGTTGGATGTGAATTATGACTTTTTCAACTAAAATAAGTGTGTTTAAAGTCATTTCTGTGACTGAAACGGGTCAAAATTGAAACTTTTGAGTACGCAAAACTCTGTAAAAATGGCCATTTTGGTCACTGTGAGGGTTTAAAAAGTGGTTATTCAACATGAGGCACGATCCAATTGACATTTTGAATGATTTTTGGTACAGTCCAAAAAATCAATTTTCGGATGAAAAACGATGACTCCGGACATGTCGAACGTTCCCAAAATGGTCTATAATGATGAAATTTTAACATTTAATCTTTTGACTCTAAATGACTGTTGGATGTGCATTATGACTTTTTCAACTAAAATAAGTGTGTTTAAAGTCATTTCTGTGCCTGAAACGGGTCAAAATTGAAGCTTTTGAGTAAGCAAAACTCTGTAAAAATGGCAATTTTGGTCACTGTAGGGTTTAAAAAGTGGTTATTCAACATGAGGCATGATCAAATTGACATTTTGAATCATTTTTGGTACAGTCCACACAGTCCAAAAAATCGATTTTCGGATGAAAAACGATGACTCCGGACATGTCGAACGTTCCCAAAATGGTCTATAATGATGAAATTTTAACATTTATTCTTTTGACTCTAAATGACTGTTGGATGTGAATTATGACTTTTTCAACTAAAATAAGTGTGTTTAAAGTCATTTCTGTGCCTGAAACGGGTCAAAATTGAAGCTTTTGAGTAAGCAAAACTCTGTAAAAATGGCAATTTTGGTCACTGTGAGGGTTTAAAAAGTGGTTATTCAACATGAGGCATGATCCAATTGACATTTTGAATCATTTTTGGTACAGTCCAAAAAATCAATTTTCAGGTGAAAAACGATGACTCCGGACATGTCTAACGTTCCCAAAATGGTCTATAATGATGAAATTTTAACATTTAATCTTTTGACTCTAAATGACTGTTGGATGTGAATTATGACTTTTTCAACTAAAATAAGTGTGTTTAAAGTAATTTTTGTGACTGAAACGGGTCAAAATTGAAACTTTTGAGTGATCAAAACTCTGTAAAAATGGCAATTTTGGTCACTGTGAGGGTTTAAAAAGTGGTTATTCAACATGAGGCATGATCCAATTGACATTTTGAATCATTTTTGGTACAGTCCAAAAAATCGATTTTCGGATGAAAAACGATGACTCCGGACATGTCGAACGTTCCCAAAATGGTCTATAATGATGAAATTTTAACATTTAATCTTTTGACTCTAAATGACTGTTGGATGTGAAGTATGACTTTTTCAACTAAAATAAGTGTGTTGAAAGTCATTTCTGTGCCTGAAACGGGTCAAAATTGAAGCTTTTGAGTAAGCAAAACTCTGTAAAAATGGCAATTTTGGTCACTGTGAGGGTTTAAAAAGTGGTTATTCAACATGAGGCATGATCCAATTGACATTTTGAATCATTTTTGGTACAGTCCAAAAAATCGATTTTCGGATGAAAAACGATGACTCCAGACATGTCGAACGTTCCCAAAATGGTCTATAATGATGAAATTTTAACATTTAATCTTTTGACTCTAAATGACTGTTGGATGTGAATTATGACTTTTTCAACTAAAATAAGTGTGTTTAAAGTCATTTCTGTGACTGAAACGGGTCAAAATTGAAACTTTTGAGTACGCAAAACTCTGTAAAAATGGCCATTTTGGTCACTGTGAGGGTTTAAAAAGTGGTTATTCAACATGAGGCACGATCCAATTGACATTTTGAATCATTTTTGGTACAGTCCACAAAAATCAATTTTTGGATGAAAAACGATGACTCCGGACATGTCGAACGTTCCCAAAACGGTCTATAATGATGAAATTTTAACATTTAATCTTTTGACTCTAAATGACTGTTGGATGTGAATTATGACTTTTTCAACTAAAATAAGTGTGTTTAAAGTCATTTCTGTGACTGAAACGGGTCAAAATTGAAGCTTTTGAGTAAGCAAAACTCTGTAAAAATGGCAATTTTGGTCACTGTGAGGGTTTAAAAAGTGGTTATTCAACATGAGGCATGATCCAATTGACATTTTGAATCATTTTTGGTACAGTCCAAATAATCGATTTTCGGATGAAAAACGATGACTCCGGACATACAATTGTTTAGCCTAGAGGAAAAGAACACAGCAAGAGAAAGAAAGATTCTGAAAACAAACTCTCCTTGTTGTGAACATTCTACATTTCAAAAAAAAAGAGAATTTAATATAATTAATAACTTTAAAAGAAGATCCTTGAAATGCAAAATGTAACTCAACCCGCATTTTTTTTAAATACTCCAGGAGAACCTAATATAAAGTGGAAAAAATGGAAAAAGATTTTTGCCAACTACGCAAGAGTTTGTGGAACTAACCTAAGTGCAGAAAGGAAGCTAGCCCTCCTTTTACATTGTTTAGGAGGAGAAGGACAAGATGTCCTAGAACATCTCCCTGATCTATCTGCTGGGGAACAACGTAATTTAAATGAATACGAAATTGCGATTGCACAACTGGATAAACATTATCTTCCAAGGATTAGTACCATCATGGAACGCTATCACTTCGGCTTAAGGGAACAAAAGAGAGATGAAACTGTAGAAGACTATGTTTCTTCATTAAGGAAACTAGCTTCCTCTTGCAATTTTGGCTTAACACTCGATGAAAGGATTAGGGATCAATTTGTCCTCAGATGTGCCCATGATGAAATAAGAAAAGAACTCTGGTTAAAAGACGAACCACCCCTTGAAGAAGTTCTAGCAATAGCTAAACAAGTAGAACACATGACAAAATGTGTGGGAGAATTAAGAAAAGAAAAAGATAAAACATCTATTGTTGAAAAGAAAGAAGACACAAAAGTTGAAGAAGTAATATGTCAAGTCAAGAAACAAGACAAGAATGAAACTCAGTCTGCCTCAGGAAAAGATGATTTTTCTACAAATCCTGTTTTTCAAAGCAATTTTCCGGGACAAAGTAATAAATTTACATGTTTTAGATGTGGCCAATTAGGCCATTTAGCTAATTCTCCACTATGTCCTGCATTAAGAATTATATGCAATGTATGTGGCAAAAAGGGACATTATGGTAAATGTTGCAGATCAAAAATGTTTAGACCTGACATGTCTAGAAAACGTTGGAATCAGTCCCAACCACAAGTCAGAACTGTTACATTTGAGATAAAATGTGAGGAAGGAGATCATCCAATTCATCCTGTAAAAGTAGGAAATGTAATGATAGATTTTAAATTCGATTCATGTTCTCGTATCACCTTAATTGATGAAGAATTATTTAATAAGCATTTTGCTGGAAAAGTAAGACTAATGAGATCAGATGTTAGGCCCCTTGGGTACTCAGATAACCCAATTAAAATGGTTGGATGTTTCATGGCGG